>NC_071511.1:127583159-127904825 GCF_027887155.1 Malaclemys terrapin pileata | reverse complement strand
TTGCCAACCCTCCAGGTTTCACTGGGACTCTCCCAGAATCGGGCTCTATCTCTCTGAGGCTACTGAAGCCAAACCGGGAGATTTTAGGTGCTAAAAGTCCGGCGGTGCAGTGGGGCTAAGGCAGGCTCCCTGCCTGCCCTGGCTCCGTGCCACTCCCAGAAGCGGCCAGCACGTCCTTGCGGTCCCTGGGGAGGGGGTCAGGGGGTCTCTGCACGCTGCCCCCACCCCAAGCACCGACTCTGCAGCTCCCATTGGCTGGGAACTGTGGCTAAGGGGAGCTGCGAGGGTGGTGCTTGAAGGCAGGGGCAGTGTGTGGAGCTCCCTGGCCCCTGCAGGGATGTGCCGGCTGCTTCCAGGAGTGACGTGGAGCCAGGCTAGGCAGGGAGCCTGCCTTAGCCCCACTGCGCTGCTGACCAGGAGTTGCCTGAGGTAAGCACCGCCCAGCTGGAGCCCGCACCCCTGACCCCCTCCCGCACCCCAACCCCCTACCCCAGCCCTGAGCCCCCTTCAGCACCCAAACTCCCTCCCAGAGCCTGCTCCCCTCACCCCCTCCTGCACCCCAACTCCCTACCCCAGCCCTGAGCCCCCTTCAGCACCCAAACTCCCTCCCAGAGCTTGCACCCCTCACCCCCTCCTGTACCCCTACCCCAGCCCTGAGCCCCCTCCAGCACCCAAACTCCCTCCCAGAGCTTGCATCCCACACCTCATCCTGCACCCCAAGCCCCTGCCCAAGGCTCAGTTTGGAGCCCCCTCTCACACTCTGAACCCCTTGGCCCCAGCCCAGAGCCCGCACCCCCTCCTGCACTCCAACCCACTGCCCCAGCCCGATTAAAGTGAGTGCGGATGGGGGAGAGCGAGCGACCGAAAGAGGGGGGATGGAGTGAGCGGGGCGGGGCCTCGGAGAAGGGGCGGGGCGGGGGTGGGGCAAGGGTGTTTGGGTTTGTGTGATTAGACAGTGGGCAACCCTAGGTCTAGGCCTCCATGCCCTCTGAACCGTTGCCTTCAGGGTGACTAGACAGCAAGTGTGAAAAATCAGGACAGGGGGTGGGGGGTAATAGGAGCCTATATATGTAAAAGATCCCAAAATCAGGACTGTCCCTATAAAATCGGGACATCTGGTCACCCTAGTTGCATTCTGCGAATGCCCATCACTTACGCTGAACTCAAGCAGTGTGTGGTCAGTGTTACCAACTTCTCTGGGATGTTTGTGCTCCAGTGGGTCCCTCTCTCTCAGGAAGAAGCCAGTGCAGGGAGGATTTTGCTGCTTGCTTCATCGACTCAGAGTAGAAGCTGAATCAGGCAGAACCCAGGATTTGGCCTTTTAATTTTATTCTCCATCTCCTGCCTCACTTTGCCTGGTGGAAGCACGTGCCGAAGAAGCTCCTTCCTCTCCACTGTCTCTCTCTAGCTTAGATCCAACCTACTTTCCTCACTCCACTTGGGACTGCAGGGATCTTGGAGCAGGTCCATCCCCATTGCCCCACCTGCAGTTCTCTTCCTGGGTCTCTGCAGCCTCACCTCCCTTCACTCCTGTCACTTTTCCCCACAGGGCCTGTGAATGGGGATTCCCAGGGCATTCCTCACCCCTCCCATCACACCCCTGGCACCTGGGAGGCAGTGCAGCACCTTGTACCCCTGTTCTTTCTCTCTCTCTCAGACGTCCCAGGCCACATTCCTCACACTTCAGTCACCGGCCAGGACTGATTGCCTCCTCTTCCTCTCCCCATCAGCTGGGGCGGCGGGGGGGGGGGGGGAACACTGTCTGATCTCGGCCTCTTCTTAGACTGAGATTCAGAGGGAATATGGCATGAGAGGAAATTCAATAAATGAAGAGTCCTGTGCTGATGGAGAAGGGATCGGGAGAGGGACGGCTACTCAGAGAGGACCCAGTCAGAGAGGGACATAGGCAATAGTCACTATCATGCCTGCATCCCAAGAAAACAATTATTGGAGTCCCTGCCCAGCACAGCAGTGAACGTCTGTCTCTGCTCTCCACTGATGTGAGCACCATTGACTGTGAGGTCAGACTCTGCTACTCTTACTCGTGTGGAGTAGTGCCTTACTCGGGTCCTGATCCAGAGCTCAGCAAAGTCGGTGGAAAGACGCCTAATGGGCTTTGGACCAGGACTCCCTGGGTGGGACTGCTTGCAGGGCAAAGTCCATGTCATTGAGTAAGGGTGGCCGAATCTGGCCCATAGTAAGTATAGAAAATGTGCCGTTAGATTGACGGTTTGTACGGCCCAGTACAAACTGTGTAAAGCCCAGACTCTGGTTACTCTCTCGTCCTCTTCATCGCTTGTCAGCTCTGTATAGCCACCCTGCTGGGGGCTGGCCTGGCCTGGAGCACGTGGGCACAGACAGGGTCACTCCAGGGTGTGTTGGAGGCTGTTGTGTACATAGGAATGTGGGAATTGCCAGACTGGACCAGTCGCAAGGTCCATCTAGTCCAGAATCCTGTCTCTGATGCTCCAGAGGAAGTTGTAGGAATTTGGAGTGTGGGATAATTTGCCCCTGCACAGATCTCGTCCCATTGTCTAATAGTACCCTGGGTTCAACCTGAGCAGTACTGAAAGCAAATCTCTAGCCTGGAGTTGCAGCCTTGCTCCCCACAGTCCCCTGCCTTTAGCAGGTCCCGTGTGTCTAGGCTGCATGTCTGGGTGCCAGTCGCTGGGCGCCTGGCATGGGACGTGGTGAACCCGCTTTCCTCCCCCAACCCTGCTTATTCCGGTAGGAGACGGGGAGGGAGGGGGCCTGGGAAGAGTTTTAAACCCTCATGTTCTGCATCCAATGTGGAGGTTTCAAAATGTTGTGGCATTGCAGCTTGGAGACTACAGCCTATGCAGGTGAAATTCATGCCCATGCCAAGGGCCAGGACAGGGCCATGGGCTGCTCCCACTTAAACCCGCAGGCCTATGTACCACTCCTGTCCCTATTAAGCACAGAGGCCTTGTGCTGGCTCTTTGCCCAGGACTGAATTCCCTCTATCTGAGCAGTGCAGCACATGCGCCTTAAAGACAGTTGCTTTGTCCTGGAATTCTGCATGGACCGGCCATTTTAAGAGCCTGCCTTTTAAAAAAATTATGGGATGGGAGCAGCCATCTTGACTTTCTCGTCTCTGTGGAGAAGCAGTATTTAGAGGGGGTGTACCCCTGGCTTGTGCAGTTCCCATGTTCCTGTGGGATGTCAATTCCAAACTGTTCAGACCTGGGTGCCTGAAGTCAGGCTCCTAAGCAGAAGTGGGTTGGCTACCTGAGGTACTCAGTGCTCCCAGCTGCAATGTATTTAGCTGCACACACTCCTGTGAGGAAGAGCTGTGCTATTATGCCCATTGCCCAGGTGGGAACTGAGGCCCACAGGGCCAGCTTTTCCAGGGTATGTAGGCACCGAAAATGCAGACAGGTGCCTCGTGGGATTTCCAGAAGCAGCTGAGCTGCCTAGAATCAACGGGAGGCAGGGCCTTAACCTGCCTAAGTGCTTCTGAGAGTCCCACGAGGCATCTACATTCCTTTGTAAATCTGGCCCAGAGAGGCTGAGTGACTTGCCCAAGGCTGCCTGGGGGGCAGCAGGGCATAGAGCCTGGTCTTCTGCAGCCTCTCCTGGTTTGATTTCACAACAGCGCAGAGCCCCTGCCGGTCCCATTGGCCGCACTGGGCTTCGAGGCCGTTCAGCACTTCTGTGACCTAATCTGCTTTTCTTTCTGAGCCTATCGTTAGGCACCTGGGTTTGAGCAGTTTTGGCCAAACTCTTGTTGTGGGGGAGGGATCGACTGGATGTGTCGTGGGGTGTTTTGTTTTTCTGAACATGGTTTCCTGTGAATGGTGCAGCCGCCATGTCATTTCCAGGGCTCTATTCAGAGTGGGCTGCGACGCAGGGTGTGAGCAAGAGATTACAGAGCCCAGCCTTGAGAGTTCCAGCAGTCCAGCTTTCCGAGCCCTGCCAGGGACATGCTGGCCTCCACTGGGCGTGATAGAGCGACGCGTGAATTACAGAATGGCCTGGGAGTCTCTGCTCAGCGAAATGGGGGACATTGTTTTTAAACAAGCCACATTTATGCCAAAATCTTTTGAATAAAAAATTCCAAGTAAAGAACACGAGTGACCATTTGCTTCCCAACCCGGCTTGTGGTTTGTGTGCTGTTGCCCGCATGGACACAGGGTTTAAGAGTTGCTTTGGCCTGGGGCATTCTCTGCGCAGAGGGGAATGTCACGTCGCGTGTAAGCATTTATGTGCACAGACTGCCTCCATCTTTGCCTTTTGCCCAGCACCAAGTGCCCTCGTAGTGTTATATAAATAATTACAGCGGGTTATATCATTGCATCAGTATTTAGGCAACAATCTACCCCCACCTTGATTTCAATGAGGCGCTCTGGTTAAAACCCAGCTGCTATTTCTGCACAATTAGTCTGGTCAGTTGGGATCATTTATTATATTGTGACTTCCTGGCGTGGTCCCTGTGGATACTCACCCGAGGAGGGCTTCAGCACCCGGTTCATTGGGCTATTGTGCTGTGCTTTCCCCAGGGTCGGGAGTTGCTGTGCTTGTGGGAATGCAGTGGCTCGGGCTGCAGAAAGGTCAGTGCCTTTGTCTTGTTGCAGGGAGTTTATCTCTGGGGATCTTGTCTGGTTTCCTGGGTCAAGCTTCACCTCCTCTCTTATCAGCAAACACAGGAACAGCCCACTCCAGAGCCAAACTGCACCAGCACCTCTTGACCCCCCTCAACGGGAGGCAAGGCAGTACGTCCCTCCCACGCGAACGAGCAGAACTGGGCCTGTCCCGAAGGGCTAGAGTGGAACACATGCAGACCTGCTCCCACACACACACCTGAACTCCCATCACACGTCGCCCCCTCCTGCTCCCTCCCATGCTCAGCTGCCCGGGACACGCTACGGCAGTGGCTGGAGTCAGTGGATTGCGCCTCGCTCTCACACCGTGTTCCTGTACTGACAGGCACTAGAACGGGAACTCAGCGAGGCGATGGCGCCAGCAGGACCCTCGCCGCCCCTGTCACTGCCTGCTGGCGACCCCTGTCCCCAGGCTGCAGGGGAACTGGCGCTCCATGTTGAGTAGTGAGCTGCACCAGAGGGCCCCGCCTTCCGCCCCCAGGAGAAGTCCCCTTCCCAGAAGCTCCTGCCGGACCCCTCCAGCTGTCTCCGCAAACCCAAACCATTAGCATTTCCTGTTCAAACATTGCCAGTAAATAAATGGAGACATCATGTCACAAACCCGAGTGACCCAGAGGCGGGTCTGCGGCCTGGATGGACACGACCACCCAGCGCCCGACCCCCTGGCTGGGAGCCAGGCCTGCCTTTGTTTGAATTCCTGGGTGAGTAAGTGCTCGGGCTGACGCCAGCCAAACAGTGAAAAATTATTTTTAATATTAAATAAATCATTTTCAGTAAATCTGCCTCATAGCAGGGTCCAGAAAGCCCCATCGGTCCGTATTCCCTCGTGGCGCAGGGGCAGCTGGAGGTCTCTTTTCCAATCTTCGTCAGCAAGACTCTGGAGCCCCCGCTGGCACTGACTGGACACTGCTGTGCAGCGAACTCCCTGAGGCTGTGCTGAGGGGTGTTCTCTGACTGGCTGCAGCGAGGAGGCAGCACAGGACACTGCGGGGAGGAAGCTCCCAGCTGGCCTCAGGGGAGCCCTGCTGGAGGTCTCGTGGCAGGATGCTCAGAGCTGCTGGCCCTGCTGACAGAAGGGGCTCACGCTTGCACTCGCCAGCCTCCGAAGTGTGGCTGGGCAGAGACTTGTGCAGAGCGCGATTTGCAGAGAAGCTGGGAGCTCTGAACACTGGGTACCCGCCTGCCTAGTGTCCTGGGCCTGACCAGGGCACAAGGAGTTTCCACCAGCTCCTGGGGAAGCATTTAGGGCCCCCTGCTTTTAACAGCCATTTTCTGGCCCCGGTGAGGGATGAAGGAGCTCAGGAGGGGCTGGCCCATTGCCAGCTGTGAAACGGGCAGTGTCATTGATTGGCATCCGGACAGAGCATCGCTTGGGGCAGGGAGTGCAAGAGGAGATGATGCAGCTTTATCTGGTGGGATTTCATCTTTCCTGCAGATCCCAAAGCACAAGCAGAATGCAGTGGTACCAGACAGAGGACAGCCGGTGGCATAAAACCACACTACACAGGGAATACATTCACCCCTCCAGCCAACAGAGAGGGAGAGAGATGCTCCGGGGCATGAGAAGGAGGCGGAGGAGAGGAGTGTGCCTGTGAACCTGTAGGGCACTGGCCAGGCCCCCTGCGCTTATTCCCTTTGGAGCTGACCAGGTGTTATTTTATGGAGATCACAAGCGTACTGGGCACTTCACAAAAAACGCAGCTCAGCTGGGCCCTGCCCTGATGTGAGGACAAGTGAGGCCATAGCAGACGCCGGGAGTGGGTGGAAAGATGTCGCGTACAAGACTCGGGAGGGAGTGATGCAGTTCAGGTGTCTGTTGGGATGCGTATTGGGGTTTGCGCTGGGCGTGTGGTGGGGTGTAGGGGGCACGGGGGGCCTAGGAGGGCTGAAATGGGATGAGATGGAGGCTTGCAGCTTCCAGATTGCAGCTGGGGAGGGGGAGGGATTCTGGGGCTGGAAGGTGAGGCTGGCGGCTTGCATGGAGCTGTCCAGATGCAACCTGCTTACACCTGGGTCCCTGGCTCCCCGCTCCTCTAGCCCTGCTCTCCAACACAAGCCCTGTGCTCCTGCAGCTGGTGCCAGGCGCTCCCCCAGGGGAGCTGGCGGGGCGTTGGGGGCGGGGAGGGAGCGCAGCTCCGAGCAGTGACACCTGGGGGGGCTGGCTGCCTAGCGGTAATTCCCTGCCAGGCTCCTGGTATGTGGGTCCTAGAGCTCCCCCTGCTGGTGGCAATGATACTTTCCTCGTTGGTGACAGGTTTCAGAGGGGTAGCCGCGTTAGTCTGTATCAGTAAAAACAGCGAGGAGTCCTTGTGGCACCTCAGAGACTAACACATTTATTTGGGCATAAGCTTTCGTGGGCTAGAACCCACTTCATCGGATGCATGGAGTGAAAAATACAGTAAGCAGTGTGTGTGTGTGTGTGTGTGTGTGTGTGTGTGTGTATATATATATATCACAGCACATGAAAAGATGGGAGTTGCCTTATCATGTGTGGGGTCAGTGCTAACGAGGCCAATTCAATTAGGGTGGATGTGGCCCATTCCCAACAGTTGACAAGAAGGGGTGAATATCAACAGAGGGAACATTATTTTTTGTAGTGACCCAGGCACTCCCAGGCTTAATTCAGGCCTAATTTTATGGGATCAAGTTTGTGAATTAATTTGAGTTCTGCTGGGGCCCTGGGTTCTCTGGTCTGTGCAGCGCCTGGCACACTGGGGCCCTGCATTCAGCTGGGAATTCTACGGTTTGGCTACACTGCAGCTGGGCGCGATCCTCCCGGACCAGGTGGCCAGACTTGCTTTAGCAGGGCTCAGGCTAATGTGCTGACAGTAGCAGTGCGGGCGTGTGGCTCAGGGTCTTGGGCCTTGGCCAGGTGGGTTTGGGAGCCCAAGTTGCAGCTCGAGCTGCAGCGTGCGTACGGCTGTTTTTGCACGCTCAGCTGAGCCTCACTAGTGTTGGTCTGACTGGCCAGGCCGGGAGGATCACGCCTGCTGTGGTGCAAACGCTCCCTGAGACGGGCCTGTCATATCAATAATAACATTCAGAAATAAAAACCCAGTAAGCCAAGCAGAAAACAAAGCAGCAGCTGCATTAGGAAGGGCCGGGAGGATGGTCCAGTGGTCAGGGCCCCAGCCTAGGACTGGCGAGACCAGGCATCAGCTCCCTTCTCTACGACAGACTCCCTGTGCCATGCTGAGCAAATCACTTAACCTCCTTGTGCCTTGATTGCCCAGAGCCGTAATGTTGCTGGGAGCCCTGTTCTGCCTCCCAGGGTGTTGGTGGGCTAGGTACAGCGTGGCGTTAAACACCTGTCCCAGGGAGGCATTAGGTCAATGGAACCGCAGGACCCCCAGGCAGTAAACCAAACTGGGCTGTGGGTGACACAGAACAGGGCTTCCCACCTGCCTGCCCTGGAGCACCCAGTGCTTTCACAGTTACGCATTACAGCAAAGTGCTTCAGGTTTATTTCGTGTATCCACACGGACCTGACTTGGGCATTGCAGCTTCCGTCCAGCACAGCTACCTGTGTGAGTGGCAGCACCTGCCCATAGCCGAGGCACCGCTCCCTGGAGCAGCTGTATCAAAGTCACCTGTATTGTCGGTGTTCTGCTGGATTGGTGTCCCACAGTGGTCGTGGCCACGGGTCTGCCTCTGGATTGTGGGGGTGGGAGCTGCATCGTCACACAGATAACATGCGTGTAGATGCCATGGTTGCCATGTAGGTTGCCTGGTCCTGGTGCAGCGCTCATTCAGACAAGCCCAGCCTCCCTTGGATGTGGGGCTCCAAGGGAAGAAGTATTCTTCCCGTCCATCTATAATCTGTTGTTGATTCTTGCTTGTATGTCCCCCCAGGATCCAGATGGGAGCAGGCAGGGCCTGGAACCCCAGTGTGAGCACCCCATCCTGACTGACCCCATGTGGTCCAGCCAGTTCCCCACTTCCTTTCTTCCCCCCGCATCCTGTATTCTGCTCCAGCTCCAACCCCCCAGGGATGTACGGGGGTGGAAAGTGCTGCAGTGGGTCAGTGATGGTGAAAGAGGATTTATCTGGGGGCTCTGGAGAATTTCGCACTAGTGTCCCTGTTTCTGTTCAGTCTGTGTCAGATCCAGAGTCTGGGGGTGCAGCCAGGTGACTCTGTGCCCCACTGAGTCACACGAGCCTTGGGCGTTCTCCTCTCTCTCTTGGTCACAGGCCGACTAAGCTCTTCGCGTTTCTTTTCCTCCAGAAGCTGACCAGACACACTTTGCTGTAATGTTGTTACATTTTAAGAAATATTTTACAGGTTAAAGATGCACGTTACTGTGTGACTTGTCTTCTGGGATCTCCTGCCTTACTGGTTACCAATGGCAGTTTGCTTTTCCTTATGCTTCTGTGTCCTGCATGGGGTGGGGGCAGTCCGGGGGGGCGGGGAGTGGGAGCTGAGTTCTGTCATGATTGAGCAGAGCAGAGACCAGGCAAGTCCCACCCTGCCCTGGTAGCCCCTGGGCCTGCCTGGACCTGGGTGAGGTGGTGCTTGGCAGGTGACAGAGTCGGTGGCTCTGGGTTCTCATGGGAGGGCGGGGAAGAGCACTGGGAGATTTCACTGGCAGAACCCTTGAGCGCTGAACCAGCGTGGGTTGAATCGGTGCATGCAGAGTTGCCCAGAGAGGATCAATCATGCTAACAGTGGGGATGACCACGAACCATTTGGAGCACTTCTGTGTGTGGGCACAAATTGCGAAATCCCAGCCTTTCCCATGGAACGGAAAGTCCAGTTCCCGCACCGCTCGTGTGAGGCCCCACAATCTGCCTGGTGTGGAGAACAGGCAAGATGTTTGCACTTGGAAAGCAGGGGCCTGCAACAGCTGCAGCGGCCCGGTGGCCTTTCAGGTCAGCGCTGTCAGTCTGAGCAGACGAGCTACTGGAATCCGAACTGGTGTGAGCAGGTCACACAAATGTTGGCCCAGTGGGTGATGTCTCAATACCAGCCTAAGCGAGGGGGCCTGTCGCTATGGGGAGGGGCTTTGATACAGCTCTGGGTGGGGGCCCGAGGCTGGAATCGCAGGGGTGGGTTGTGAGTCGGGATTGAGGGGCACTGACCGAGGTGGGGGCCCCAGGGCTGCAGTAGCAGGGGTGGGTTGTGAGTCGGGACTGAGGGGCACTGACCGAGGTGGGGGCCCCAGGGCTGCAGTAGCAGGGGTGGGTTGTGAGTCGGGACTGAGGGGCACTGACCGAGGTGGGGGCCCCAGGGCTGCAGTAGCAGGGGTGGGTTGTGAGTCGGGACTGAGGGGCACTGACCGAGGTGGGGGCCCCAGGGCTGCAAGAACAGGGTGTGTGGCTGCAGGCTGGGATGGAGGGGCGTTGGCAGTGCTTTGTGTGTGTGAGAGGGGACCCTAGGCTGGAACAGCAGGGACACCGGGCCCCACTGGCTGTGTCCTGCAAGGGAAGCCTGCACACTCCCTGCATGCACCATCCATCTCTTACATTAATTGGCACCAGAGTTCAGCCTCTGAGTGCTACTGAACAGACCAGAGAGAAGGAGCGGGGGGCAGGGGGGAGCCTGATTGTGCCTCTCGGAGAGGCCCCGCTGTCTCTGTCTATCGCAGGGAGTCAGTGCCATCAGCACCGCTGGGTGCTGACAGACAAAGCCGAGAGCCAGGCTGCCTTGCGCCGGTAATGCCTGATTCCTCTTTCTCTGCTCCTTGCCCTCCTCTGCTCTTCTTGTCACACCCGCCGTCTCTCCAGGTTCTCTCCCCTCCCCAGGCCTTGGCATTCTCCTCTCTCCAGTGCTGCCGGCCCATCGACCCTGCACCCATCGCACTGGTGCCTTGCTGTCACCAACCGGACGGTTAAGCTGTGGCAGCCCCGGGGCCAGGCTTGCTCAGTCCCATCCGCTCTGTTGTTGCTTTGGGAGGAAATGGGCTCCCGAACCCGACGAGAGGCTGCTGGGGACAGGTGAGTTTTGCCCATTGCTCTGAAGGCAGCGAGACTCAAGTGCTTGGGTCAAAGTGCTGCACGGGTAGGCGCCCTTCTTGGAGGGGCCTCATCTCCAGCTCCAGTGCCTTGGGTGCAGCACTCGTGGGGTGGGGCGGAGGAAGAGGGGCTCCTTTAGGTAGATGGGCCCCCGCCCTTGAGGGCTTTGAAGCTGGGAACCAGGGCCTGGCACTGGCTCTGGTAGTGATGGGCCACTGAGCTTCTGAGAGTGTCCTCTGCTAGGCCCAGCAAGACAGCGCTGCTAAGCCCAGCCCTGGCTGGAGAGACTGTGGTGTGGATCACAGCGGCCAGCAAGGAGCAGACAGCGGCAGGAGCAGGATTGTCTGGTCTCTGCCAGGAGCTGGGAATTGGGGAAAAGAGCTGCCTCGAGTCTGAGCACCCTGGGGCTTGTCGGAGGGAGCCCTACTGGACTCGCGTAGGAATCTGCGGAGCTGTCTCTGCCCTCCAGCATCCCTCGTCCTTGGGATGAGTCTGAGCTGCCCTTGCGCACCCTCCCTCACACCAGGGGCCTGGCGTGATTCGCACATGAAACCAGTGGATTTGCACCCGCTCGGACTATGGCCTGGTGCCTTTGCTCCTGGGGAGCTAGTGGGCACCAGTGCCGCCCTCCCTCCCCCGACAGGAATGCACGAAAGGTGAAGGGAAGAATTCTGGCACAAAGCAGACCCTCACCCCCCACCCGCGTCGCCCCCCGGGGAAAGCAGTTGGAGACAGCGGAATGTAAACATGTTGGACGGGAGCTTTACTCACCCCAGGTCTCTGGTTCTTGTCCTGGAGCAGGTGTGCTGGCGGCAGATTCCCTGAGCAATGGGGAGCAGAGCAGCAACCCCCTGGGCTGGTTCCTGTTTCCTGTGGTGGAAGTGAGACCAATTCAGGGATCAGTCCTGCAGTGGGCTCTGGGGCCCTCTCTTCCATCATCCCTGACCCCTCGCCCCCAGAGCAGGCAGTGCTGTGCTGAAAAGAGTGTGCCAGGCAGGTCAGACTCATGTTCATCAAGGAGGACGAAGCTTTGGGGACAGATTTAATCCCGATATGTTATTTAGGGACAAGACTTTGTTACAGGGGCTGTAGCTTTCGCTGTATGGCTGAGAAAAGGGAAGCCTAGAGAAGTTCCTCCCATCCTTCTGTTGCAGAGGGGACACGCTAAGGATACAGCCCTGAGGGGCTGTGCTCCTCCGTACCCCCTGCAAATCCAAATCCTAGCCAAGCCGGGATGTGCCCTGAAAGAGGAGGAAGCCAGGACAGCAGGAGGATGATGCCAGTTCTGAAGCCCGTTGGCGTCACAGTTTTTACTTACGAAGTGTGTTCACTGCCCTAGGCGTACCCGACACTGTGCCGTGGCCCAGACGCTGGCAGAGCTCCTGTCCCAGGGAGGCTCAGAGGAGGCCACCATGAGCGAGAGCGGACAGTGTGGGGTGTTAGTTACAGCTGGAATCCCCCCTGGAGTAGCTGGCCCGTCAGAAGGAGCAGCGGCTAGGAACCTGCAGAGCAGTCAGTGTGAGGCTGCTCCAGGCACAAGGAGACCAGGGGACGCCCCCAGGACGCAGAGGTGGGCAGAGGAGACAAACGGAGCAGTCAGGAACTGGGTTTGAAATGGAAAGCGCCTACTGGGTTACATGGAGTCAGCCTTGGCGGGGCCCCAGGCTGCGCAGTGCATTCCTGGGGCTCCTACCAGCCTTGGTGCAGAAAGCATCTGGACTCAAGTTCTAGCAGCTAATACAGCAGCTCCCCATGAGGGCTTCCCCTGGCCCCTCCCCTCAGACAGGTGGGGATTCCAGCCTTATGGGTTATGCTCCTCTGATAGCGGCTCCTTTAAATGTGGGTGAGAGAAACAGCTGCAGTCAAGGTGGCTATTCCGGCTGCAGGTCGTCCTCACTTCCATTGCTGTGAGTTCCCCGCTGGTGTCTCTTTGGGCCTGGGGGTGGTGCACCTCCCATGTCCCAGGCTTTGGGGCGTCTTCTGATATTCAAACTAAATGTCTTTTCAAACGTTTCATCCTGATTTCCCTAGTCATGGCCCCTGGGCCCCAGGGATCAGTTCTTCCCTGCTGGCTTATCATGCCTGCCCCACTCATCGCTCAGTCATATTGAATCTCTCCTTCCCCGTCAGCCCCATCCTTGCTCTTCTCCGCGCTCCCTGCGTCTTTCTGGCTCTGAGGGGCCTGGAGTGAATGCAATAGTCCAGAGGCTGTTGCACCAGAGCTAAATCGCAAGGGGCTATTCCCCCCCCCCCCCCCCGCAATGACTTCATGCTGCTGCAGGCACAGGCCAGGACTGCATTGGCCTCTTGCAGCCACTGCCCTCTCCATATTGGCTGGCCGCTCTCAGGGGTGCACATATTTCCTTTGGGCGCTTAAGAGTAACTCCTGGGCTTGGTATTTGCTCTGTTCCTCACTCTCTGCTATTCCCCTTTCTCTGCAAAGCAGCTGCCCCAGCTGTCTGGGGGGAACGCTGGGGGACGGGGGGGGACCACACTAAAGGGTTAATGCTGCTGCCCCTAAACATGCTGCCAGAGATCTGCTAATCTGATAATTACAGCAACAAAAGCCATTTAGACAAACCATGACCTGACCCTGAGCGTTTGGAATGAAAACATTTTACCCTCCTCTGTCTGGATCCCGCTCCGAGAAAACATCTGTATTCAGAGGAATGCTGGGAAACTAACCCCCCATCCAGAGTGGCCTAGCAGGAACAGCTGTAGCCTGAGCCACTCCATCACTCTGCTTGGCTGACAGCCGTTCCTCTCCCCGTGTCGGTCAGGGCTAGTTAGCGTGTAAGTGTTTTGGGGCAGGGCCTGCCTGCCCGGCTGGGTGTACAGCACCCTGGGGCCCTGGGCACTGCTTTAACCCTATGGCTACTACATGAATGGGCGCAGCACAACGCTCTTCAGAGCAGCTGGTGAACAGGCAGGTCAGTGAGCTGCACTGTTTCACGGGAAATGCTGAGGGGCGAGGAGGGTGCCTATCTCACGCCCAAGGGCAGCCAGAGGAGGAATTGCAAAGCCACAGCAGGGTACTGGCCCTGGGGTGTAGGGAGAGAGCTGGGCTAATGGGTTAATTCCCCCTGCCTGGATGGCGTGAAGGAGCTGAGCATGCTAGAGCCATCCTGCCTGTCGAAATCACAGTCCTGGACATGGCTCCACGCGCTGGAGGGGAGCAGGTGAAGGCTTGGCTGCTGGGTGGAGCTGCCCAAGCTGACGGGTCCCAGGCAGCAGCTGTTGGTGAATTTGTGTAAGGCCAACCCTAGGGAGGGCCCTGCACACCTGTGCCCATCCCCCAGCTCGCTCTCTGTAAACATGGATTCCCAGGGTGGGGCTGGTGAGTGTGGGGGGTGGGGTGGAGGGGCTGTTTCACTCCAGTTCAGGACAGTGGCAGATCGTTTCTGGGTGGGAGATGAAGGGTGGGGGAAGGCACCTCAGCGCCAGTTTCTACATTCTCGCTTGACTTTACACACAGTTCTGTGGCAACCTTTGTGTAACTCGATGAGATGAAAGGAAAGGGCCAGAGCTCGCTTCGTAATAAGCTCTCACATAGCCACTCCAGCAAGGGGCCCGGAAGCCTCCTGTTTTGTGCCTGTCTGTCTCGTGCACGCAGCTGTTCCCAGAGTCACGTACCAGACCGACTGCTCTGTGAAAGCGAAGGAGCGAAAGCCTGGCTTGGGCCACGAAAGCCCAGTCTCACTGGTAAGTAATTGCACTGGGTGAGCGCCCAGAGAGGAGCAGCTGGAGCGTGAAGGTCTCTGCAAGCACTAGCAGCCTAGCCCAGTATCTGCCTCTATTAGAGCTGGTCAGAAAATGGAGTAAAACGTGGTGCCAAGTCTTGTGCAGTCATGTTCCCCTGCCTATGGACATTATCCACCCCACGCCACCATTTTCATAGATTCATAGATTCATAGATTATAGGACTGGAAGGGACCTCGAGAGGTCATCGAGTCCAGTCCCCTGCCCGCATGGCAGGACCAAATACTGCCTAGACCATCCCTAATAGACATTTATCTAACCTACTCTTAAATATCTCCAGAGACGGAGATTCCACAACCTCCCTAGGCAATTTGTTCCAGTGTTTAACCACCCTGACAGTTAGGAACTTTTTCCTAATGTCCAATCTAGACCTCCCTTGCTGCAGTTTAAACCCATTGTTTCTGGTTCTATCCTTAGAGGCTAAGGTGAACAAGTTCTCTCCCTCCTCCTTATGACACCCTTTTATATACCTGAAAACTGCTATCATGTCCCCTCTCAGTCTTCTCTTTTCCAAACTAAACAAACCCAATTCTTTCAGCCTTCCTTCATAGGTCATGTTCTCAAGACCTTTAATCATTCTTGTTGCTCTTCTTTGGACCCTTTCCAGTTTCTCCACATCTTTTTTAAAATGCGGCGCCCAGAACTGGACACAATACTCCAGCTGAGGCCTAACCAGAGCAGAGTAGAGCGGAAGAATGACTTCTCGTGTCTTGCTCACAACACACCTGTTAATGCATCCCAGAATCATGTTTGCTTTTTTTGCAACAGCATCACACTGTTGACTCATATTTAGCTTGTGGTCCACTATAACCCCTAGATCCCTTTCTGCCGTACTCCTTCCTAGACAGTCTTTTCCCATTCTGTATGTGTGAAATTGATTTTTCCTTCCTAAGTGGAGCACTTTGCATTTGTCTTTGTTAAACTTCATCCTGTTTAACTCAGACCATTTCTCCAATTTGTCCAGATCATTTTGAATTATGACCCTGTCCTCCAAAGTAGTTGCAATCCCTCCCAGTTTGGTATCATCCGCAAACTTAATAAGCGTACTTTCTATGCCAATATCTAAGTCGTTGATGAAGATATTGAACAGAGCCGGTCCCAAAACAGACCCCTGCGGTACCCCACTCGTTACGCCTTTCCAGCAGGATTGGGAACCATTAATAACAACTCTCTGAGTACGATTATCCAGCCAGTTATGCACCCACCTTATAGTAGCCCCATCTAATTTGTATTTGCCTAGTTTATCGATAAGAATATCATGCGAGACCGTATCAAATGCCTTACTAAAGTCTAGGTATACCACATCCACCGCTTCACCCTTATCCACAAGGCTCGTTATCCTATCAAAGAAAGCTATCAGATTGGTTTGACATGATTTGTTCTTCACAAATCCATGCTGGCTATTCCCTATCACCTTACCACCTTCCAAGTGTTGGCAGATGATTTCCTTAATTACTTGCTCCATTATCTTCCCTGGCACAGAAGTTAAACTAACTGGTCTGTAGTTACCTGGGTTGTTTTTATTTCCCTTTTTATAGATGGGCACTATATTTGCCCTTTTCCAGTCTTCTGGATTTACACACAATCTGTTCAGCAGAGCCAGGCACCAGGGGCTCCTGGGCTCCATCCATGGGTAATGTGGCCAAGAAGCTGGGACAGCCAGGTTGGCAGAAGATGCCAGCACCCCTGTGAAAAATCGTTCCGCTATCCCACTGAATCTGGAGAGCAAATGATCAGGAGACTTAGGAGCCATGAAGGGGATGTCTACACTACAATAAAAAACCCAAAGCATCGAATTTCAGAGCCCAGGTCAGCTGACTCGGGCTCATGGGCTACAAATTGCCGTGTAGATGTTCTGGAGCCTGGGCTCTGAGACCCTCCCTCTTTGCAGCGTCTCAGAGCCTGGGCTCTAGCCTCGGCCAGAACATCTACACTGCAATTTAAGAGTCTGTGTTAGCTGACCTGGGCCAGCCACAGCCGTTCCACAGGTCTTCGATCACAGTATAGACAGACCATAAGGGCTCTGAGAACCTGCTGGTCTGGAGGCTTCTCCTTACCCCATTGCTCTGGTTCAGGACTAGGATGCAGTAGATGATTTAGGCAGACTTCCCTCTTTATAATCTCCCAGCACCTGTGATTTTTTCTGCAAAACTGGTCTCCAGGATCTACATCTATGTTTCCTTCCTTCCTCTCATTCAACTCTCTGACCCTTGCTCAAATGTAAGGGGGTTCAGGTGCTGTTCATCAGATGTATTAACTGATCAACTAATGCCTGTACAGCACTGTGAAGATGAAAGGCTCTGTGTGGGGACTAAGAATTATTATTAAGCCCATCCCTGAAGTCCTTACTCAGTTTTTACTATGTCCTTTCTCAGGCTTCAGTGGAAGTTTTGGCTGAGTTAGTGACAGGGTAAAATCCTGTGAAGATTTGGGGATTAGGCCTAATGCTATTGCCTTGCTGCCCCTTTTCATCCCATTCATATTTTCTCCGGGGCAGAGGGCATTGCAACAAGCTGGCATGTGGTAGGATAATCCTGCCTCTTGCTCATGGTCTGCTCTTCTGGCCAAATGTAAATGCCACTCTGCAGTTTCTGCAGATACGGCTCGAGAGTCTCGTAGATTGTTGTTCTGCTCCAGAGTTTCTAATGTGGCTTCTCTTTTCAGCAAGGTGAAGATCTTTCAATCTGGTAAGAAAGCTCTTAGGTAATTGTGGTGGTGAGATCAATCATGGATTCTCTGTGCTTTCAAAATGACAAACTCCACAGCTGTGTGGTAGCATAGTGTGGTAACCAGTTGTGTTATGCATCTCTTGGGTCACACTGATGGGTCTGTCATTCATAAGATCCTTCGTTTCCTTTTGAAAGGTCCTGCCTCTGTACGGATGTGTGTAGGGGGGGCAGACTTGATGCCCTCTCAAGGTACCTTCCAGCCCGACATTTCTGTGACTGTCACAGGTGTTACTTTCTCAGCTGGAGGCCTATAAAACTTCCCTTTCTGCAAAAGCTTTGTTAGACAGGAAGACAGTTCCTTCCATGCAGTTCTGCCCCAGCTGATGGAGCATTTAGTGCCTCTCATCCTGCTTCTTCTCCATTAATGGGAGCAAGGAGGAACAGCTACGCAGGATGGGATGAAGCTGAGCATGAGGGGGGATTTTTCACTAGGAGGGTGGTGAAGCACTGGAATGGGTTCCCTAGGGCGGTGGTGGAATCTCCTTCCTTAGAGGTTTTTAAGGTCAGGCTTGACAAAGCCCTAGCTGGGATGATTTAGTTGGGGATTGGTCCTGCTTTGAGCAGGGGGTATCAGGACTAGATACCCCCTGAGGTCCCTTCCAACCCTGATATTCTATTAAAAGGAAACCTCTTCCGAGCGGCAGGTCCACAGGCCTGGGCTGCAGCCACCCCCCCTCGCCCCGCATTAGACTGGAGAAGATCTTCAGTTATACAGGGTAGGGAATGATCCTGCCGGGGCAGCTATTGTTTTTCCATCTCTGATGTGTATGATTCCGTTATCTCCCCTCATGACAGTGTCTGTCCCTCGCTTGCCAAATTGAGCCCCGCCCAGTACAATCCAGTGAGAATAATTCCTGAGAGTCCAGTTAGACCGCACCGGGGCTCAGCTCCACCTCCTGCGCAAGCTCAGCTGTGCTCAAAACATTTCAGATTATTCATGGTTAATTATAGGTATTATTTGTACCACAGCTGGGTTGAGAGGCCCCACTAGGACCAAGGCCCCATAACATAGCCATCATATCTCCCCATAGCCTTCTTTTGGTTAGGCTAAACAAGCCAAGCTCTTTGAGTCTCCTGTCATAAAACAGGTATCAGAGGGGTAGCCGTGTTAGTCTGGGTCTGTAAAAAGCATCAGAGGGTCTCGTGGCACCTTTAAGACTAACAGATGTATTGGACTAACAGACTGACAGATGTATTGGAGCATAAGCTTTCGTGAATGCCCACCCACGAAAGCTTATGCTCCAATACATCTGTTAGTCTTAAAGGTGCCACAGGACCCTCTGTTGCTTTTTTCATAAGACAGGTTTTCCATTCCTCGGATCATCCTAGTAGCCCATCTCTGTACCTGATATATGAGGAATTATTTAAGCTCAGTACCAATGTGGACACAAGAACAAATGGATATAAACTGGCCATCAGGAAGTTTAGACTTGAAATTAGACGAAGGTTTCTAACCATTAGAGGAGTGAAGTTCTGGAACAGCCTTCCAAGGGGAGCAGTGGAGGCAAAAGACATATCTGGCTTCAAGACTAAGCTTGATAAGTTTATGGAGGGGATGGTATGATGGGATAGCCTAATTTTGGCAATTAATTGATCTTTGATTATTAGCGGTAAATATGCCCAATGGCCTGTGATGGGATGTTAGATGGGGTGGGATCTGAATTACTACAGAGAATTCCTTCCTGGTGTCTGGCTGGTGAGTCTTGCCCACATGCTCAGGGTTTAGCCAACTGCCATATTTGGGGTCGGGAAGGAATTTTCCCCCAGGGTAGATTGGCAGAGGCCCTGGGGGTTTTTCACCTTCCTCTGCAGCATGGGGCATGGGTCACTTGCTGGAGGATTTTCTGCACCTTGAGGTCTTTAAACCATGATTTGAGGACTTCAGTGACTCAGACATAGGTCAGGGGTTCGTTACAGGAGTGGGTGGGTGAGATTCTGTGGCCTGCATTGTGCAGGAGGTCAGACTAGACAATCATAATGGTCCCATCTGACCTTAAAGTCTATGAGTCTGTGATTGTTCAGTAGCACCCAGAGGCCCCAATCAGGAGCGAGACCCTGCTGGCAGGGCTGGCTCCAGGGTTTTGGCCACCCCAAGCAGCCAACACACACACACACACACACACACACACACAAAAGCCGCGATCGTGATCTGCGGCGGCAATTCGGCGGGAGGTCCTTTGCTCCCAGTGGGAGTGAGGGACCGTCCGCTGAATTGCTGCCGAATACTTGGACGTGCCGCCCCTCTCAGGATCTGCTACCCCAAGCACCTGCTTGAGAAGCTGGTGCCTGGAGCCGGCCCTGCCTGCTGGGCTGGGCTGGGTACTGCACGAACAGTCCCTGCCCTGAAGAGCAGATTCGGATCTTCAATGCCGTTCCCATACTGGATTTGTTCACACTTTTGACACTGCATGGTCAGGTCCTGAAGGCTCAAGACTTCATAGCATTTGAACCGAGATTTTCTCCTGATGACTGTGGCCTGGTTCACATCCTTCCTGCTCGGATCTCCACCAAACCATCATGAAAGTTCTTCCCTGGAACACAAACGCCTTGAGAGACCCCCAGGACTAGACAGATGGGGACCCAATATCTTCTTCCCTCCTGGTTTAGTTTGCATGCTGCTTCTAGCAGGGACTGGCCCTCGTGCCTAATAATTCTGACTGAATCCATGTAACCTCACCCCAGTGCAGTTAGAGTAAGAACAATACGAATGAGAGTCACAGTTTCCAGAGATCACTGCAACCAACGGCAAAGGGATGCAGAACTCAAACAAAACACCTTCCAGCAGGCCCAGAGGAGAGGGCATATACACGTAAGGAGCTGAACACTTTACCTTATTTCTTGCCCTCTGAGCCCACCCAGGGAGCCCTTAATGACCAGCCATACGGTGCCTTGGAGATAAACACAACCCTGACACACACAAGTGATGCCATAGCAGAGGCAGAAAGAGATGTTCCAAATTACCCATTTTCACACGTGCCCTGGAGCTTCCCCCCAAACTTGTTCAGGGTTTGTCTTGTCTTTTCAGGCATGCTTTGTTTTTATAAAGCAAATTTGGTGCTCATGGCAGGAGAGAGACTGACAACCCAGGTCTATTCGTCTCAGGGCAGGCACAACACTTACAGCTCCGACGCCTGCTGCCTTCCTCCCAGAGCACCAGCACGCCTTGGCCATGAGCAGAGGGCGAGGGAGTACACGGCCTCTAGAGCTAGTTTGCTCCTCAATCGCTTTGCTGAGGCAGCCAAGGGATATCAGCGGAACTAGGCTGAGGCCCCCACATTTTGCATGGGCCATTAAAGAGCCAACAGATGTTAATGACTTTCAGTCACTAGCTGAGTCATTTTGAACCAGTGGCCTGGAGCCGAAAGGCCCCCGACCCCAGAACTTCAAAAAAAAAAATATAAACTTTAAAAACATGACAGGCCAGCAGAGTGCCTCTTCCTTGGGGCAGAGACCTGGTGAGGGAGTCTGGGGCGGTAACTGCCGCACCTCATCCAGCAGTGCCCCAGCTTGACGTGTTCTCATACAGCCCCTCTTCCCAGACGCAACTCATTTTAGTGCCCAGTCCCTTTGCTAGTTAAATCCCCAGCAGGGCTCCCGGCTCACCTGCACCATGAGGCTCAAAAGAACAACCTTTATAAAGTATCAGAGGGGTAGCCGTGTTAGTCTGAATCTGTAAAAAGCAACAGAGGGTCCTGTGGCACCTTTGAGACTAACAGAAGTACTGGGAGCATAAGCTTTCGTGGGTCAGAACCTCACTTCTTCATCTGACCCACGAAAGCTTATGCTCCCAGTACTTCTGTTAGTCTCAAAGGTGCCACAGGACCCTCTGTAACCTTGTATAAAAAGTATAAAGCTAACATGGCTCAACAGCGGCACCCAGGGGCCAACTGGGTCCATTGCAGAAGTGCTGAACGAACGCTTCATCTCGCCTAATATCAGCTGGGCATCATGGACTGAGTCCCATTCTTGCACCAAGGACTCTGGCTGTGCAGAGCTGATTGTAGGATCAAGTTCTGTGTTTGTTACCAAGAGATCTCCACGGCTTTTCCCTCTCCCCATCACAAATGTAAAATTGTCTCTGCACAAAACCTCTGTCTCCACCTACTTCTCAGATATTCTTATTGTCACCTCTCCACCCCCTGCAGGCAGGTAGCTATGCCAACCTCACCACCTCCTTTTATCCCTTCTTCCACCTCTCACCCTACAGTATGACTTCTCTGTCCTGAAACACCAGCACCCTCCCCCCCACCATTAGCATCACTTTGCCTGCCAAGGCCACAAATGCTGAGTAACCCATGTGGGGCCTCCTGCACCCTTACATTTCATGAGGTGGGTGCGTGGATGGCTGAGAACAGAAAGAAGAGCGAAAATTTTATTAAGATGATGTTTAAAAAAAGTGAACGGTACAGAATTTAAGCATAGAAGTTTCTGGTTATCAGGGAATAACGTGCAGATTATCAAGGGGTGCGAAGTTCGGTTGAAGATTGGATGGCGTAAGGAATACATAATCTGCAATATCCCCAATTGGGGGTAAAAGGCTGATGGGGCAAAGTACAGACATGGAGATATGAGGGTATGTTCATATAATGGCTCTGTTCGGGTGTGGAGTATAATGAGTGGATACGATGATGAGGATGGATTGACTCTCACTTGGTGAGATTTAACGTTCAGTGAGTTTATGGTTCCAGTTCGTGTGGTCCAACGGAGAAAGTTTCTCGGTCCCTTTCTCGTAGTCGATGCACGATGTCGCTCTGGCTCACACCTCCTGGTACTGTCGGTGGCCGGTGACGTGTTCGGTGTAGATGTCCCTGGACCATCGGATGGTGTCTGAGACCATGAGGTGCTGCATGAGCCGTGTGTAGCGTTGACTGATCCCGCAGGTCCACAGCACGCGCTCGTTGCAGGGGTCCGACGATCAGGGCGTCTGAAAGTTACCACGTTCCTCTGAGCCTCTCGGCTCCTCTAGTCTTCTCAGCTTGTTATTTGGATTGTGAAGTCTTTGGGTTAGGGGCCTTCTCTGGTGTGGGGACTAGCATACCATAATAACAGGGTTAGTTTTTTAACCAGTAAATGTCAGTGAACATCAAACTCACCACACAGCCCCAAACCGATGAAAACTGTTTCCATGAATAATAATGGAGAGTTACAGCTCGGCAAAGTAAGAAAAACAGGGCTTGAGAACATGTTAGAGACTGTCATTAAAAATGATGGTGCGACACCGCCCGGGGTTTCCTGCAATTGTGCAAATAGCCATTAAAAATAGGAAAAATGTGCATGAAACCAAACATGGCTGTTCTCCATCCACACAATAAACACCAGACCTGCACTCTGCCCAGCTTAGGGAAAACATGATCAGCCAACCCCCGTGTCAGCCACCCTGTGACCCTACCCACCCCGCCCCACTACGTCCTGCCCCTGGGGCCCAGCCCCCCTCCAGAGCCCAGCCAGCCCCCCGCGTGTCCCCCCTTAGCCCCCCCCAGGACCCGAGCCAGCCCCCACCTCGTGTCAGCCCCCCTGTAACCCTATCCACCCCGCCCCACTACGTCCTGCCCCCGGGGCCCAGCCCCCCTCCAGCCCCCCACGTGTCCCCCTTTAGCACCCCAGCCAGAGCCAGAGCCCAAGCCAGCCCCCGCCTCGTGTCAGCCCCCGTGACCCTATCCACCTCATCCCATTAGGTCCTGCCCCCGGGGCCCAGCCCCCCTCCAAAGCCCCAGCCAGCCCCCCCGCGTGTCCCCCCTTACCCCCCAGCCAGAGCCCGAGCCAGCCCCCGCCTCGTGTCAGCCCCCCTGTGACCCCACCCACCCCGCCCCACTACGTCCTGCCCCCGGGGCCCAGCCCCAGCCAGCCCCCCGCGTGTCCCCCCTTACCCCCCAGCCAGAGCCCGAGCCAGCCCCCGCCTCGTGTCAGCCCCCCTGTGACCCTACCCACCCCGCCCCACTACGTCCTGCCCCTGGGGCCCAGCCCCCCTCCAGCCCCCCACGTGTCCCCCCTTAGCCCCGCCCCGCCTGGCCACGCGGATCACGGGTGACCCCCCCCGCCCTGCTCCTGGCCCGAACCCGCCCCCAGGCCGCACGTGGCCCCGCCCCCGTCACACTACCGCGCTCACAGGAGCCCCCCTTGAAGTCCCGCCCTCTCCTCCAATCAGTGCAGCCTCCGGGGCTCGCCCTGGCCACCACTGGGCAACGGGATGTCAGCGGCCCACGCGACGGCGCGCGCTTCTCACCCCGCCCCTGCCGCACTGTGATAGGCTATGCGGACCCCGCCCATCTCTCGCGCTTTGTCACTGGGACAGCCAGCCTGAGCCTATCTGATTGGCTATCCCGGCTCCTCCCCGCCCCGAGGAGATCTGATTGGCTGTCCCCGCTCGCCCTCGCCCTTGGCGCCCTGTGATTGGCTGCGCCCGGTCCCACCCCCCGGCAGGCCGGTGAAGGTGAGAGTCTCCTCTGGGCAGCCGCGTCCCCCCGCCGGCCCCGCAGCAGCGCGGAGCCATGGCCGCCGGCTCCGTCTTCGCCTCCGTGCCGCGCGCCCCGCCCGTCGCCGTGTTCCAGCTCACGGCCGACTTCCGGGAGGACCGGGACCCGCGGAAAGTCAACCTGGGGGTGGGCGGTGAGTGAGTGGGGCCGGGGGGGGGGGGGGCGGTGAGTGAGTGGGGCCGGGCCGGGGGGGGGGCGGTGAGTGAGTGGGGCCGGGCCGGGGGGTGGGCGGTGAGTGAGTGGGGCCGGGGGGGGGGGGGGCGGTGAGTGAGTGGGGCCGGGCCGGGGGGGGGGCGGTGAGTGAGTGGGGCCGGGCCGGGGGGTGGGCGGTGAGTGAGTGGGGCCGGGCCGGGGGGGGGGGGGGCGGTGAGTGAGTGGGGCCGGGGGGGGGGGGCGGTGAGTGAGTGGGGCCGGGCCGGGGGGGGGGGGGGCGGTGAGTGAGTGGGGCCGGGGGGGGGGGGCGGTGAGTGAGTGGGGCCGGGCCGGGCCGGGGGGGGCGGTGAGTGAGTGGGGCCGGGCCGGGGGGGGGGGGGGGCGGTGAGTGAGGGGGGACTTAGGGGGGATGGGTGTGTGGGGGGGGGCGGTGAGTGAGTGGGGCCGGGGGGGGGGGGGGCGGTGAGTGAGTGGGGCCGGGGGGGGGGGGCGGTGAGTGAGTGGGGCCGGGCCGGGGGGGGGGGGGGCGGTGAGTGAGTGGGGCCGGGGGGGGGGGGCGGTGAGTGAGTGGGGCCGGGCCGGGGGGGGGGGGGCGGTGAGTGAGTGGGGCCGGGCCGGGGGGGGGGGGGGCGGTGAGTGAGTGGGGCCGGGCCGGGGGGGGGGGGGCGGTGAGTGAGTGGGGCCGGGGGGGGGGGGGGGGGCGGTGAGTGAGTGGGGCCGGGGGGGGGGGGGGGGGCGGTGAGTGAGTGGGGCCGGGGGGGGGGGGGGGGGGGGCGGTGAGTGAGTGGGGCCGGGCCGGGGGGGGGGGGGGCGGTGAGTGAGTGGGGCCGGGCCGGGGGGGGGGGGGGCGGTGAGTGAGTGGGGCCGGGCCGGGGGGGGGGGGGCGGTGAGTGAGTGGGGCCGGGGGGGGGGGGCGGTGAGTGAGTGGGGCCGGGCCGGGGGGGGGGGGGCGGTGAGTGAGTGGGGCCGGGCCGGGGGGGGGGGGGGCGGTGAGTGAGTGGGGCCGGGGGGGGGGGGGGGGGGCGGTGAGTGAGTGGGGCCGGGGGGGGGGGGGGGGCGGTGAGTGAGTGGGGCCGGGGGGGGGGGGGCGGTGAGTGAGTGGGGCCGGGCCGGGGGGGGGGGGGCGGTGAGTGAGTGGGGCCGGGCCGGGGGGGGGCGGTGAGTGAGTGGGGCCGGGGGGGGGGGCGGTGAGTGAGTGGGGCCGGGGGGGGGGGGGCGGTGAGTGAGTGTGGCCGGGCCGGGGGGGGGGGGGGGGGGGCGGTGAGTGAGTGTGGCCGGGCCGGGGGGGGGGGGGGGGGCGGTGAGTGAGTGTGGCCGGGCCGGGGGGGGGGGGGGGGGCGGTGAGTGAGTGGGGCCGGGCCGGGGGGGGGGGGGGCGGTGAGTGAGGGGGGACTTAGGGGGGATGGGTGTGTGGGGGGGGGGCGGGGAGTGCGGGCGGGGCCGGGGGGGGGGCGGTGAGTGAGTGGGGCCGGGCCGGGGGGGGCGGTGAGTGAGTGGGGCCGGGCCGGGGGGGGGGGCGGTGAGTGAGTGGGGCCGGGCCGGGCCGGGGGGGGGGCGGTGAGTGAGTGGGGCCGGGCCGGTGAGTGAGTGGGGCCGGGGGGGGGCGGTGAGTGAGTGGGGCCGGGCCGGGCCGGGGGGGGGCGGTGAGTGAGTGGGGCCGGGCCGGGGGGGGGCGGTGAGTGAGTGGGGCCGGGCCGGGCCTGGGGGGGGGGTGGTGAGTGAGTGGGGCCGGGCCGGGCCGGGGGGGGGGGCGGTGAGTGAGTGGGGCCGGGCCGGGGGGGGGGGGCGGTGAGTGAGTGGGGCCGGGCCGGGGGGGGGGGGGGCGGTGAGTGAGTGGGGCCGGGCCGGGGGGGGGGGGCGGTGAGTGAGGGGGGACTTAGGGGGGATGGGTGTGTGTGTGGGGGGGCGGGGAGTGCGGGCGGGGCCGGGGGGCGAGTGAGGGGGGGTGAATGAGGGGGAGGGGGGCAGTGAATGAGGGGGGTGGGGGGATGAGGGGGAGCGGTGAATGAGGGGAGCTGGGCAGGGGTGGGTGATGAGTGAGGGGGGATGGGTGTGTGTGTGAGGGGGGGGCGGGGAATGGGGGGGGTGAGTGGGAAGCTGGGGGTGGGGAATGGGTCAGTCTGGTGGGCTCCCAGTGGCCCCTGTGTCTGATCCCGGACTGGGGGGGCGGGTGGCGAGGCGTGACCTGGGCTGATATGGGGCCAATGGGGGGCCTCAGATCAGCCAGGGGGTTGTGGTGGTTCTAGAAGGTGGGTGACCGGCCCCTCCCTGAGTTATTTCCTGTTTCCACAATGGGTCACCTGAACACTAGCTGTGCTTGGGGGTCTCCCCTCTTACTTCTAGGCCCCATTGCCCTGCAGCTGCCCCAGGCCATGCTCAGTGCTCACTTCCCATTTGGCCTCCAGCCCCCCTTGGGCCCCATGCTCTGCCCCCCCTTGGGCCCTTTCCCTGTGCTAAGCTGAGCCAGGATGCTGGCAGCCAGGCCCTTAGAGGAGGAGGTCCGGTGGGTGGGGGGTGGAGGCAGAGTCAGAAGGCCTGGTGGGCTGGCTCCGTTTCAGGACTACCCCCGCACTGTGTGACCTTGGATGGGTTGCCTCCTTGCGCAAAGTAAAGCTGGGTGGGAGGGAGGCGTGATCTTTGTCCTCGGCACAGGAGGCAGGGTCCAGGCTGAGTCTGGTAAAGTTCAGACGGTGAGGTGCTGGGACAGAAGGTCCTAGAGAGGTGCGAAGGGTTAGCGTGTGATCTGCCTTTGTAGGGTGCCAGCGCCATGACCGAACTCTCTAGTCAGTGCTGTGCCCTCCCACATAGGTTTCCCCTACTCAGCCCTGCCCCAGGTAATACGCCCGACCCTGGGAATCGGGCACTATCGCCACCGAGGGCAGAATGGACGTCAGTCTGCACACTTCATTCAGTAAGAACTACTCTTGAGTGGTGTCGAGAGAGCAGATTGGTGCCAGTGTGACCCTTGCACTGGACACCTGTCTGGGGGAGAACTAGTAACTCATCTCATGTCAGGGTGAATGAACAGTTGTTGAGGGCAACTATTTTCAGTCTCTAATGCCCCTAGTTGCCTTGAAACCAGAGGCAGAGGTCTGTATCCTAATCTTTGTCCAAATTCAGTCTTTCTCATTCTGATTCTGTTCCATTTAGGGAACAATATGGGAGCCCCCCGGTGTAAAATGGCCCAGACTCCATAATTGCAGAGTGGATCCCAGATGCCTGTTCCTGGCAGAGCCCAGTGGAGGGGAATTGATTCTAAGATTCCCTGCTGGCACGGTCAGCTCTGCTCTCCCTTCCAAGGCAGATAACTGGAGTTCCATGCCGTATGTTGTGCGTAGGCCTTTAGGGTTAGACAGATGCTAAATAACCCATGGCCCTTTTCTCAAGACCTAGGGTTTGCCCCAGCATCTCTTCATCTCAGCTAGTCTGCAGCATGTTGTATGCTGTTTTCCCGTCCTGCTTCTGACTTACATGCAGAGGGGGCTGCATTTCTCTGCACATGTGGACTGGTTTAGAAAGCATTTTGTCCTGAAAGGTGCTGAGGAAATGTTATTTCAGTTACAGTCACTTCCCTGTGACATGGATTTACCAGTTCCATCAAGCATGCTCAGTGCTGTCGGGAATGGACAGGAAGACTCATCCCTGCTCCACAGAGCTTACGAGCCTAATCCACAGCATGTGCACTGGATGGTAGGAAGGTGGCACTACTTGGATCACTATAAGTCAGGTGCTTCTGTGTGGGGGTCTGTCCAGAAGCAGCATTGCTAGTGTAGTGCAGCTTGTACTGTCCCTTGGCGTTTGGAAGGTTAACAGGATTCTTCTAATCACTTCCTAATTTAGCTTCTTTACTCATGAAATGTTTTGATGGGGAACCTGGGGGTGGGGGAGGGAGGTGCTATGGCCTATGGATTCCAGAGACGGTCTGTAAAGGACACATCCCAGGTCATAAGAAAACGTACCGTTCCCCTCCTATCCTGCCCTCCCCATGGTCTCAACCTCTGGATCTGAACAGCAATTGCGAGAATGGGAAAGAGACCTAGTCTAATAACTGTGGGTAAGTTTTTCTGGCTGAATGTCCCCTCGGGACATGGCTTGTGGAGTGTCAGACTCTCCTTTTCTCTCTTACAGCCTATCGCACAGATGAGGGGCAGCCCTGGGTCCTGCCAGTGGTGAAGAAAGTTGAGCAGAAGATCGCCAATGATGCCAGCTTGAACCATGAATACCTGCCGATCCTTGGCCTGCCTGAGTTCCGGGCCAACGCTTCAAGGATCGCGCTTGGGGAGGACAGTTGTGCTATTAAGGAGAATCGTGTAAGCTCTGGGGGGAAGCGACTCCTTGCTGAGACATACTGGTGAATGGGGTCTCTGGAGGGGTCCTGGAAGGTGGGATAGATCTTGCCAGGATTGCAGAGTTTGCCCTGACTGGTCTGGCACTGAGCTCAGTTTCAAGTCTGCATTCTGGCTGCATGGAGCTGTTGGTGTGAATGCTCAGAGCTCTCTGAACATGCAGGGTTTAGGCTCCTATCTAGATGCTGAATACCAGAAACCGATAGGAAACCTCTCCCAGAGGGAAGGCAGAAGATCTGGGTCCTGCCACCTGATGTTGAACCATGGCCAGGCATCTGCCCTAGGACTCTGATGGGAAGGGTCAACGGGTGTGACAGAAACAGCTGAACCTGCCAAGGCCCAAAGGGGGTGTGAGAAATGCGAGAGAAGCTGTTTAAGGAGGGGTGACAGCAGGATTGGAGCTGAGGGTAGATGATGTGATGTGGGGTTATTTAGGTGTGTTAGTGCATCCCATGGTCAGTGCTGAACTACATGGCTGCAGTATGAAAGTCCTGGTTGGCCTGGAAACAGGTGCTCTGATACCATGGTATGGGGCCCTATAAGGAGCTAAATAGTTAGTGGTCACTGAGGAGCAGAGCTTGCCCCGGTATGGCAGAGGAGCTGCTGCTCTGAGGTCAGGAAGCCTGGCCTAGGAGGTGCTGTTCTGGGCTGTGGCAACGAAAGGGATCTGCCTCCGATTGGATGAGGGGTGCTGAATTCTTGGTCTGTGGGGGGTTGATCCCTTTAGTGTAATTGGAGGCCAGCGAGGCTCATCTCACTCTGTCCCTTTCTGATGTTTCCTTGTTATCTCTGCACTGATGCCATCTGTTGGTGGCAGGCTCTTTGTGACCCCCTCTGCCTTCCAGGTAGGAGGCGTTCAGTGCTTGGGCGGGACTGGCGCACTGCGCATCGGAGCAGAGTTCCTGCGGCGCTGGTACAATGGAAACAACAACACAACAACTCCTGTCTACATCTCTTCTCCTTCCTGGGGTGAGTGCTGCAGCGTGTTCATGCTTACTGCTCACTGGAGCCTGCAGGACAAGTGGGTAAGGTGGGAGCAGCCCAGCCAGACTCTTCACACTGGGGGGCGGGGTGTCTCATACGAACAAGGGAGAGGTTCACCCCCTCCTCCGTGGGTGGTGTGGCGGGAGGCAACCTAAGTCAGGACTGGAGGAACTGGCTGGCTCAGGGGCAGCTCTCCAGTACAGATGGACTGGTCTTCTCTCTCCTCAGAGAACCATAACTCTGTGTTTGTGAACGCTGGCTTTAAGGATATCCGGGCCTATCGCTACTGGGATGCTGCTAAGAGGGGGCTGGACCTGGAGGGGCTCCTGGAGGACATGGAGGTGGGTAAGAGTGCCTTGGAGAGGAGAGCTCCTGAGCTGCATCCAAAGGCACCAGCGGCCCTAGTTTTGGATCAGCCAGGCCCTTCTGGGCAGGAGCCTGCCAGTTTTCTGCCTGGGGGGACTGGAGCCAGATGTGTGATAGTCCAGCACAGTGGCCAAGGCAGCTGGTGGCTGACTG
This sequence comes from Malaclemys terrapin pileata, assembly GCF_027887155.1. NCBI lineage: Eukaryota > Metazoa > Chordata > Testudines > Emydidae > Malaclemys > Malaclemys terrapin. The sequence goes on along the minus strand of NC_071511.1, from coordinate 127,875,288 downwards.
GATGTGGGCCCTCGGCTGTGTGCGCGTGACTGAGAACTGCTCTTTCCTCAGAGTGCACCGGAGTTCTCCATCTTTATTCTGCATGCCTGTGCGCACAACCCAACTGGCACAGACCCCACTCTGGAGCAGTGGAAACAGATTGCTGCTGTCATGAAGGTATCTGCACTGAGGAGACTGGTGGGGAGAGGGCTGTAGTGTGGCCAGGAAGCCCTTGAGCCAACCAGAGCACAAACAGGACTCTAGACTCTATTTGGGGGAGAGGTGGGGGTGGGCAAAGCTGAGTGAGGGGTGGGAGAAAGGGCCCCTCCCCGGTGAGTTGTTGGAGGCTTTGGTAAGAATGAGGAGGGGCTGGGACCAGTAGAAGTCTGCTCTTGGACACCACACGATGTTTAAATTGCCCCAGTTCTGCTTGTGCTGCTAACTTGCCTCTAATCTCTGGCTCTGGCTGGTACATGTGCATCTGGAAAGACTGCCCTCTCTCTCTCTCTCCTGGGTGCCTGTCCCCCAAAGAACACGCTAGCCAGGTAAAGGGGACACCTCTGTCTTTCTCCCCGGTGGTGTGGGAGGCAGCTGCTGCTGTTTCCTTGCAGTGGCCGTCCTCTCCCATCCGCTGGGCTGTGATTTGACACACTCCCCAGCTTGTCTCTAAGTCTCCCTCTTCATTCAAGTCCTAATGACAGTGCTCCAGTCAGGCTTGAAGGGGTTCCCACCCTGCCCCAGATTCACACTGACTCTTAAAGGACTTCCCAGCAGATTAGCCCACCCTGTTTGGGTGAGGGGAGGGGGCAGAAATGGGGACAAGGGGTTCTTAGGGGTAGGGGCGGGGTCTCCCCTCTAATTATCTTCCTGTCTGCAGCGCCGGTTCCTGTTCCCATTCTTTGACTCAGCCTATCAGGGCTTTGCCTCCGGCTGCCTGGACAGAGATGCCTGGGCTGTGCGGTACTTTGTCTCTGAGGGCTTCGAACTCTTCTGTGCTCAGTCCTTCTCCAAGAACTTCGGGCTCTACAGTGAGTATCCATCTGGCAGCAGCTAACCCTGCAGCTTGGGCCAGCCTCCCTGGGAGTGGTGGGTGAAGCCTGCCGGGATGTGGGGCACAGGGGCTGGGTCCAGTGGCTCACGTCTCCATGTCTGTCTCCAGATGAGCGAGTGGGGAACCTGAGTGTGGTGGGGAAGGACACTGACAACGTGCAGCGTGTCCTTTCCCAGATGGAGAAGATTGTCCGCACCATCTGGTCCAACCCTCCCTCACAAGGAGCACGTATCGTGGCTACCACCCTCACCTGCCCACAGCTCTTCGCTGAGTGGTAAGTGGTGCCGGTTCCAAAATGGGGTGTTGAAGGGAGGAGCTGTCATACCGGGGCATGGATAGACATGGCTAAATTCCACTACTGGCTCACTCTCTCCCCTTCACAGGAAGGACAATGTGAAGACAATGGCAGATCGGGTCTTGCTAATGCGGTCGGAGCTCAAGGCCCGGCTCCAGGCTCTTGGGACCCCAGGCACCTGGAATCACATCACGGAGCAGATTGGCATGTTCAGTTTCACAGGGCTGAACCGTAAGTATCAATGAACCAGATGCTGTTGCAGCAGGAGGTGAGCTCAGGGGCATGGAACTGAGTGGGGTTGGGCTGCAGGAACCCAAGTTGGATTCCCTGAAGAACTTCTCCACTGTCTTTCTGGGGTGCAGTCTTGGGCCTCTGATGGGTAGTAGGAAAGTCTGGATGGAGAGCAGTCACCTGGCCTGCTCTTTACAGCACCTCCTGCTGGGTCTGGCCAGGACTGGAGTAGCTTAGAGCTCACCCCACAGCCAGTGCCCTGCTGTTCTCTCTACTCGTCTTCTGCTTGGAGAGGCTGGGTTTGGAGCAGCTCTATGCTTTATTTCACTGGCCAGGTCCTCAACCCCTTCTCTCCGTTCTGAAAGCCGGTGAGATGCAGCACTGAGCCGTGCTCTGGGATTTCCAGGTCTCCCACATGGCTGACCTGACTTCTCTTGAATGTTTCCCCAGCTAAGCAAGTGGAGTACATGATCAAGGAGAAGCACATCTACCTGATGGCCAGTGGACGCATCAACATGTGCGGCCTGACCACCAAGAACCTGGACTATGTGGCCAGCTCCATCCACGAAGCTGTCACCAAGTTCCAGTGAAGAACCCAAACCCCTGAACTCCCATCGGAACCCACCAAAGCAGTAGTGTGTAGTCTCTGTTCCCTGCTCATAACTCCCCTCCATCACCCCTGTTAGGGTTTAATAAGGATGGGGAACAGTGGCTATATCAGGGATATCAGTCTGCCTGCGTCTCTGAAAGCCCACTTATAATACAGGCCAGTGCCCTCTTGGGGCTGGTGGCAAAGTAAGCCATCTTGTCTCTCATTTGGCTGACAGCAGCCATATGCGCTGGGACCCAGACATCTCAAAGCTGCCTATTTCTGTGCAACCAAATAGACCCAGTAGAACCAAAATGGTTTGGCCCAGTCAACTCCTGTACAGGTGCAGTGCATTGTGGGATAGGTGCCCAAATTCATGGGCCCTCTTGTCCTGTCTGTGGGTTGGAGGCACTGTAACATTTCAGGGAGTGAGCCTATTGTTGGCTTTCACCTCCCATGAGCAAAGAGTGATGGTTTCTTTGTGTCGCTGCTTCTTTATGTTGCTGAAAGAAAATAAACCTCCATCTCCGAAGGATGCCTTGCTGGGTGCTTGTCCTGCTGCCTGTGATCTGTGTCTGCATTGCTGGGTAACTCCCTAAACTGGCATTGACATGCTGCTGGCAAAGGGAAGATGGGACATAACCTTGCGTGGCCAGACTCTTAACTATTGCAGTAGGCTCCAGCCTTGGAGTGCTGAACTGCTGGGGGGGGGGGGGGGGGGGGAGCTCCTCTGCCCATCTCCCTCCCCCCCACCCCCCCTCTAAGCAATAGCAGCCCTCTCTCCCACGTCCACAATAAAAGCCCTACGATCCAAGGCTTCATCTTATTTTAAAGAAGAGACTTGTCCAGAGGTTCATTCTTTGATGGCGTCTCATGGCTACTTTCCCTTCCCATTTACCATCGCATCTAGGAAAGTTCTGATGAATCCAAAGTGTGTCCTTGAATAACTAATCAATTCGCTCCCCATGTATCGCTTCTGTTTCTTTGCCTGGCTTTCCTCTGCCGGTGTATATGCATGTTTCCCCCTCGGTGAGATGTTGCCCAGACATCTGATGATCTCTTCCACAGGGGACTTCTTCTCTGGATCATAGCCCCTGTCCCACGGGTGGTTCCATTCCTCAGAGTCGATCCTATTTCTTCTGCAGCAGTTGCTGCTGGAGGCCCATGGGCTGCATCCTCCTCACTACAGGCATCTGGGCACTACGCCATGGAGAACTAAGACTCCTGTAGAAGCAGTGGGAGAGGAGGAGAGCTAGGACCATCCAGCAAACCATTTCTCTGCACAGAGCCAGCCAGGGCTCTGTGGACCAGTTTAGGAAATGTGGATGTAGCCCCTGTTTGAACAGATCTTTGTTCAGAGCAGCCTGACCTATCTGCTCTTTCCTATTGCAGCAGTAGGTCAGGTCTGAAGTTTAGTCACTCTGCTGGGTTAAGCTCACTTTGTAGAGTGGCATTTGTAAGTGTTGCGCTGCTTCACAGCACCAAATACACACTAGTGCTAGAGAGGGCATGAGTGGGGGGGGGTGCAAGAAGGGTAGCAGGGATGCATTGTCTAGCTGTCGTTGCTGAAGCACAGGAGTGGGAATTGGACAGCCGTGCTGTGACCCTTGGCAAATCACTTAACCTCTGTACCTCTTCCCCATCTGTGAAAGGGAAAGTGCGGTTGAGTGCAGTGCGAAAGGCACCCTTTCCTGTATCATAGCTTGTGGTTGTGCCACGGGATGTGTGCAGAGGGGCCTTTCCTTGGAGGCTCCTGTCCTATCCATGACTCCTCGTTTTCCTCACCCCAAAACTCTGCAGAGCCAGAGCAATAGAATCTCTCCCATGGCTCCGTTCAGAACTCAAATGGATGCACTGATTTGGGCCAAATGTGGCTCATCTGGGAGACTGAAGCGTGGCTGGAACTTCCTCCAACCCTGTGTGTTTCCCCTGGAGGCTGCCTCGAGCCTTATCTCTGCTTTAGCTCCAGCAGTGGGAGCAATGGAGGGAGAAGACCAGGAAGATGCCCTGTGTAGGTACAGCCCCTACTGCCATGCAAGTGTCCCTCCCCCCATCATTCGTGAGGCATGCGTGAGTGGAGGAAGCAGGGGCCTGCACAGCCGGGCCTCCGGGGCTCTCTTGCCAGGGCATGAGGGCAGCAGTGCCTGGAAGCTCACACTGCTTCCATTTGCCTTCTAGACCCAGCACATTTTGCTTCTCTTATGTCTGCGACAGCCACGAAATTCATCGCTTACAGCTTTTCCTGGCCACAGCACTGGCAAATCGGTTCTTCGCCCAGTCCTCTGTGTGACATTAAGAGGATGGAGTAGCTACGTCTCCAGCTCTACACAGTGCTTTAGAGATGGCCACACTCTCACTACACCATTAACGTTTAGTCCTGCAGAGCCCCCCTGAGAAAAGGGCTTTCTCCAGCTTATGCTGGGCTACGCTCTGACCCAGAGCTTTAAATGCCCCCCACAGGGAGGTGGTAGCTGAACCCAGGCAGCCTGACACCCTCTCCTGTGTGTCAATCAAGTGATGGTCTTGCTCAGCATGGGGAGGACATGTGTCAAGTGCTTAGAGCTCAGGCCTGGACCTCCAACTCTCTACCTGCCTGTGTGTGGCCCTGGGTAAGTCTCCCTGCTCCAGGGCTACTCCCCCCACCCCCCTCGCAGAGAGAAAAGCTTTAAATACAGCCTTCCCCTGAGTGCAGGCAGCGTGAGTTGCCTGCATCACGGCAGCCCTGCGGGGAGGGTTGTGAAATGCTGGTGAGCTCTGCAGGAGGGTGCCAAAGTGCTACAACAGCTAGTAGGAGGAGGGCAAGGTGGCAGTGGGTGTGGTGCAAGGGGCTGGCCCTTAGAAAGGGAAACCTGAGGCTGAATGTGAGGTCAGGCTGCTTGCCGGGCAATGTGACTGCACCAGTCTCCTGGGGAGGGGGAATCTGCCCCCCAGGCTGGCAGCAGCTCTGAAGCTAGCAGGCTTGGCGCTAAGGGGGCTGTTTTGGGGAGAGGGGATTAGGATGCAGCTTGTTCTGCTGCAGGCAGAGGGGGCTCTCAGGCTGTCCACGCTGCAGGCAGAGGTTGCTTCCCCTCCCCGCTGGTAACTGGCCGGGGGAGCTGCGAGGGAACGGAGCAGCTGTGCCATGCAGCAGTGATTTCCACCACCCCCCATGTCTGTGGGGAGGAGAACCTGGCACAGTTCAGGCCTTTAAACAGCAGCTTCTCCTGCACTGGCCCAGACAGAGGCAGAGCCGCTCAGGGAGGGATGGCTTTTAATGTAAAGGATCGACATTGCATTCAGCCTCCATAGCCGCGATTTAAAACTCTCTGTAACATGCTGATGCCAACATGTGGCTCTGAGCTGAGGCCTGTCGCAGGGCCATGGTGGTTGAAGCGCAGCTCTGAGCGTCCCTTTCCCCAGGTGGGGGGACGGATATACTTGGTGCTGGGCGGGGCCTGAGGCCCACACCTGGCCAGTGCCTGTGGGATGGGCAGTTCACTGCTCCCGGGGGGACAGACTGAAGTGCGAGGGCAGGTTTTGACTGTCACTGCACAAATGTGCAGGGTCTCCTGAGTGTCACACTGTGTGTGGTGGGAGGGGATGGGCACTGCCCAGAGCATGGCGCTCCTTGGGGCAGGACCACATCTCGTTATGGCTGCAGCGCCCAGCGCTATGGGGCCCTGACTCAAAAGGGGTTGGGAGCTGCTGTAAAGTATGAAATGATGCTCTGGGCAGCCTGAGCTGGGCTGCCTCTCCCTGCTTCTTGCCGCAGGGGAACCACGCCCCAGGCACTGCCACTTTTCTCTTCTTCTCCTTGTTGAGATGGAACGCCTGGCAGCAGGGCAGCAGCCGGCCACATGCCCCGGCTTCCTGGCAAGTCCAGGGCTGCCGCCTCTGCTTCAGTCCCAGCTGGGGGCCTTGCCTTTCTCGCCTGGGGCTCTACGCACGTCCTTGAGGGAGGGCAGGTGTTGGGTGGGCAGGCAGCGGCGTGCAGACCCGCTGCTGTCGCACACGACGCGCGCAGGAGGCTCTCATGCTGCAGACCTGAAAGAAAAGCAGCTGTTTAATGCTCGTAGTTCCCCCTCCCTGCTCTCCAGAGTCCCCCGGGCCTCCCAGTGCCCCCCTCTCCCCCCGAGCCAGGCTGCAGGGTGTTAAGTCTCAGGGCTGGGCTCGGGGCCTTCATTCAGCAGCTTGGGGACTCCCTAAACAAGGACATGCCAGGAGCCCCCACAGGTTGCACCCGCTAATTCCATTGGGCAGCCGGGCTGAGAGCAGCTTTCCAGAGGGGCAGACGCTGGTTTTGAAAGCATTATGGACGTGTCCCTGTTGGGGGTGGGGTGTGTGGGTGTGTGTGTGTGTGGGGGGGTGTTTGATGGCAGCCCCTGACCAGCTTTCCAGGCCCTGCAGCGTGTGCTCAGAGCAGAGCAAGGGTGTCCCCCTAGTGCCTGGGGCAGGCCGTGCGGGGTGGGGGGGTGTCTCTTTCCAGCAGCAGTATTGAGGGGTATGTTCACACCTCCAGGATACATGGGACTCCAGCGCCGCGCTCCAGCCACGCTGCCGCTCAGGTGATTAACGGCGCTCGGTTGGAATTCTCCTCCGGCAGCGTCTCGCCATCTGGGGACTGCCTCCTCTTCCGCCCACCTGCAAACAGCGGCCAGCCTGGGATCAGTGCCCCGTGGGTCCCCAGACAGCGCTGTCCCGCCCTGGGGATGCTGCACTGGGGGGAGGGGACAGCCCAGGCCCTTCATAGCACCTGGAGGCTGCTGGGTACTAGGAGCTAGTGGAGCCAGTTCCCCCAATGCTACAGCGGGGGTGCTATTGCAGGGTGCAGTACCGCCTGCTGCCACCAGGGAAGGTGGAGAACTGGGCTCCCTGCAGCTGCTCCATCGCCCCAAGTGCTTGTCCAGGCCCAGCAACAAGCAGCGTAATGGGAAGGGAGGGACCCTGGGGCTGGGCTGGCAGATCTGAGCGTAGGTGAAGGGGGGCAGTAGTAGACGAGGCTCCTTTCCCTTCCCCTCTCCCCATTCGGGCCCCAGGTTTTCACTGGATGTTAGTTGTTGGGTGCGGAACTGGTACCTGCAGCCTCACTGCTGTTTGGGGCCCCGGCTGCCCTGCACTGTATGTGCCCCCCCGTACACCACTGGGGGCTGTGTGCCTGTCTGGGCTCCCACGTTCTCCCCCCTGCCCTGGGGCTGGCTGGGTGCTTCACTCACTCAGTGTCCTCAGCAGCTTCTTGCCCAGGGTCTCCTCGGTGCCGCTCGCTGTCTCTCTGTTTGGGCTCTCCGGCTCCAGGGGGATGTCACAGCATTCGCTGGCTGCAACGGAGGAAGGTAAGAGCAGTGCTATCTCCGGGCAGGGCTCTCTGGAGCATCTTGGGCACCCGATGGGTGCATCCTCCAATTCCCTCCCCCCCCTCCAGTGCAGCCACCCCTTCCAATACGCTAGTGGGGGCACATCCGTCCCATGGGCCAGATCCCACCCCGGGGACTTACCCTGCCGCTTGCTGTTCTCCTCGTTGTCTGCCAGTTCCTCCCTGATGAAGGGGATTCCCTCCACGCGGAGGAACATGGAGTTGTTGGGGCTGCGGAGCCCGTCTGACCGGCTGCCTGTGGGAGACACCCCCATCCCTGGCGTGGGGAGGGGAAGTGTGTCAGTGTGAGCATCGGGGCCCAGGGGTGAATACGTGCCACGGGCCAGGCCCCGAGCGTGAAGGGATGTGTGTGTGCAGCTGGTGGCGTCGGGGTCTGATGGGTGCTAGGGAGTGTCGGAGGCTTGTGGGGAGTGGCTTGCCTGTGGGACTGGCCGTCAGGCGGCCATGGGGTGACTTACAAATGATGCTGTTCCTCTCGTTCAGGAGGGTGGGAGTGGGGTCCTCCTTCGGGGTCTGTGGGGTCCCCCGGGCCGTCGGGGCCTTGGTGGAGTTGCCATCATTGAACGCCTCCATGTCGGGGGACTGGGGTGAGCTGTCCATGCGGCTGGCGGCCAGTGCGTTCTGGTACTGCTGCCGGGTGATCTGGCACAGGACAGACAAGCGAGCTCAGCTGGGCGAGTTCAGGGGTGTGGGGATGCCTGGTCGTTCAGCGGGGTGTGAACTGAGCTTCCAGGGGCATGGCCAGATGCCTGGCTCCAAGTCCTTGGGGGAGCAACACTGCCTGCCTGCTGGGGGTGACGTTCACCTCTGTGTGGGGACAGCATCCAACCATGCCCCACTGAGGTCCTACTTAATCCTTGTTCTGGAGACTTCAGTGGGGCCTAGGCCTTGCGGCTCATCCCTGCACCAGGGGAAGTTCACACTGATACAGCAAATAGCTCTAGTCCACATGATGCCCTGGCCCCTCCACCTGGGGGAGCAGCTGCTCCCCACCTGGTTATTTATCGTAGGGCTATTTACTGCATAAAGGCACTGGGTGCGCTAGGCAGAGCCTGCAGAGGGAGGGGCCTGTGTATGCGTGGCTGATAGAGACAACTCAGCGCTCGCATTGCCAAACGCAGCACGAGCCATCTCTGGAAAGCCATCGAGCTGGGCCCAGCGCCCAGGGACAGCACTAGCAGCTGGCTGGAAAGGCCCCGTTGCACCTCCTGATGGGGCAGCTGGACTCCCACCAGCGCCCTGCTTCTGTTCCTTTCCATCACTTGCTGCTTGTTCAGCGCCCTGCGGAGTCAGCGGGTGTGTGTGTGTGTGTGGAAGGTTGTGACACAGACGTGCCCAGGCAGGTGTACTATTCCTGTGTTCGACCATCCTCCCAATATTTTACTGAAAGGGGTCGTGGGTGGTCTCTGCCAAAAGCTAAGAACTCACTGGCTAGTGTGGTTATTCCAGGATGCTTGTACACCCAACATTTTTAGAGTTATGTGACAGGTAGAATATTATATTTAAAAAGGCGACCTGAACACAGAGCTAGATTGGCATGGGGGGACAAGGACAGTTACACTAGGGTCATAGGAGGAACAAGAGTGAAATCAGTGGGGGAATTTGCTCAATAGCTTAGCTGTCTATACACAAATTCAAGGAGTACAGGGAATAAACAGGAAGAACTGGAAGTATTAGTACATAAGCTTAAGCTTAATTATGGCTTAATTGGTATCACAGACTTGGTGGGATAAATCTGCTGACTGGAATATTGCTATAGCAGGGTACAGCTTGTTCAGAAAGGTCAGTCGGGAAAAAGGGAGGAGGTGTTGCCTTGTACATCAAGAATATATACACTTGTTCTGAGGTGGTGAGTGTCAGACCAGTTGAAAATCTCTGGGTAAAGATAAAAGGGGGGAAAATAGAGGTGATGTCATGGTAGGTGTCTACTATAGACCACCAAATCAGGAAAAGGAGGTGGATGAAGCATTTCTAGAATAATAGAAATATCCAAAACACACAACGCGGTAGTAATGGGGGACTCTAACTTCCCAGACATCTGTTGGAAAAGTCATATGGCAAAACACAAAATTTACAATAAGTTCTTGGAATGTGTTGAGGACAACTTCTTGTTCCAGAAGGTGGAGGAAGTAAATAAGTGGGCAGCCGTTTTAGACTTGATTCTGACCAACAGGATGGAATTGGTTGTGAATCTGAAGGTGGAAGGCAATTTGGGTGAAGGTGTCATGAAATGAGAGATTTCATAATTCAAAGGAAAGGAAGGAGTGAGCGCAGCAGAATAAGGACAAGAGACTTCAAAAAAGCAAATTTTAACAAACTCAGAGAACTGGTAGGTTAGGTCTCATGGGAAGCAAGTCTAAGAGGAAAAACAATTGAAGACAGTTGGCAGTTTCTCAATGAGACAATGTTAAAGGCAGAACTGCAAACTATCCCAATGCAAAGAAAAGACAGAAAGAATAGTAAGAGGCCAATATGGCTCCATCAGGAGTTATTTAATGATCTGAAAATCAAAAAGGAATCCTACAAAAGGCGGAAACATGGATGAATTGCTAAGGACGAGTATACAAGAATAGCACAAGCACGTGAGGACAAAATCAGAAAGGCTAAGGCACAGAATGAGTTACACCTAGCAAGGGACATAAAAGGCAATAAGAGGTTCCTTAAATACATTCGGAGCAAGAGAAAGATGAAGGAAAGTGTAGGTCCGCTGGTGTCCAGATGCTCAACACGATTAATACTAACAACAAGGGGGAAGGAACACAAGCCAAAATAAGGAAAGAACAGGCTAAAGAATATGTTGGTAAGCTAGATGCATTCAGTTTGGCAGAGCCTGATGAAATTCATCCTAGGGTACTTAAGGAACTAGCTGAAACAATATTGGAGCCATTAGCAATTATCTTTGAGAATTCCTGGAGGATTGTGACACCCCAGAGGACTGAAGAAGGGTAACAATAATACCTATATTTAAAAAAGAACAAAGAAGACCTGGGGAATTATAGAGCAGGCAACCTAATTTCGATACCTCAAAAGACTGAGGAACAAATGATTAAACAATTTGTAAACACCTAGAGGCTAATGGGGTTATGAGGAATAACCAGCATGGATTTGTCAAGAACAAATCATGCCAAACCAACCTAATTTCCTTCGTTGACCGGGTTCCTGACCTAGTAGATAGAGGTGAGCAGTAGGTGTGATATATCTTGGTTTTAGTAAGGTTTTTGATATAGTTCCTCATGACATTCTCCTACGCAAACTAGGAAAATGTGGTCTAGACGAAATTACTAGAAGGTGGGTGCTTAATTGGTTGAAAGACCATACTTGAAGAGTAGTTATCAATGGTTTGCTGTCAAAGTGGGAGGGCATATCCAGTGGGGTCCTGCAGGGTCAGTCCGAAGACTGGCACTATTCAGTATTTTCATGAAGAACTTGGATAATGGAGTGGAGAGTTTGCTTTTAAAATTAGTGAACAACACCAAGTTGGGAGGGGTTGCGTGCAACACCTGGGGGGGCAGAAATAGAATTGGTCTGAATTCAGTAATATGACATTCAATAAAGACAAGTGCAAAGTACTACACTAGGGAAGGAAAAATCGAATGTACAACCACAAAATGAGGCCTGACTGGGTAGGTGGCAGTGCTGCTGGAAAGGATCTGGGGGTTAGAATGGATCACAGTTTGAATAGGAGTCAGAGTCATACAGTTGTGAAAAAGGTGACTCTAATTCTGGGGTGTATTAACAGGAGTCTCGTATGTAAGACACGGGAGGTCAACGTCCTGCTCTTCTAGGCATTGGTGAGGCTTCAGCTGGATTCTGTGTCTAAAGGCTTGTCTTCGCAGTGGGTGTTGGTTTAGCAGGTCTAATGAAGGCCCACTAAATCGACGGCAGAGCGCTCTCTGGTCGACCCCGGTACTCCAGCTCCCTGAGAAGGGTAAGGGACGTTGACTGGAGAGCGTCTCCCGTGGACACAGCGCAGTGAAGCCACCAGGGTAAGTCGTTATTCACGTAGCTGGAGCAGTGTAACTTAGGTTGACTTCCCCCGGTAGTGAAGACAAGCCCTAATTCTGGGCACCACACGTTAGGAAAGATGTGGGCAAACTGGAGAAAGTCCAGAGGGGAGCAACAACATGATAAAAGTTTAGAAAACCAGACCTATGTGGAAAGGGTAAAAAAACTGGGCATGTTTAGTTTTGAGAAAGGAAAATGAGGGGGGACGTGATAAGTCTTAAAATCTGTTAAGGGCTGTTCTACAGAGGACGGGGATCAATTGTTCTCCTTGGCCCCTGAAGGTAGGACAAGAACTAATGGGCTTAATGTGCAGCAAGGGAGATTTAGGTTAGATATTAGGAAAGCTTTCTAACTCTATGGGTAGCTACACTCCAGAATAGGCTCTAAGGCAGGCTGTGGCATCCTGGTCATTGGAGGTTTTTAAGAACAGGTTGGGCAAACACCTGGCAGGGAGATTCTAGGTGAACATGGTCCTGCTCCCACACAGGGGGCTAGAATAGTTGACTTCTCGAGGTCCCTTCAGGCCCTACATTTCCATGATTCTATGATTATGCTCCAAACCCTTTGTTGGAGGTGAAGCGTAATCACCTGAGGTGAGGCGGGTGTCAGCGCACTCAAGAATAAGATCAACAACTTTCAACCCAGCCCAACCCTGCATTTGCAGACTGGACCAGATGCAGTCTGGAGCATTTTCAAAGACAAAAAGAATCCCAAGAAAAGACTCTGCCTAGGGGCCCTCAAGGCCGAGCTGGAGCTGATGAAACGCCCTGGTTCTGAAAAGGGACAAAGTCTGGGACTCTGTAAGAGAAGACAAAATGGCCCAAGATGTCCTCCGTTACAGAGTCGATGCTCTGCCAGCAGGAGCGTCTCATGAAAAGTGGCTCCCAGCTCTCTGGACTGGACAGCGCTGTATGGACCGAGCGCTGGGTGAGAAATCCCTTAAGAAAGGAACTGGTTAATAAGTAGAGGCTATAGATTGCTGTCATGGGGTATAGGCCTCAGGTGGGTCTCGCAACCACGGAGTTAATGCAGGACCCACTGGCCATGCTGATTGGCAGCCTGACCACAGTTGGGGATAAAAGAGCCTAGAAGCAGGGGGTGGGGGCTGCCAGAGGAGCAAGAGGGGGCTGCCAACGAGCTGGTGAGAAGCCACCCCAGAGTGGCAAGAGCCCAAGGGAGGGACGGCCAGAGCCACAGGCTGCAGCAGCCGCCAGCCCCAGGGAGCTGGGGCAGGAGAATTGTGGAGGACTGGTTCTGCCTGCCTGGATTAAGGGCCCTGAGCTGGACCCAGTGGAGTGGGTGAGCCTGGGTTTCCTTACCCACCCCCTTACAAAGCAAAGGGGTTCCAGGTCTCGTGAGGACAAGGGCTGGCTAGCTCCTGTCAAACATAAGGGGTGCCCCATATGCCCCCATGGGGCAGAAATTAATGTCCTTGTCTCCACGATAGGTTGAGAGAGATTCAGACAAGGACAGACTGACGGCCCTGCCGATCCAAGCAGACTCTGTGCAATGCCCTGTCTGGCCTACGGGGGGCGCTGACACATGGGGTACCAGGCCACCATTGCATTTTATGTTTGTCTTTTACCTGTAACCTGGTGTTTCTAATAGTTTAACTTGCCTTTGTTCGAATCCTTATCTCAAACCTGGTTCAATACACTTCGGTTTGGTTTGACCTGGCGCTAAGGAGAGCGAGCTGAGGAGAAGCCAGTAACCTCGGGTGCTGCTTCGGGGGAGGCAGCGGATGGGTGCACAGTGCGGGTGCCCCGACGACAAGGGGCTGGGCGCTCCAGTGTGACAAGCTGGGGTGTACATTATTCGCCCACGGAGGGAGCGAGCCGGGAGTGGAGCGCGCATGTTGCTGGCAGCCGGTAGCTTTGGGAGAACGTCCCCTGCTGAGCACAGCCACGGCTCCCTCATGCTGGGGGCAAGTGGCAGCAATTCACCCAGACACCCCACAAAGCATCAGGCAGGTCCCCCAGCCCTGCGGCTACCTTGACGAACTGCACGTCGCAGAGGATGTGCACGGAGTAGTCGGGCGTGTAGATGTTGTTGCTGCTATTGTAGAGCTGGGTGCTGCTGCCCCCGTAGTCGTTGCGTTCCCGGTTTGGGGATTCGGAGCGATTCAGCCCGCTGCAGCGAGATGGCGATTGGTTTACTAGAGGGGGGGAGGGGAACAGAGATGGAGGCAGGGTGTGAGAGCGCTCTAGCACCAGGACGCTGCCCACGCTAAGGTGCCAGAGACACCCCCCCTCCCCCCCCCCACACACACAAAGGCTTTCTAGAGCTCCTGCCTGGCTGGGAGTCTCACCCTCTGGACTGATGCTCTGACAGATGGGGTCACTGGTGTCTTTGCTTCTCTCCAGACCACAGTGACCCTCTCCATCCTCTCCCCGCAAGAGGAAGCAGTGCAGAGCCCGGCCTCCTGGCCTGCAAAGGAAAAGGCCTCGGAGCAGCTGCTCACACAAGAAGCTAAAGGCCAGGTGTGGCTGACTGAGCTGTTGCCGGGGTTGGAACGGGCAGCGCCATGCGGACAGCAGGGTGCTGAGCAGAAGGTGCAGATAGTGGAGGCCATGCAGGTGAAGGGGGGGGATATTGCTCCTTGGGCCTCACCCACACTTCACCCCTCCGCCAGCAGCACTTGCAGCTCCCCAGCACAGCAGGTTTCTAGGTTAGCACAGGGACCCCGAGAGGGGAGATGGGAGTATTTGGGAAGAGAACCCCCAGGAGTGGCAGCCTGGCAGGCGCAGGTTTATTCTCTCCCATGCGGGGCTTGCCGGCTGGGGGGGCTGGGGCAGTCGCTCGCTCTCGGACGTGCTCACGGGTACAGTTGTTAAAATACGGAATCGTATAAAGGTGACAGAAGAGACGGGCCGTCAGAACACAATGAGTGTGGGGGCTCGGAACGTAGAAGGGGAAGGGATTGCCTAGGTCAGGGAGTCCAGGCCCTGCGGTCAGGCCGTCCCGTCCCATCCCATCTATCGGCACGCCAGGATCCCACTTAAAACTGGTTAGGTGGTTTGCCCACTTGCTCCTATTAATGGGCTGTTCCAGGACGGCTGCCTGTCAGTTATATTGACTGACAGCCCTCACAACCAATGGAGAGCTGTGCTTAAGGCCCCTGGCAGTCCCTTTGCTCTAATGCAGTGAGAGCTGATGCTCACTGCTCCCGGTGTTGTTTGGTACAAATTACATTTACACCCACAATCCCCTGCAGCATGGTTGTGTAGCCTCATTCCGGGGGGGAGGGTTATAAATGGGGTCTGACATGGGGCAGACATTGCAGGGCAGGGCCTCCTGTCAGTCATGTTAATTGACAGCCGCTGACATGCAGCTTGATGGATTCCAAGTGGTCAGTGGATTTATTAGTGAACAAAGGCAGCTTGTTCGTGGCACTGCTGATGTAACTGTCTCTCTGACCTTCGCTCTTTTGGGACAAATACCCTTTTATTACTGTAATTCCCAGAAAGGAAACTGCTTGACCATAGAGCGTATCCATGACGGGCAGGTATCGGGAGGTACAGGTGCAGCAATCAGCAAAACACAGCCAGGAAATGAAATTTATAAAAACCCAAACGTAACCCAGGACCCACGCCCCCAGTATCCCTCATACTGTGCCTAATTCGCTCCAGTCTGCCTCTGTCCTACACTCGGCCTGCCTGTCTGCTGGCTCCTTGTCCTTCGGGGTTGGCTCTTAGCACTAGCAACTCCCCCTCCCCCCCCCACCCCCCTGAGTCACCAGTGCCCCAGCAGTGTGTGTGTAACGGAGTGTGTCGAGCACACTACTGCAGTACTAACACGCGTGCACGTGCGGGGGCAGTAGTGCACGTGCCAGCCCCTCCCTGCATTTACGTGCAGAGCAGGTAATTGCACTGGGCTGCTCCTGGGCCCCCAGGGCCTGGCTGCCACAAGGGCAGGGAGCTGGCAGCGGCTCCGCCCATTTTGCCCTTCGTTTGAAGGTGCGTCTCTGTTGGTGCAGAACCTTCTACAGCATGTGCCCCTCTGTTCGCGCACGCCCGGCGGCCCATAGCTGGGCGTGCCCCTCTGTTCGCGCACGCCCGGCGGCCCATAGCTGGGCGTGCCCCTCTGTTCGCGCACGCCCGGCGGCCCATAGCTGGGCGTGCCCCTCTGTTCGCGCACGCCCGGCGGCCCATAGCTGGGCGTGCCCCTCTGTTCGCGCACGCCCGGCGGCCCATAGCTGGGCGTGCCCCTCTGTTCGCGCACGCCCGGCGGCCCATAGCTGGGCGTGCCGCTCTGTTCGCGCACGCCCGGCGGCCCATAGCTGGGCGTGCCCCTCTGTTCGCGCACGCCCGGCGGCCCATAGCTGGGTGTGCCCCTCTGTTCGCGCACGCCCGGCGGCCCATAGCTGGGCGTGCCCCTCTGTTTGCGCAGTTTCACACACTGGGTACTTCTGCACTGTTCCTGTGCGGCCTGCTGCAGCGTGCGCTCCCCTCGATGTACCGAATGGCACGGCGGGGGCACGCCTAGGCCACACGTGGAGAGCCAGCCACTGTGCAGTCATGCACATGCAGAGGTTTCCTTTCCCAAAGGCCGGTGTGGGGAAGCCATGCAGTTACCTGGGGAGCCAGCCAGGGATTCCCCTCTGCTGACGGCGAAGGTACGGGACACTGAGACAGGCACTATGGAGAGAGTGAGGGGTCAGGCCGGAATGACCAGGCAGGGATGGGGAGAAGAGATGAAGAGGAAAGAAATACAAGAGACTGAATGAGACAGGAGAGAAGTCAGGGCTGTAACCGACCCGCGTTCCCTGACTCGCTGGGGAGCAGCCCCAGCCCTACTCTGCAGAGCCGCTCCCCGTGGCCTGCCCTCTCTGCAGCTGCAGATGGCTTGTGGTGGCTGAAGGGTCCATTACACAGTATCCCAGAGCTTCTCTTGCGGTCCTAAGGCCACAGATCCTGGCACCACTGTCTGGGTGGGGTGGGAATGTCCCCTGTCCTGCACTAACGGTGATACTGGGCTCAGGACGAGGCCCATGCACCTGCGTCTTCACTGGTGTCGGTGAGGCACTCAGAATGGAATAACACAAAGCATTCTGGGAAACCCGCAAGGTCTCCGTGTCAGACTAGAGCCAATAATGAGGCCAGGTGGCACTAACTCCTCCATGGCCTTGTCTCCACGGGACTGTTCTGTATGAGCCCAGGTGTGACTTTACCCTGGAATAGCACCTCTGTGCCAGTGTGGATGCTCTTACTGCAGGATGAGAGGTGCCAAGTCCGTGGGTGCTCCAGGGCTGGAGCACCCACAGGGAAAAAGCAGCCCCCCAGCAGCCCCCCCCAGTGCCTCCTGCCCGCTGGCGGGTCTCGTGGATCAGTACCTCCCCCGCCCTCCCCCAGTGCCTCCTGCCTGCTGCAATCAGCTGTTTCAAGGTGTGCTGGAGGGGGGAGGAATGGGGACCGTATGCATTTGGGGGAGGCAGCGGAACTGGGTGGGAAGGGGCGGGGGCAGGAAGAGGCAGGGTATGGGTGGGGCCTTGGGGGAAGGACTGGAGTGGGGGGTGGGACCTGGGGCAGAGCCGGGGTTTGAGCACCCCCTGGCACATTGGAAAGTCGGCACCTGTGCCAGGAGCCCGTTTCAGTTTAGCTTAGGTTGCTTGAGTAGGGGTTTACCAGAATCCAGGTGTCCACCCAGGGGTGCTACTGGTCTAAAGACTGTATCATCATGTGTTACTTGGGGTATGTCTACACTGCGAAGTTGTCAACAAAACTTTTGTCTTTTACAGGTACTTAAAAAAGCCTCCCCTGCGAAAGACAAAAGTTTTGCCGACACAAGCGGCAGTGTGAATGCGGCTTTGTCGGCAGGAGCACTCTCCTGCCAACAAAGCGAACGCTGCTCGCGGGGCTGGAAGTATTTTGTCGGCAAAAGTGCCGACAAAGAGCATTTACACATGCTGAGTTTTAGCAACAAGGCTGTGTCGACGCAGCTTTGTCGCTAAAAGTTGCGTGGTGTAGACAAGCCCTTGTATTACCCTAGTGCCTAAGCGCCCCAGGCATGGCCCAGGCCCTCACAGTGTGGGCGCTGCACAAACACAGAACAAAAGGACAATCCCTTCCACCCGGAGCTCTCAATCAAAGTCAGAGACAACAGCTGGCTGCAGGCAGATGGAGATGTACGAGGAACCAATGAGACAGGACTGATCTCAGCACCTAACCCTTGTCAAGATTTGTGTAGGCATCCCAGCAAAGGAGATTTCGCAGGAGGCCAATGAGATGGTTTTGCAGATGTTTGCAGGGAGCCCCTCCCACAGGTGAGGGACAGCCTGGGTGAAAGCACGTGGGGGCTGGGGCTGGTGTCATGGGCTGATGGGAGACAGGAGTCGATTCTCAGCAGTGAAGGAGAGATGTTAGGGTGGGGCGAGGCCACAAAGGGCCTTGAAAGTGAAGACAAGCAGCTGATGTCTAATGCACAGAGACGAGCGAGCCAATAATGGGATGCAGAGAGGGTGACGTGGTCAGAGCCGTGGGCTAGGAGAACCAGCTTTCGAGCAGCACACCGAATGGATCTGAGCAGGGCAAGATTGCATTTGCCAAGACCAGAGAAAAGGATGTTGCAGAAGATGGTGAGAGTTTTAGCTGTGTGGATGGATGGGAAAGGCTGTATCTTAGAGACGTTCTGCAGAAAGAATCTACGAGATTTAGACATAGCCTGGGTGTGAGGACCTAGGGAGAGCTCTGACAACCAGGTTATGGGCCGGGCAGGATGGTTGTGTTGGCGACAGTGATCAAGAAAAGAGGTAGCAGGGAAGGCGGTTAGGACTCTGTTTTAGCCACGCCGAGCTTGAGCAGACATCCGTGAGGAAATGTCAGAGACAGGCCGAGGAACTAGTCTGGAGAACCCAAGGCTGGAGAACAGAAGTAGAGCTGTGAAACCTCAGCATACCAGTGGTAATTGAAGTCATGTTGTGGATGAGAATACCCAGAGATAAGGTGGAGGGGATCAAGGACAAAGCCCTATGGAGCCCCCATAGAAAGCTGGAGGGCAGATGAAGAGGATCTGCTGAAGGGGCCAGTAGTGAGGCAGGAGGATAACCGGGAGAAGACAATCACACAAGCCAAGGGAGGACAAGAGTTCACGAACTGAACCAGGATAACCACATTCGTGTTAGCAGGCAAAGCACCCCCGTGAAGACAAGGCCTAACGAACAGAAGAGTCGCTTACTGAGGTCACAGATCTGATGGATTCAAACACGGCAGAAGTCAGCTAAGGAGCCAGCTAGTGCAAGCCAGCATAGGCACTTTGACTGCAATGGCGCGGCTCCAATTTACACCAGCCGCGGATCTGGCTCAGTGTGTACTTGGATCAAGAGAATGGGTTTCCTTCTCCATGTCCTGATGTAGCAGAGCCATGAACGTGGGGTGGGGGACGTGAACCCAAAGTCACAGTAAGGTAGCATCTCCCTGAAGAAACAAAACAGATCCTGCATCAGGAGGGACTTAATGAAGGAAGTACTTGAGGATTCAGACCCTGATTCTGCAGGCAGCTCTGTGCGCGGGGGCAGCGGGGGATATGTGCAGGGGCCCCTGCATGGAGCTGCTCACAGAAACTGCCCAAAGTCATACCCTGCCAAGGCTGTTCCCACAGCGCTGTGCCCGAGGCTGCACAGAGATGGGCAGGGCTGGCTATTCCTTCCTCAAGGGGCTGAGTGTTGTTTTGAACTCTCTGCACTGCTGACCAGGAACCTGCCCTCCTGGCGTGGATCAGGCAGGCAGGGCCGGCTCTAGGCACCAGCAAAACAAGCTGGTGCTTGGGACGGCACATTTTTAGGGGTGGCATGGCCGGCGCCAGAATGCCGCCCCTAAAAATGTGCCCCGGCCACCCTAGCTCACCTCCGCTGCTGCCGCTCGTGCGTCACGGCGCGCGAAACAGCTGATTCGCGCGCCGCTGCTCCCCCTCCCTCCCAGGCTCTCAAACCTGGAAGGGAGGGGGAGATCCCGAGTGGCTGCGGCGTGCAAAACAGTTGATTCGCGTGCCGCTGCTCCCCCCCCCCTCCCAGGTTTGAGAGCCTGGGAGGGAGGGGGAGACTCTGAGTGGCCGCGGCGCGGGCGCCGCTTCTCCCCCTCCCTCCTTGGCTTGAGATAAGCGCAGGGGATATAGCATTGCAGCGGACTCCCCTCAGTGGAGTCCTGCCTGGCCAGCTGTCCCGGATGGTCAGAATCCCCTGCAGCCCCTCCGCGTGCCTCAGGGACAACTCGCGCTGCTTGGAGTGTACATTCTTCCTTCAGTAAAGCCTTGCTTTTTACTCTCAAGCACTGAGTGTCATTCTTTCGCCGGTATCCCAGCCCCCCCTTGCGGGCACACCAGGCCAGTGTTTCCTGTTGGCTACTGATCAGCCGCTTTCAAGGCCCAGGTGCAGCCTCCTGCAGCTGGTCGCTAACAGCATGGAGCTGCTCTCCCTGTCAGGCACCATTGGTCCATTACTAGCCCGTAGGGCTTTTCACCTAGGGCTCACAGCGGTTCAGAAACGCTAACTGGTCACTACAGCAGCCTTACGCGGGGAAACAGGCACAAAGAACGTCAGTGATTTACTTAAGGTTACAAACAAGGCAGTAGGTGTCTTCTGATGCCCTAGTCCCTGCTCTAACTGCTAGGCAGCACTGCTCCCAGAGTCAGGACTCCAACCCAGGTGTCCTGACTCCCAGCCCCCTGGTTCTCACCACTACATCACACTCTTTTCCCCAAACCAGTGATAGAACTCAGGCATCCTGACTCCCAGACCCTTGCTCTAATCAGACACCACACTCTCTCTCCACGGACAAGTCTGTCTTTATATGCACATGCAAGGGGCCATGTTAACGTTGCTGTAGGAATGATCAGATTTCTTATTCCGCTGTGGCTGATGAATGTTTGTAAAGTGCCTGAAGATAAAAAGCTGGAAAGTTTGCCACCTGGCCGCCTCCCTTCTCCACACCCACCTCTTTCACACTCCTCCCAGCAGTAACCCCACTCACCTCATCCTTGGAATGACAAACCTATCAAAAATCAATGATTGCAAGATGCACTAATACAACGCAGCACTTTCAAAAACACCCATCTCAAGTCTCCATGTGACACCACCAGTCAGGAATCGGGGCCAGCCGATGGGCAAGCTAACGAGCACAGCTGGCCTGTATCGGCTGCCTGATTGGCTGCACTGCTTGGTGAGAGGGTGAGCGGTGGACTGGTTTTAAGCCCAGCAGCAGCGGTTCTGTGGCTGCTCAAAGCATTTTCCCATGGCTGTGATAGCTCTTGTGTCTACTTGTTCCCAGTCTTGCTTTGCTCCAGGTAACCAGGTTCTGACCCTCAGCTCTGATGCCTGACCTCTGACTCCAGTTCCTGGCTATTGACTCCTGTTCTATTTGGCATGATTGCCCATACCCTGGTCTGTGAGCCCTCTCCTCTCCATCTACCTGTTCTATCCGCTCCAACTCAGCCCTTATGGTGCCAGGGCAGGGGCTATCACCTTTCTCTAACGCCTCATGCTCATCTCTGGTGCTCTATAACAAAGTTACATGGCTGCACAGTAGCAATATAACAAAAGTTTAATAATCAGTAAATGTTACTATTTAAATTTCTGATAGTAACAATAAGCTCACACGTGTTTTTCACTGGATTACTCTTCAAGGGGGGAAAAAAAGGGAAAACCATGGATGATCAAAGTAAATGTTCTGTGGGTGAAATTCACGGCCTGGCCAACACCTACATCCCCCATAAGTCCTACAGTCCTGGAGGTGAGTGGTGTGTAAGTGGAACGTGCCCTTGTGATGGAATTTCACCCTGTGTGGTCACAGGAGAATGAACGTCTCATTGCACAACGCCAGGTTCATATTCATGGGAAAAGGGAAATATGGGAGTCAGTAAATAGCCACCAGGCGTTTATAGCTGGACCATGCACAGCCCGAGATGGTCACCAGGTGGCGCTAAGAGCACACGCACGATGGATGGTGCACACCTGAGAGGAGGGGGGTGTCTGTCACAGCTGGAAGGGAAATCAGGTGGATTTAGGTGCCTTAGAAATAATTCTCATGATTTTCCCCACCCTGCAGGGTTTGCAGCCCAACGATGACAGCCTTGGGCCCCAACCTGCCAGCCCACGCATGGAGTTGTGCATCCCACTGGTGGGCGTGCGGGTGCCCAAGTGCTTGCAGGACTGGGGCTTTAAGCCGATGCTGGAGAGCCACAAGGTGAGATTAACCTGTTTATTCCATCGGCCCAGTGGAACGTGGCGCAGAAAGCAGCGAGAGGTGGGAGAACGCCTGGTGATCATCCAAGGAGAGGATTTAAATCATCAACACAAGCATCGCTGCTTTTTCAATTAAAGTCAGAGTATCCAGTCAGAAATACCCGATCCTAACAAACTCCCAATAGTCTGGCCTCCCTGGGAATAGTTCACCACTTCCCGCCATGAGCACTCTCTCTTCCCCGTCTGCCCCTCCCTGCTGGGGTCAGGTACTAATTTGGGCTTCGACCCCACAACTGGGCCCACGTAGGCAGCTCTCCATGGGCCCCCCTGGGCTCGGCCCAGGCACAGGGCTTTAGTTGTCGGAACAGGATTCAGGATAAGGGGCTCGGGTTATAAAATCAGCATGAGGGGGCATCACAGTACACAGCCTCGGAGCTGGATGGGGAGTAATCATTAATAACAGGATCACGCCAATTAGATGCTGAAAATTCTTCTAGGCTGACTAAGGGTATGTCTACACTTAAACTGCTCCAGCGGCAGTGTAG
Source organism: Malaclemys terrapin pileata (assembly GCF_027887155.1). Taxonomy (NCBI): domain Eukaryota; kingdom Metazoa; phylum Chordata; order Testudines; family Emydidae; genus Malaclemys; species Malaclemys terrapin. The sequence goes on along the minus strand of NC_071511.1, from coordinate 127,853,069 downwards.
ACATGACCTGTGCCAACAGGAGGGGTTCTTCTGCTGGCGCAAATAATCCACCTCCCCGAGAGGCGGTAGCCAGGCTGACAGAAGAATTCTTCTGTCGATGTAGCGCTGTCTACGCTGGGATTAGGCAGCAGAGCTGTGTCTCTTAAGGGTGTGGACTTTTCACACTCCTGAGAGTCAGAGCTGTGAAGATGGAACTTCCCAGTGTAGACCAGTGCGAAACCAGAGCAGGTCAGTAACTGCAGGCAGGGAATGTGTGGGAGGGTTCTGGGTTTTTCTAACTTGACTGCATTGCTTTAACAGCATGCACACATTCACCTGAGCAGCTGCCAGGTAAACTGAACCATCTGTGCCATCTCAGACTGGCCTTTGTTCACATGTGAGCCCACATCTGCGTGGGACCCACATTCAGTACAGCTGAAAGGTGGTGAACTGAGACCTAAACGGATCAGACAAAACCTCATTGTCTTCACTGCTGTTTTCTCCCTCCTGTGTGTTTGCCTTGTCCCCCGGCTGCATTGTGTCACTGTCTGTTTGGGCGGTGCCCTGGAGTGCATGGAGCTTTGTGTGGGTGCCGGCTCTACCCGCTCCATTCCAGCTACGTGACTGAGGCCTTAGATGGTAAGTTCTCTGCGGCTGAGACTGTCTTGATACTGCCTTGTCTGTGCAACACCCAGCAGCCTTGTTCTGCATTGGTTGGTGCTCCAGGTGCGTCTATTGCACAAATAATAATAATAATATGGCCCACTGCACCTGCCCCAGCTGCTACAGAAGCCAATGGCAAAGCTCCAGGATTGGGCCCTGCGACATTTCCAAGTGTTCAAAGCTAAGCCCAGGGTAGGGCAGGAACAGCTCTTTAAAGTGTGAAAAACAGCTCCTCCCCCCAGCCAGATAACGGCAAACAGGGATTTAAAACTCACCCAAAAAGGTCCCGCCTGGGCTGAGCAGGGCAGATTTCTGCCCAAAGGTGGCACAAAATGCCGGCACACTTGGTACTCTAGCATCATTCCCACAGTGCCCCTGTGGTTGGCCAGAGACAGGCCCTAAGCCTGCAGACGCTAACGCCTGTGCGCAGGGTTGGGGCCTTGATGTGGAACTAGGGCAATTAGAGCTGTGCCCATTTTTTTTTCATTTAAACTATATTTGGGGGAACAAAAAATGGCTTTTTGACCAAAATGAAAATTTTCCACAAAAGCCTTAGTTCTGGTAGAATTTCTCCAGTTCTCTGACAACACCAATAAAACATTTTTTTGATAAAAATGTGTCTGTTTTTGGTAAAAGTTTTGGGGTTTTAAAAAACAGAAAATTGTTACCAGGAACATTTAACAACAATGGTTTGAAAAAAACAGATTGTCAGGATTGGTTTTTTTTAAGTAAAACAATAAACGTTCATATGACATTTGTGTAAAAACACTTTAAAAAGTCCCACAATAAATAATTATTTCCCAACCTGATCTAATAGCCATAAGCCATGCCTGGTGCGTTAGGAGCTGTATGTAACTCTGACCTTGTGCCCTTGCTCATCTAATAGTGCCCCTGTCCCACCAATGCTCACTCGGGCATGGCTTATTGTGTAGACTGGGGTGTCTCACCCATTTTACATTAAAAGTGTTTTTTTTTTCTAATGCTCAAAACTGGGTTAATTGTGTGTGTGTGGGGGTACAATGTCTCATTCCATTCTGAGAAAGGGTGAGAGGAAACAGATGGGCCTGCACATGCACTTTCCCTGCTGTTTTGAACATGTCTCAAATTTTTCCGACCTTTACTCTTGATTTTTAAGGCCCCCAGCCCGTTTACCCCACCCTGTCCTCCCTGTCCCCTGAAGCTCTGGGCCCAGGCTCCCTTCCAATTCACTTTCTTTAGGAAAAGCTAAGCTTGAAATACCAGAAATTCCCACATTCCATTTTTCCAGTGGAAAAGGAGATGAAGTGAGTGGGGGGCTGGGCTGCAGCTCAGAACAGGGGCTTTCCCTCCACTAGCCACCTCGCCGCACCCCGCCCCAGCTACCTCTGATCTTCTTCCTCAGTCTGCGCCCCCTCCTGGTGCTGGTGTGAGGGATTGGCTTGGTTGGGTTTGTGGTGACGAGGCTCTGGCCGAGCAGGGCGTGTGCCAAGCCAGACTCTGCCAGCAGCTGGCTGACGCCAGCCTGGCCAGGGCACCGGGGGTGAGCGAGCCCGGTGTGGGGACACTGCTCTGGCCGCGCACACAAGCACCGCTCGGGGGCAGAGGGGGGGCGTGGCAGATACCTACGCAGGAAGGAGGATCCGGCCAGGCTGCCCACTTTCCGCACATCGTTATCTGAAATCACAGGTGGGAAAGAGTGAATCGCACAGGATCCAATCCCACGCCACCCCAGGGAGGAGAGGTGTTCCCGTGGGAACAGGAGTGGGAGAGGCCGTGCCAGCTGCCAATCACCAAGTAGTGCTCCCTTTGCCTGAGGGCTTCCCCCCACACCCTGGCATGGCCTCTGTCTGCTCACTGGAAGGGGCTCGCCTGCTGCACAGCCCCTGCACCCCCCAGCTGCCGCCATGCAGAGCTGGCTCTGTGCAGGCCCAGGGGCTCTCTCACTGCACGGCCGTAAGGTCAGCGTGCGCACGGCCAGCTCCCACGCAGAGTGTGAGCTCCTGCTCTTCCCAGCCAGCGAGGGAAGCCCCGTGCTTGGCTGTGAGGCCAGGGGAGCGACTCCTCAGGCTGCCTGATACCCCACTGAACAGGGACAGCACCCTGCCCCTGACCTCTGCTGTCCCAGGCCCTGTCTGCTCATCCACCATCTCCTGGGGCCAGGGCAGGGTTGCTCTCTGCAGCCGGTTCTCTAGTGGCCCCCCCAGGCTGAGGACTGGCCAGCGCTGGCTTTACCTGAGCAGATGACAGCCATGATGGCTGGGACGCCATAGTAGGTGAATGCTCCGTTCTCAAACCGCAGCCCTTCCTTGCCAATCTCCACTTCCACTTTGCCCTGCAAGGAGGTAACTGTGCTCAGAGTCGCCCCCACTTCGCCCTGTCCCCCCACTCCTCGCAGGGCTGGGCAGGTCCCGCAGGCCAAGGGGGTTAGAGCACAGCTTAAAAACAAACAAAGGCTAAAAATGTCCTCAAGGCTGCAACTGGTTCTGTGTCCACAGCATAAAGCCAGGTCAGTTCTGATGGGCACGGGGGGCTGTGCGTATAGGGAGCGCAGGCCTGGAGTGATGGGCTGGGGGGCTGTGCGGAGAAGGGGTGTGTGTGGTGGGGGGAGCCCAAGCCTGAAGTGATGGGGTGGGTGGGGGGGGGGGCTGCAGGTCAGGACTGAGGGGCATGTGGGGAGCTGGGAGCCCAGGCCTGGAGAGATGGGGGCTGCAGGTCAGGACAGGGATCTGTGGGGAGCTGGGTCTGTGTGAGGGGGGAGCCCAGGCCTGGAGTGATGGGGGCTGCAGGTCAGGATTGAGGGATCTGTGGGGAGCTGGGTCTGTGTGAGGTGGGAGCCCAGGCCTGGAGTGATGGGGGCTGCAGGTCAGGACTGAGGGATCTGTGGGGAGCTGGGTGCGTGTGGTGGGGGGAGCCCAAGCCTGGAGTGATGGGGGCTGTGGGTCAGGATTGAGGGATCTGTGGGGAGCTGGGTGCGTGTGGTGGGGGGAGCCCAGGCCTGGAGTGATGAGGGCTGTGGGTCAGGATTGAGGGATCTGTGGGGAGCTGGGTCTGTGTGAGGTGGGAGCCCAGGCCTGGAGTGATGGGGGCTGTGGGTCAGGATTGAGGGATCTGTGGGGAGCTGGGTCTGTGTGAGGTGGGAGCCCAGGCCTGGAGTGATGGGGGCTGTGGGTCAGGATTGAGGGATCTGTGGGGAGCTTGGTGCGTGTGGTGGGGGGAGCCCAGGCCTGGAGTGATGAGGGCTGTGGGTCAGGATTGAGGGATCTGTGGGGAGCTGGGTCTGTGTGAGGTGGGAGCCCAGGCCTGGAGTGATGGGGGCTGTGGGTCAGGATTGAGGGATCTGTGGGGAGCTGGGTCTGTGTGAGGTGGGAGCCCAGGCCTGGAGTGATGGGGGCTGTGGGTCAGGATTGAGGGATCTGTGGGGAGCTGGGTCTGTGTGAGGTGGGAGCCCAGGCCTGGAGTGATGGGGGCTGTGGGTCAGGATTGAGGGATCTGTGGGGAGCTGGGTGCGTGTGGTGGGGGGAGCCCAGGCCTGGAGTGATGAGGGCTGCAGGTCAGGACAGGGCTCGGTGGGGAGCTGGGTGCGTGTGGTGGGGGGAGCCCAGGCCTGGAGTGATGGGGGCTGTGGGTCAGGATTGAGGGATCTGTGGGGAGCTGGGTCTGTGTGAGGGGGGAGCCCAGGCCTGGAGTGATGGGGGCTGTGGGTCAGGATTGAGGGGCACTGGCATAGCTGTTAGGGAGAATGTGGGGACGCATCCTCAACACGTGCCTGCCGGGGCCTGGCTAAAGGGCAATAAGATGATTAGATTCTCAGGATCAGTGACGGTTTCTGCATTTTTAGCCCCAGGGCTCTTTCTAGCTGTACCGCCTACTGGGCAGCACGGTCCACTCAGGGAATGAGAAACATCCCCCAGATAATCACTGCTGAGCAAGGAGAGCTCACTCTGTATCCGCCAAGCTCTTTGCCAGCATTCACTTCTTCATACTCACACCCCATTTGGGAGCTGGGGAACGCGTGGGCCCATTTCACAGACAGGGGAACCAAGGCCTGGAGGTTGAACACCACGCTGCAAGCCTGTCAGAGCGTGGCAGCTCCTAGCCCCACACTCATTGCACTGCACGGCACGGCATCTCTGGCCAGCCCCCAGTGGAGTCACCACCTTGGACCCACCCTGGGCTGTTAAATCCCAAGGCTCTTCCCTGTGAACGACCTGGTCTGGCCCAGCCAGGTGAGAGTCACTGAGGACAGCCCCGGTGGGGCTCGGCCTCGGGCTGCCTGATGTGGGGAAGCCCTGGCCCTGGACGCACCTGCAGGATGAGGACGAAGTAGTCCACGGGCCGGTTGCGCTGGTAGAGATAGTGCTCCGCGGCCTGCTTGTTCTTATGGTCGTACTTCAGCTCCTGGATGACGTTGGGGTGTTTGAGGAGTCTCAGCAGGATCTTCTCCGAGAGGCAGGGAGATTTGAAGGGTTCGATTTCTAGGGGGAAGACAGGAGAAGGACTCCACCTATCCCAAGGCCCTTTCCGGTGGGAAATCCCAGCAAGGCAGGGCTGTGCAGGCCCCGTGTGCTCACTCCGCCCAGTCAGGAGACGCTGGCCGGGATGCTCGCGTTCCCCCTGACGCTGCTGGCAAAGCGCTCAGGGATCATAACTTCACCCAGGCAGATGACCAGCATAGGTGCCGACTTCTGCTCCCGCCGGTGGGTGCTCGACTCCCCTCTGCCCCCGGCCCCGCCCTGACTCTGCCCCTGCCCTGCCCCCTCCTGCCCCTGCCCCGCCCCCATTCCAACCCATTCCCCAAAGTCCCCGCCCCAATTCCACCCCCTCCCTGCCCCTATTCCGACTCCTTCCCCAAATCCCAGCCCTGGCCCCGCCTCCTCCCCTGAGCGCGCCATGCACCTGCTCCTCCCCCACCCGAGCGGCCAAACAGCTGTTTGGCGGCAGCTGGCGGGAAGCGTTGGGAGGTAGACGGAGGAGGAGGAAGTGGGGTTGGGGGAGGGGCTTGGCTGCCAGTGGGTGCAGAGCACCCACTAATTTTTCCCGGTGGGTGCTCCAGCCCTGGAGCACCCACAGAGTCAGCACCTATGATGACCAGGGACAGGAGAGACAGGGGGCCTTGGTTTGGCATTTCACTCAGGTGATGGGGCCTCCCACAGCAGTGTCCCCCCCGTGGTGCCCTGGGCCAGGACTGGGAGCCAGAACCAACCCCCCCTGAGCTGGGGAGTCTGTGACCCCCATGGGTCCGAGTCCCCAGGAAGGAGGTGAAAGGGGACCCCCTCCTTGGGGGGGAAGGAAGTGGATGAAATCCACGAGGCAGCAGAGCACAAGACCCTGGTGGTGGAGAGTTGGCAATACTGTGGGGAGGGTCCTGAGAGCCCCCAGGGCACTTGTGCTTGGGGGTGTTGGGCCTCCGTTCATGAGGCACGAGGGGGCGCTGGTACCTGATGCCATGAAGCGGTGCGCGGCCAGCAGCAGCTGAGGGGAGATCTTCACCTTCATCTCACTGTCTGAGAGCCTGAAGATGGAGAAGTCGTGCGGCTTCCTGCCTTGGTGCAGCGCCCTCTCCTTCTTTCGGTTGTCTGCTGCAGGGGTGGAGAGCGGCACGGTTACGTGCCTGGGACAATACTGCTTAAGATCAGCTTGGGACACAACTGAACTTCGAATTACACCAGCGTAGCCGAGACCTGAGACATTTACACTGTGCTCGTCCCCACAGCATCTGAGCAGCTGAGATGGGAGCCTAGCTGCTGCCTCCAGACCCACAGGGGCCAGCCGGAAGATCTAGACCTGTTTGGTCCCCTCCAGTCCATCCCTGCCGCCCAGCTGCCAGGGCCGGATTGTTCCCTTCAGGCTGTTTTCTAGTGCCTTGGCCAGTCCAGTTCTAAAAGATCCAAGCAATGGAGCTCCCACCCCGCCCTGAGGAGACAGTTCCCCAGCCAGATCCACCCTCCTCTCGGGAATTTCCCTTGATACCTGCAAGTCTGTGCACTGAAAGCACCGGGCCGAGTCAGTCAGCACTTGCATCGCTCCCTTCCCGTACAGCCGAGGGACCATGCCAGGCAGAGGGGCCTGGGACATGCGGTGTGACTGCGCCGTGTACGCAGCGTCTGCAGGTGAGGTGCCAGAATCGCACGAGGGCAAGGATGGGTCTCAGGCTGTGCTTGTTATTTTCATGCCGCCTGCTCTGTGCTGTGGAGGACACGCAGGGCCTGTGGGGAGTGGCGGCGCAGGACGGATACATTCCCCTCCTCAGGAAATTAATTCCTGGCTGCTCAGGCTGACTCTGTTTCTCTGAGCAAGCTGTCTGTCTAATCTAGCTAGCTAGGCCCTATCCCGGCTCCCCTCATCCCAGTATCTGGTCTGGGACACTGACTGTAAAGGTCTGTCTCATCCAGGATCTCGGACTTGATGATCTCTTCAATGACATCCTCCAGCGTGACGATCCCCATCACCTCATAGAACGGGTCTCCTTCCCCTTCGTTGTTCACCCGCTGCACGATGGCCAGGTGCGATTTACCTGTCGAAAGGGAACAGAACAGGAATGGAATCCCGCGGCAGCTGGGGGGCTTCTGGGTGGCATCTTTCTCCACCCAGGCCTCAGCAGGGAGACTCCCTAGGCCGATGGGGCTGAGGGACCGAAGTGTCCCTTCCTAGGCCCGCGTTCTCTCTGCCAGATGGGCTCCTCAGGAAATACCCGGGCATGGAGAGCAGCTCCACACAGCTGCTGGGCGCGCCGGGCTAGAACGCGAGTGAGCTCTTTGCCAGCAGGCGGTGAGGCGATACCTCAGACCTGCTGCACGAGGGTTGCAGAAAGGCAGCAGGAGAGCACAGCACTGCCATAGCTGGGCGATCTGGGCTGGTACAGAACCTGACACAGAGCTCCCCACCCTGTGAGCACCAGCCCGGAGCTGGGTGGGAGGCATGGCTTGGCGTGGGCCTTGGGAGCAGGACAAATAACCAACCAGAACTGTGGCAGTGCCCTGCCTTGGAGCCCCCATCTAAGAAAACTAGCAGGAGGCAGAGGGATAAAGCACCCAGTGAAACCAGACACGATTCACACAGAACAGGCCGAGCGTCAGACTCCCCTGCACTGAGCCCCCGGCACCAGTGGGCTGATTTCTTGCAGGAGTTGTGGGAGTCTCTTCCTCGCTCCTACTCTGGGTCATTTGCTCCGACTTTAGGGCCCAAGTTTTCAGAAGAAGCTGCTCTGTCTGAGTGCCCCACTTGAGATACTGGGCACTGATCTTCAGAGATGCTGAGCGCCCACTGGCAGCTGCTGCACGTGCTCAGCCCCTCTGTGGCGCCCGTTGGGCTCCAGGGGCGAATGCTCTTGCAACGTTGGTCTGGGTTCCTTAGTGCTCAGTAGCACACTCAGAGGCCCCTCTGGTCACCGGCAGGTGCAGCCATGACCCATGCCGCACAGGATATGGGGATAACCAGGGATCCCACTCTCTTGCTGCGAAGTCTGACTGCCACTTGGATTTGCTTTATATCTGTGACCGATTGTGCCAACCCTTGCCCAGCTGGGAGCGAAGGGGTTAAATCGCTTCATGGGGTGTGAGAAGGCAGAGGCATTAGCCAGGCCTGAGGGAGCCTGTGCCTCGGGGGCCGGTGGTCAGGCTGCTCTGAAGCCAGGGGTTCTGTGCTTGCTTGGGCTGCAATGTCAGGGGGATCGGTTCGCTTTCCTTCTTGCCAGAGCCTTTGAGTTACGCTGCCAGGGAAAGAACAGGCCAGGCAGCTACAAGGGGAAAGTTGAGAAGCCGCACCTGGCCTGGAGGAGAAAGGTGCCTGTTGAAGGTACCCGGGAGCTCTTCCTACCCCTGCTTTCAGTGGGCGAATGAGACCCTCCTGCAGGGCCCTTCTCTACTCTGGGCCAGATGGCAGGAATCTGCTGATGCTTCTGACCAGTGGTGAGGATGCCAGGGGCCTGGGCCCGACCCTGAGCCCGGCTGGGAGCACAGCCCTCTTGGGTGGGAAGTGGGTTAGGTCACCCCACTGGCAAACTGAAGCCTAAGGCCTGACTGAACCTGGTTCCCTGGGAAAAGCTGAATCCCGTGAGCACCCACGGGCAGGCGCACGCTGGGCCAGCGCTGGGCATGGACAGAGCCCGTGTAACTCACTAGCGAGCTGCGGGAGGGTGGGCAGTTCTACTCTACTCACAGCGGGACTCTCACGTGCTCAGCCTTGAGAATTACAAGGCTACCCAGCCCTGCTCCACCCGTAACCCTCTTACCGGTCTCGCCCCCAGACCAAGTAAAGGCACCCGTATCTCTGCTGTGTGCACAAGATGACAACAAAGCACTTCCGAGGCGAAACAGGCCGCCCTGCACCCAACGGAAAGCAATGCGGTGTTACCTGGCTGGGGGAGAGGCTGCACAGGACAGACCACAGGCTGAACGGCAGAGCCGAGTATTTCTGACCCAGCTGGGGATGGCTGGCACTGCACCCCATCCGACTGCACCTGTTAAGTCCCGTGCGCCCTACAGCCACCTCCTTATCTCCCTAATAAGAGGGGAGGGGAAAGGAACAGCCAGGATGCACGCTTCCTGGGGAAGAAATCTAGACAGATTTGTTAAGCCTCTGTGCTTCTTCCTCAAATGGGTGGGGCATGAGGGCTGGGTCTGACGCCGTGCTGGGATCTGTAGGAAGCCCCAGTGCCCTCCTGGAGGAGATCTAGGTTCAGTGATGTTCAGCTGCTGCCGAAGCAGAGGAATGCGAGAAGTAGGAGCTTGGAACAGACTGTCTAGAGTGGGGACTGAGCAGTGACAACTCCCCTCCCCAATGGACACTGAGCTGGGAAACCCACCAGCTCCAAACCCTAGGAAAGAGAGAGATGGAGAGAATCCCAGGTACTGCCAGGCTAGGTTAGACCTGAGGTCCATCCAGTCCAGCATCCTGTCTCTGAGAGTGGCCAGAACCAGATGCCCTGGATGAAGGTGCAAGAAACTTCACAGTAGGCAGATTTGGGATCATTTCCCCTCTCCCCCCACCGCATTAGCTCACCTCCTGAGGCCTAATAGTTAAGAGATTGGCTTAAGCCCTGAAGCACTAGACTTAGTATCCCTTCCAAAGTGTGTTAGCATTAACTGCTATAACTGTGATTATTCCTAGCCATGTACATGTACAATCTCCTTCTTAATCTTGCTAAATTTGTGACCTCAGTGACTTTATGTGGCAGTAAGTTCCACGGACTAATTACACATTACATGAAAAAGTATTTCCTTTTATCAGTTTTGAATTTGCTATCTGTTAATTACACTGACTGGCCCCTTGTTCTTGTATTATCAGACACACAGAATCTATCTTCTCTATAACACTCATCATGTTATGAACTTTTGTGATGTCCCCGTTTATTCATTGCCTTTCTAAGAGTCTTCCCAGGGCCCTAATAACTTTTGTTGCCTTTCTCTGAATCCCCTCTAATTTTGCAGTATATGTTTTCAGCTTAGTGACCGGTCCTGCACACAGTATCCGGCTCAGGCTGCACCAATAATTAAAAGGCATGATAGTATTTTCTGTTATTCCCCTTCCCACTCCTTCTGCACCGTAGCATCTCATTAGCTTTTCAGCTCACACCTATACAGAGCTCTCCATTCTGCTGTCTGCAGTGACATCCTGGTCCCTTTCCTGAACTGATACAGCTAATTTAGAACCCTGTAAGGTGTAAGAGTAGTTTAAATTTTTCTCTCCAATAAATGCATTACTTGCATTTAGCAATGCTGAACTTCATTTGCCTTTGTTTCAGAGTAACAGCCGTGTTAGTCTGTATCCGCAAAAAGAAGAACAGGAGTACTTGTGGCACCTTAGAGACTAACAAATTTATTAGAGCATGACAGGTTTCAGAGTAACAGCCGTGTTAGTCTGTATCCGCAAAAAGAAGAACAGGAGTACTTGTGGCACCTTAGAGACTAACAAATTTATTAGAGCATGCTCTAATTAATTTGTTAGTCTCTAAGGTGCCACAAGTACTCCTGTTCTTCTATTTGCCTTTGTGTTTTCCCTTTCCCTTCACTTGGTCAGGTCCCTCTGAAGTTCCTCATCATTTTCTCTGGCTTTGACTGACCTGAGTAACTTTTTGTGTCATCAGGAAATGTTGCTACCTCGCTGCTCACCCCCTTATTTAGATCATTAATAAACATATTAAACAACACAATATGGAACCTGATGCCCCCTCTATTTACCTTTTGCCAGGGTGAAACAAAGACCATTTACTTCTACAGTTTGTTAGCTGTCTCCTAGCCAGTTTCTGAACCAGGACAATACTTTCCCTCACACCCCATGGGGACTTAGCTTCTTGGATAGCCTGTTGTGCCGGACCTTGTTGAAGGCCTTTTGAAAGTCCAAGTATGTTATGTCAGGTGGTTCTCCCTTATCCACAACTCTACTGACCTGATCAGCGAATTGTAACAGATTGAGAGGCCGTTTCCCTTGTGCTGTCAGGCCCCGTTGTAGCACGATCTTGTAGGTGTTTTATTATTCTGTTTTTAATGATTGGGTCAGTCAGCTACAACTCTAAGGGTTTGGAGTCTGCAACTCCTTGGATTGGCCCTAGAGCCTTTTCTTAAATACAGGTTCAACATTAGCTACCCTCCAAGCCCCTGGAACAGGGGCCAATTTTAGTGAGCAGTTTGGCCACTTCATACTTTGGCTCCTTCAGAACCTTTGGATGGACCATTTTGGCCTGGGGACCTCCTGCTTTTTCAAGGACCTCACGGTTCTTCTGACATCTCAGTCTCTGAAAGAACCTCATCTTCGTTATTATAAAAGAGCAGGCTGGGGATGGAATTTCCCCTGGGATGAAGACTCCTGCAAAGAAATTATTCCATCTCCCAGCAATGTCTTTGTCTTCCTTAATTGCTGTTTAGCCCCAGTGATCCAGCAGCTGGACTGATTCTTTGTAGGTTTCCTGCTTCTGATACGTTTGAAACATTTATTTGCTCTTATACCGTTAGCTCTTCGCTGCCTGGAAGCCACCGTGGTTCCCTCTAGCACACTGCCTGCTGTAATTCATTCTCCTGTTTCATAGCTTCACTTCCAAATGTCGAAGGATTTCTGCCTGGCATCAGTAGCCTCTTGAACCTGCCGTTTAGGTCTATTGGTTTTACGCTTAGATTTCCTGGTTCACTTTTGGTTCAGCACACGGGCCTTCTGAGACGACTGGCTTTGGTTTTTAATAGCACCTAAGCCACAGCTAAGGGCTTTACTTTATTTTTAACTTTAGGGCCTTTTTGATTGGCCCTTTCATTTGATTGAAATCTCCCTTTCTAAAGTTCCAAGTCACCGTGTCACTTTTTGGTGTGTGTGTGTCTCCCCCCCCCCCCCAGTATGTTGAATCCATCTCTGTTGTGGTCACTGTTACTTAGTGACTGGACTACTGTTAATTCTTGAGTTCACTCCAGTGTATAACTTAAGACTAAGTCAAGAACAGCCACTCCTCTCCAGAGAGACATGCCGGAAATGGGCTGTTTTCATTACCACTACAAACCGTTCTTTTTCTCTCCTGCTGATAAAAACTCACCTTAACTGGTCACTCTCCTTATAGTGTGTATGGTAACACCCATTGTTTCATGTTCTCTGTGTATATATATCTTCCTACTGTATTTTCCACTACATGCATCCAATGAAATGGGTTTTAGCCCACGAAAGCTTATGCCCAAATAAATGTGTTAGTCTCTAAGGTGCCACAAGGACTCCTGTTCTTTTTGCGGCTACAGACTAACACGGCTCCCACGCTGAAACATGGCCTCCAGAGTAGCAGCTAGGTCCCCCGAAAGCCTTGCTGGTGCGGAAGGTGCGCAGTTTTCTTACGCACAGTCTGGTAACTGATTCTGTCTGTTATTGCATCACCTTCCCACCCTGTGGCTTTGCCCATGGGGCCAGCCTGGTTACTCCGATTCCCCTACCACTCTCTGTGCTCTCGGCCATCCTGCCCCATGCAAGGAATGGACCTTCCTCAATTAATAAGCCAGGCCCCCTCTCCATCATTCAAATGTCTCATTTAGACTGTGACAGACCCAGACCAGTGGGGTACAGGAGTCTGGTAGAGGGCAAATATACTGGTCACTGGATGAGTAGTTTTCTGTTCCCTGAGTGACCAGAGCAGGGGCTGCACTAGAGTAACCAGGAACCTGCTAGAACCAGTCAAGGCAGGCAGGCTAATTAGGACACCTGGAGTCAATTAAGAAGAAGCTGCTAGAATCAATTAAGGCAGGCTAATCAGGGCACCTGGGTTTTAAAAGGAGCTCACTTCAGTTTGTGGTGTGAGTGTGAGGAGCTGGGAGCAAGAGGCGCAAGGAGCGGAGAGTGAGAGGGTGTGCTGCTGGAGGACTGAGGAGCACAAGCGTTATCAGACACCAGGAGGAAGGTCCTGTGGTGAGAATAAGGAAGGTGTTTGGAGGAGGCCATGGGGAAGTAGCCCAGGGAGTTGTAGCTGTCATGCAGCTGTTACAGGAGGCACATAGACAGCTGCAGTCCACAGGGCCCTGGGCTGGAACCTGGAGTAGAGGGCGGGCCTGGGTTCCCCCCAAACCTCCCAATTGACCTGGACTGTGGGTTCTTCCAGAGGGGAAGGTCTCTGGGCTGTTCCCCAACCCACATGGTGAATCTCTGAGGCAAGAAAATCCGCCAATAAGCGCAGGACCCACCAAGATAGAGGAGGAACTTTGTCACAAGACCCACTTCAGTCATGCTGCCTACAAGCAAATAGCCAGCTAACAACCGGTAGGTGTGAGGGGCATGTACATTGAGTGTGTGTGCCTGCTCTCCCCTACCCCTCAGCCACTTCTTGTCTTTCAGGCTGTGATCTCTTCAGGGCAGGGACCGTCCTCCTAGATCCGTGGAGAGCAGCTAGCACACGGTTACCCGAACAATAATGGATCTGCTGGAGCACTTCTAGTGTAAACTAACCCCATCCTCGGATCCGAGGCTATTAAACCTTCCAGCTGAAGTTCAATATTGTCACTTTCACATAGAAGAGCAGGAAAATTTCCATAACGAAAAATCCCTCCCTCTCATCGCAAACGTGTCTTGCAAGACGTCAGAGGGCCGAGTCACAGCCTCCCATTCCCACAGGACTAGGGAAAGTCGCATCGCAGCAAGCAGCACTGCTGCTCTGACAAAGCTTAAGGCACACTCTAGAAAAATTAATTGATCAAATTTGCCTGTTTAACAGTCCTCGGGTGTTTAAAAATGTTGTCAGCTCTTTGGCTCAGAGACTCTTTCCCTTTGTCATATATTAAACAGACAATACACTTGGCCTTATGAGTAATAACACAACATGACTTGAAACTGGAAGAAAAAAAAAACAAAAAACCCCAAGTTGGCTACATCAAACCAGCAGCTATGTTTCATCAGAAATAAATCCTAGAAAATCCTACTTTCAAGAACTTCATGTTTGCCAAGACCTACTTCCAGACACTTGGGGCCATCTGGTCTTATACAAGTCTTTGGGTGAGAAAATGTTATTTCTTTTGGCCAAAAGCTGGTTGTTAATGAGACACACACTCAGCCAAAAACCACCAAGCCCTTACAAAGAGCACTAGGTGCTACTTAACAGCAGTTGGGACTAATACAGAGACTTTTTCTCTCTTGGCCAAGTACCTACTTTTAGGCTGTGAATTATTCTAGAGCAGCCCCAGATTTCCGATTCCATGTTCAAACAGCCGCAAACCAGCTTATTTAAAAATAACACAATAATGTTACTTTGGGAAGAGATCATACGGCTCTATTGTAATTGGGATACAGCTGGAACGGCTGTTTGAACATTCAAGAATTGGAGTTCAAGTCTTTTCTTTTAACAGAAAATAAACACTTGTAGCCACACTATAAACCTCCTAGCTTTAGGAAGCTATCAGATTTCCATACTAATACCCATGTCACAAACAGAGCAGGTGCCCAAGGTGGTAGCAATGGAAAATCATCACAATGAACAGCTGCTCCAGGCCTATGCAGAATGAGTTGGTGATCTTAATCCATTCCCTGCCACAGCAGACTCCCGAATACCTGTATCTCCTCCAGAGAAGAGGAGATTCCAGAAAACTTGGGCACCTGATGCTGCTGCTCTCACTGCAACCCCCATCCCCCCAAAGTGCTGACACTTCTTGGCTCTCTCACTTGCAGGATATGCGATAGCAGCGGTATGCAAAATCCTGGCCCCAACTAACTCTGCACAGTACAGGCTGCCTTCTTGCAGGCAGCTTTTCCCCAGCATGCCTTTGTCTTTGTTTTTTGGTGCAACAGCCTCATCAAACGAGGCTATGAGCGCCATTTTCTTCATGCATTTTTAGCCAAGGTTTTTTTAAAAATATATATTCTTTCACTCAGTGTAGTATCCTTCAGTAAACACAGCCAGCCTTTTGTGTGTATACTATTCCATTTTTCTTACATTCTCACTAGTCCCTACAGGGAAAAATCTTTGATTTTACTCAATTTTTCGTAAAGAAACTTTCTTTCCGTAGAATATTGTGCACAATGCCATAGACCATGATCGGGTTTCTTTGGTTTTGCACACATTACACAGCCCACCTTTGTCTTTTTAATCAGTTTAACTTATCATTTAACACTTTAAAAATGACTATTTCACTTTTTCTAACATGAGTGTGGAGTATAGTATTATCTTTGGTTTTTGAGCATACACCATAGAACTTTCATCCTTTTGTTTCCTTAGTCTGTAGTTCCAGCCATTCCTCACAAGCTCCTTCGTGACCAAACCTTTAAATTCTTGTCTACTTAAGGGTATCTTAATATCCACCTCCTCATTTTTTAGAGCATGGTTTGCTGCTTTGTCAACTATTTCATTTCCAGGTATTCTGATATGTGCCAGAATCCATGCTATTGTTACACAGATAGCGGCTTGCTATTACCATAGTTAGGAACACTATTTCACTTATTATGTCATATTGGCTTTCCTAAGTCCCTGTCTGCTTGTCATAATGCTTGACAAGCAATCAGATAAAATGACAGTTGCAGCCAGTTGCATATCTCTAATCTAGGTTAGTTTCAACGTTATCTCCATTAGTTCAGCCATCAGATGGCTACATAATTCGATAGCCTTTTAGATTTCTGGATTCCAAGACTAGGAACGCAGAAGGCTGTTCCCACTCTACCCAGGCTGTCATCTTTTGATCCATCTGTGTAGACTTGGCAAAGCTGGCTCCATTTTTCATAAATAAATTCAGAAATCTCATGGGTGTTTTTTTGCTCCCCTTGTTTTTGCCGTACAATTCCAAATCCACAAATGGGGAATAAGTCTCCAGCTATAATTTGATTTCCCATAACTACAATTTTTTAGTTCTCTCAATTTTTCTTTTATATATCTCCTAACCCATTTTTGACCCTGATAGTATGAGGAAGTCTGTGGCAACCCATATAATTTGTCTACTAAGCTCCCAGCAATCCTCATAAATCTGATGTGCCCTTCCATTTTCATGATTCCCTTTTCTCTCTCACCGGAAGGTTAAATCTAATCGTGTCATCCTTAGATTCAGAGGTGCTCCTTCAGTGGCTCTTTGCAGCACACATTCTGGTCTTATCACATGTCAAGCACAGAAGTTTGGCAGGAGTGGTTCCAAGTTTCTAACAGTTGTTTTTGAGGCTGTACCAAAAGTTTGGCATCTGTAGTCTAAAACTGGTTTTATCAACGCTCTCTACAGCATCATCAATACCATCTTATCTGCATCCGATTTGTTCCCAGCTACACTTTTCAGTATGTTCATCCTACTTTTAAATGATATTATCTATGTGACCTTTTCAAGTTAATTTATCATCCAACTCTACTCCAAGGAACATAAACTTTTGAACTACCTGATTTTTTTCACCATAAAGATATAAGTGCCAGTCTTCCCTAATTTTCTTCCTGGTTAAAAGCATTCCCTTAGTTTTTGCAAGTGAGAATTTAAATCTCCAATCATTTCCCCACTTGGAAATTCTCTGGAATGCCTCATTTGTCTGTTCTTTGATTACTTTAAGCCTTTTATGCTTAGTCCCATCACACAGTTGTCAGCGGAAAGGGAAATACTTATTCCCATCTGCATGCTTTCCAGGAGGTCATTTAGCATAAAGGAAAACAAAGCAGGGCTGATAATACTCCCTTGTGGAGTTCCACTTGTAAGCTTGTAAGTTTCTGATAAAGTTATTCCCACTTTGACTACTTGTGTAGTTCTGTCACTTAAGATATTCCTTAGCCACCAAAAAATTCTCCCTTTTATTCCAGTTTTAGCTACTGTACATAGGAGGCCTTCCCTCCTTAGCATGTCAAGTGCTTTTCCAGTGTCCAGGAGGGCTGTTATTGTAAAGTTCTTAGTCCTTATGCCTTTTTGTATCTCTGTTTCTAGTCTCGCTATATGGTCAACTGTGCATCTTCCTTTTCTGAAACCACTTTGGACCTCAGTTAACATTGCTTTTCTCCAAATACTCCACTAGTCTCACCTGTTTCCTTTTTGCCAGGACCTCCCCCCCGGATTAGAGGGCAATAGGCCTATAAGCATTAGCTTTTGTGTGTTCCTTGCTGGGTTTCCGAACTGGTATCACCGTTGCTTGTTTCCATTCAATTGGCAGCAATGCTTTAGGCCTTAGATCACTCTATAACCACAGTGGACTCTTACGCCCTTCTGAGAAGTGTTGAAGCATTTATTACTGGTCGTCTCTTTACCCGGAGCTGTATTTTTCCTTTTTCTAATGGCTTCAATAAGCTCCTGCATACTACAATTTTTGCTTAACACATCATCACATTCTCTCCAGCCATTTAACAGTTCGTCGTTTTCCTCAATAAACCTCCTTTTTTTGCCTCACAAAAGTCATGACTTTGATTCATATGACTACTGACCTTTTGGAATTCTTTTGCTAAAGTGTCTGCCTTTCCCACGCTGGAGACCTCAATTTTATTGCTTACATAAAGCCCCGGTTTACATTTACTTTGACTTCAAATTCTGTTCATTCTTTGACTTTGCTTATATATTACTGAATGCTTTGAAATTTTGTTCAATTTCCCACAAATTTCTCCAACTTTCTGTTTTTGTCTTTTGGATAAACTTTTCTGCCACCCTTTACATCTTTTATAATTGATTAAGTCTTTACTATTCATTGTGTGTTTTACTTACTTGTATGTCTTATTTCTGTCTCTGATCAATAATGTGCAATCCTCATTCCACCAGGGAACTGGGTTTCTAAATTGGGGTCAATCTGACGTGTTTTAGATGGCCAGATCAGTTTCTGCGATACAGTAATTCCTTGTATTATGTTGTTACAGGATCTCCTAGATTGTCACTTGATAGGGTTACCAACTATTTTGGGAGATTCCCCCTCCCCCCCACCAACATGACAATGTCATTTTCTAAAAATAGCCTATTAAAATCTCTCAGATTGCATTCAGTAGTCACTGGGAGATCGATGCCGAATCCAGGAGACTCCAGGCCAATCCTGGAGAGTTGGCAACCCTGTCATTTGAATAGTTACTACATAAATATTCATCACATTTAATCCTGACAAGGCCTCAATCAACTTTTTGAAAAAATCCAGCTAGGAACTCTGTGTTTTTGACATTTTCTCAGCCATGGTACTCAATAAATGTCGGGAAGTGATCACTTTCCATTCCATTTTCTTTATGAATTTCCTAGCTGCATTTCCTAGCTATATTATTTATCACAGTTCCCAAAACCAAAACAGAAAAGGATCCACCCACTGAATTAAAGCTAGGACGTGAGCCTGTATTCAGTATTACCAGATGATGCGTACTGTAAATTGTTCTAAGCATTTACCACTTAGGTCAGTTTTCTTACTTCCGCATTGATCATTGTGACCATTAAAGTCTCTGCAAATTATGAATGGGTTTTTGACATTATTAACCAGTTTTTCTAATTCTAAAATAACTAATTTTACATGGATTATAAACATTATAAATCTGTATATCAGTGTTTTCGTTCTGCATGGGAATCTCAATAGCATTATATTCAAAACTTAGTTTCTGCACATCCATTTTGATGTAACTACGTCCCTCTTTTCTAAATAGACAGACCTGCCCCCTCTGGTAGCTTCTCTGGAGTGTATCATGTCCTGGCAGATTGATCATAAAATTACTTATTAGCTATGTTTCTTGCACATATATTACTTCAGGCTTTTTTTATCATGTCAAAGATGGCTTTCTTAAATTCCTGCCTACGCATCATTAAACCATATGCATTCCAGCTAAGGATCGTTAAAACCATATTATTTAAGCTGTATTATCTTCATTTAAAATCACATGAATGCAGTCTATCAAGGTTGTCTGTCTTTACATATTTTTCTGCTGCTATGATTTTAATCCTTTCATTTTCCCCCCTTTTGCAAGGTGCAGTTAATTACTTCTATAATGAATGCTATAAACTTCTCCTTTTCCTACAAGCAATACATCCTCTCCCATTCCTCGCCTAGTCTCCCTGACCACAGATGTGTTCTGCTGCCCAGTACATCTTTTCTCTTACTTGAGTATTTTTCTTTTCCTATTTCCTGCAGCGGGGGTACCTTTTGGTAGTCTCCACATATGAGATTTTTTGAATGATTTTAATTTTTTGTATTTCTCTAGGTCACTCTGCTACTGCACCTCCTTTATATGCTGCACGGTGCTTTCCCCCGCAATTGCTGCACTTAGGTTCTGTTCCTTCTACACAGTTCTTGTATGGGTGATTTCCTCCACATTTACTGCCCCTAACTGCACCCTTTCAAATCGCTGCTGCGTGTCCAAACCTTTGACAATTATAGCACCTCACTGGGACTAGGCGGGAATTTATGGTTTAACCAGAAAGACTGACACCTCATTGGACCCTATCCAGAAGTTCAAGTGTTATGCGTAGAGCCATAAATGGCTGGTTTACTCTCCCCCCTACCAAGCAGCCATTTAACAAACACTCCAGATTTAACCCCTTTTGCTCGCATCAGGGATTTAGGCAGTTGACAAGTAACTTTCGTTTTCCCTAAGGCTGTAGTTTTAAGAAGTTTTTCAGCTTGCTCCATGTGTACATCCTATCCCTAGATCTCCACCCTGCGTTCTTTTAACTCTGTAGGTCACCAGCGCTTCGCTTTCTCCATTCTGCCATTTTCAGGGGGGTTAACATCTCCTATTTGCACCTCTTCCCTCACTGATTTGACAGCTGGGAAATGTTGTTTTTGGTTTATCCCTTCTTCAAATCCAGATAGATCAAGTCTCTTTTTCTTTTCCCTTATCTGAGACCATTCCTCATCCACTGCTGCTTCTCCTTCATAGTACAACTTTCTCTCCCCCTTGCCCTCTCCATTGTCGCTCTCAATGTTCAGCTTCATTTCAGGTGGGGGCCAAGGCCTGCCAAAGCCCTCCACCCACCCTGCTGCGACAACCCAGCCTTGCTGCCTTCAGCCAGACGCAAGCACTCAGCCTGATTCCAGATGAGCCAGCCCCTCTCCAAACTCAGCCAGGCAGGCAGTCCCATCATGCCTTTCTGCGACTGGTCCTTTAAATTCAGCAGAGAGAAGCAGCTGCAACTCTTAAGCAGCCATTTTGTGCCTGGCTGCTGCTGGCTGCATCTCCCGCTGGTGAGTACCGTGAGCGCCATTCTCCTCCCCCACTCTCCTTCCCGAGGAGATGGCACAGCCTCAGAGAGGAGAAGCAGCAGCACCGTTGAGAGGGTGGGAGAGAAGAGAGCAAAAGTTCAGGGATTATTCAGTAAACTCTCAGTCTTAGCCTATCCTGTGTGACAGAGATGGATTGGGGTGACAGCACAGAGAGGGAAGGGGTTCTCTTTGGGAGGAAACAGCTGGATTTCCCCGCCCCCGCGCAGCACACCTTTCAAGAGGCGCTGCAGTCTGTTGGCTGGTCACTAATCTTCAATTCTGTTCTGGTGGGTTCAGAGCAGAGAGGTTTGAATCACTTGTGGGGGTTTGTTTGTTTTTGTTTGTTTGTTTGAATAATCAGATTTAAATCAAGTTTAGGCTCTAAAATTAATTTGAAAAATTCCATCATTGCAACTAAATATTTATAATGAACTAAGTTATAAATACAACAAGGAGTCTGGTGGCACCTTAAAAACTAACAGATTTATTTGGGCATAAGCTTTCGTGAGCAAAAACCTCACTTCTTCGGATGCATAAGTTATAAATGTTTTTAATGCTACTATGGGTGGGATTTCTTATTTGGAATTTACAAAACTACTACAGGCAAAAAATCAAAATATTCAAAATTAAGGCCCTTGTTCCGCACAGACTAAAGCAGACCTATAACTTCACTCACGTGAATAGTCCCCATGTGGGAATACTCATGCACTTGAAGTCAAGCTTATGCACAAATATTTGCAGCATCAGGATCTAAAATTGTATGTTTGTTTAAAAACTTTTCTCATAGTGGCATAAAAATCCATCACTTCAAAAGAAAATTGTTTCAGAGAAAAGTTATTTATCTTTCTAATAAAGTAACAGAGTTAGTATAAACTTCTCTGACACACAAGAGGTACAATTTTTCATAAACTGTGAGCCCAAAGTTAGGCTCCTAAATCCATACCTAGGCACCTGAGGGAGGATTGTCAACTTGGGAGCACAGGTTCTCCTGACTTCAAATGCCAATCCTGATGGAATATGCAGTGTTGTTGTTGCCATGTTGGTCCAGGATATTAGAGAGACAAGGTGGGTAAAGGAATATCTTTTACTGGACCAACTTCTGTTGGTGAGGGAGACAAGCTTTCGAGCCACACACAGCTCTTCTTCAGATCTGGGAAATGTACTCAGAGTGTCACAGCGAAATACAAGCTCAAACAGATAGTTTTTACTGCAAGGGACCTTTCAAGGTGAAGTGGCCTGTTAACATCCCGATAGTCATAGGACAAAAATGGGGGCTAGTGAGTTACGATTGTTGTAATGAGCCATAAATCCAGCGTCTCTGTTCAGTCCAGAATTTTTAGTGTTTAGGAAGGTTATAAATTCAAGCTCCCAGGCTCATCTATTGAAAATGGTGTTCAGGTTTCCTTTGAAGATGACGACTGATAGGTCAAATATAGAGTGATCGCTTTGTGGAATGTCACTGTCAGGGTTTCCTCCCCACTCTGAACTCTGGGGTACAGATGTGGGGACCCACATGAAAGCCCCCTAAGCTTATTTCTAACAGCTTAGGTTAAAACTTCCCCAAGGCACAAATCCTTTCCTTGTCCTTGGACGGTATTGCTGCCACCACCAAGTGATTTAGACAAAAATCCATGAAAAAGGAGTCGCTGTTTCCCCAAAATATTCCCCCAAGTCCCTGTATCTCCTTTCATTCAGCATTGTATGTTGCTATCGTGGTTGTAAGCATTGCAAAGCATTTTGGGGGGAGGGAAGGGAAGGTCAAAGGTGTGAATGTGGAATGGAAGATTCCTTTACAGGTAGCAAGAAGCCAAGAGGAGAAAGAAGGAAGAGAGCAGAGAACGGGTTAACTCAATACTGTAGCCAGCTAGCTCAGTCCGATGATAAGACGCTACGCTGACCCCAGTCCAAGGTCACGGAAATCTGCAGCGGCGTTTATCTCTCACTCAGCCACAGACAGCCATGAGAAAAGAAAAAGTACACTGAACCAGGGCTGCAGAGATGGAAAACACAGGCGAGATGGGGGGCAGGTAAAGCAGAGCTGTGCGTCCCTGGAGCTGGTGTGTTTTGGGAAAAGCTGAGAAGGCCACAGAAAGCCAGTTTGGACTGGTACAAAGAGCACTAGGAACGGAGGGCCCTGAACAAAAACACCCCCAAAAGAGCCCAGGACTTAAAAACCCTCGCGAGAGCCAAAGCAAGTCAGAGACTACAGTGGACCCCGGACAACCTGGGCCCAGGACAGAACTCCCGTCCATCCTACCTCTTCTTCTTCTTACGTTACACCCAGGCTTGGCCAGCCGCGGGTAGAGTGTGTGTGAGTATGAAAGTGGGTTAGGTCTTGGGGCACTAGCGCTTTCTTCCTTCCTCTGAGTGATGTAGGGAGCACCCATCACTTTCCGCTGTTATTTTATTATTTTATTAATAAAGCTTTAAAACTTAGACACTTGGTGTGTTTCGTCATCTCCTCTGCTAAAAAGATCCTGTGGCTTCAGCCTGATCGCCTGAGGCCTCAGGCAGATTGGTAAGAGAAATCTGTCACACTCTCCATGAGACGCTGTTTGCTTGCTCAGCCTTTGGATTCTACTCACCCTTCCAGTTCAGCATCTACAAGAGGCCGTTGGGGGGAGAGCGAGGCCACGGGGCTGCAGGACCTCTGCTGGGTGGATCGCACTCTGTCTCAGCCCTCCCACATCTAGCTGCGGGTCCAAGGCTAGTTCCTACCTGTCCTGGCTCCGCGCTGCACCCCAGAAGCTGCCAGCACGTCTGGCTCCTAGGCAGTGCGGTCAGGGCGCTCCACCCGAGCACCAGCTCTGCACTCCTATTAGTTGGGAACTGT
This sequence comes from Malaclemys terrapin pileata, assembly GCF_027887155.1. Lineage (NCBI taxonomy): Eukaryota > Metazoa > Chordata > Testudines > Emydidae > Malaclemys > Malaclemys terrapin. The sequence continues at coordinate 127,830,061 of NC_071511.1, read as the reverse complement.
GGCCAATGGGAGCTGTGGGAGCAGTGCCTGCGGGTGAGAGCAGCGCGCAGAGCCGCCTGCCATACCTCCGCCTAGGAGCCGGACCTGCTGGCTTAGCCCCCCCCAAACCCAGAGCCCCCTCCGACACCCCAAACCCCTCATCCCTAGTTCCACCCCAGGGCCTGCACTCCCAGATGAAGCCCTCACCCCCTCCTGCACCCCAACCCCCTGCCCCAGCCCAGAGCCCCCTCCCACACCCTGAACTCCTCTGTCCCACTCCCCAGCCTGCAGCCCCCTCCTACACTCCAAACCCCTCATTTCTGGTCCCACGTCAGAGCCCGCTCCCCCAGTTAGGGCCCTCACCCCTTTCCGCACCCCAATCCCCTGCCCCAGCCCTGTGAAAGTGAGAGTGAGCCACCGAGGGAGGGGGAATGTAGTGAGCAGGGGGCGGGGCCTCAGAGAAGGGGCAGGGCAGGGGCGGGGCCTCAGGGAAGGGCTGGGGAAGGGGGTGGGATGTTGTTTTGTGCGATTAGAATGTTGGCAACCCTAACCAATGCAGTGACGCTGCTGTAGCGCGTCTGGGGGAGACACTATCCCGACGGGAGAGAGCTCTCCTGTCAGCATAATAAATCCACCTCTGTGAGCGGCGGTAGCTATGTCAGCGGGAGAAGCTCTCCCATCAACATAGCACTGTCCACACCGGCGCTTAGGTCAGTGTAACTTACGTCGCTCGGGGGCTGGCTTATTCATACCCCCGAGCGACATAAGTTATTGTGTACATGCCCTTTGGCTCCTCTGTAAACAGTCCTAATCTTTTCAGTCTCTCCTCATGGGGGAGTCTGAGGCAGAGAAATTGTCTAGCTTCCCCACAATGTCCTTCTCTTCAGCTATGCTTTACTGCCTGAAAGTCCAGCAGACCCACTCATTCTCTGAGGCCTCTTCTTGCTGATATACTTAAAGCAAGTTACTTACGTCTCTGGCTAGCTGCTCTTCCAAGCTTCCCAATTCCTCCTTTTACCTGGTCCATTCTTTTGGCTTCAGTTGGGCTGGATTTCCATTTCTTGACGGATACCCCTTGCCTTGCCATATATCCAATTTGCTCCCTCCCCTTCATCTGCCCATTTCCTTCTTTGTTCAGGGACGCCATTTGATTAGTTAGCTTTCTTCTCAATTTTAGATTCTTTTAGATTCATAAAGATCTTAATTTCTTCCCTTTAATCTTCTTGCCTAGCTTTTTTTAAAACCATCCCCTTTAGGCTTTACAATGTCACAGTTCTAGGGCGTTTTATGATTCCCTCCCCCAAGGAGATTCAATCAATTTAATTATGGCACATGCAGCAAAAGCTCCCTCATACTTAAGGTTGTATCACAGAGTTCAGTTTTCAATTGAAAATCTTTATTTTGTAAAAATCTCACTGAAATGGCAAAAACAAAAAATATAAAATTTGAGCACAATTTAAAATTTTCACAGTGGTTTGATGAAAAATGACTCCATACAGAGACAAAAAGAAGAGTTAAAAAATCACTCCTTTGGCAATTTTCTTCACTGGATTGTCTCATTTTTCTTTGTATCCCTTTTGCAAGAAATTCTAAAACACTCTGGGTCTTGTTCTTTGTTTACATGTGCTGATTGCTGAAATATCAGTTACACTGGGGTAGTGTTTGTCTACAGAGATTTATAACTTCTTAGCTAAATGGAAAATGTGTGCCAAGTTGAACACACCAGATTTTAATTTGACAAATCTTCTGCAGTGTGAACACAGCCACTCACTTCGAGAGAGATTGACTGACTGCCTTCCCTCTGTCTTACCCATGCTTCTGGCCTAGGAGAAAGCCCCTTGAGTTGGAAAAGAGAAGACCAGGAGTTACTCTTCTCTCTTCTAACTGAGACCACAAACTGCAACCTAGAAGACAATTAGGGAAGAGCTGCTGAACACTCCTCCCTCCCCAATTTCTAAAACAGAGAGCTTGGGCAGTTAAAGTCAAAGCAGGCTTAGAACTCAGGTCTCCAGCAGGCCAAAGCCCAAACTTATCAACTGCCCCACACTGTCTTTCAGCGTGACTAAGCCACACTCCATTCTAGTGCAAATGTAACGCCGACAAGCCACTGGGATGGAACCTGGGACCTCTGGAGCTTAGTACAGGAGCCTCTACCGCATGAGCTAAAAGCCACATGGCTCTTAGCTAAGGCTATAGAACAGACTCATTAATCTCTAAGTGGTCTCGATGCCACTATAGGGGACAGAACACCACACCCAGGAGGTGTGTGGGTTACACAAACCCTGTAGCATGGACACACAACAAAGATACCTCCTAGCAGGATAGCTCCTTTCCTTTCCAGAATAAGCTGTATAGGTACAAGGCACCTTTACACTGGTATAACTGCACCCATGCTAGGGGAATTGTACTGGTAGACTTAACGTGGTTCAGCTTTTCTGTGCAGACAAGTCCATATGGATGGGGGGGGGGGGGGCGATGGTCTGTCTGATGTGGACAAATTGGAGAAAGTCCAGAGAAGAGCAACACAAATGATGAAAGGTCTAGAAAACATGAGCTATGAGGAAAGATTGAAAGAACTGGGTTTGTTTAGTCTGGAGAAGAGAAGACTGAGAGGGGAACATGAGAACAGTTTTCAAGTACATAAAAGGTTGTTACAAGGAGGCAAATTGTTCTCGTTAACCCCTGAGGATAGGACAAGTAATGGGCTTAAACTGCAGCAAGGGAGGTTTAGGTTGGACATTAGGAAAAACTTCCTAACTGTCAGGGTGGTTAAGCACTGGAATAAATTGCCCAGGGAGGTTGTAGAATCTCCATCACTGGGGATTTTTAAGAGCAGGTTAGACAAACACCTGTCAGGGATAGTCTAGATAATACTTAGTCCTATCTTGAGTGCAGGGGACTGGACTAGATGACCTCTCGAGGTCCCTTCCAGTTCTATGATGCTTTGAGCACACCTGGAAATTAAAGAAGCCAAACTTTTAATTAATTCCCACCAGGAGGGTGAGAGTTTGGATGCTTTGTCAAGCAGAATCCATCCAGCTGCGATTCCAGGGAGTGGGAACAATTATTTGTGCAAGCCTCTGAGTCCAGTCTGCAGATAAGACACTACTATTAGGATAAATGCAGCGTGTCCTATTGCTCATCATCTGCGGTAGAGAAGAAATGCTTCCCTCTGCAGTCACATTGGCAGGGCAATGGGGAATAGCTTCCTCCTCCACAGCCTTCAGCAAGGACCTTGTGAGCAACTCTCTCTCTGACTGCAAGGAGGCCTCAGGCACTGATGGAGCCTGGTCATTCCCAGCTTCCAACTTTATTGATGGAATGCAACATGTCACCCCTGGAGACGTTTCCTACAGAGCCGGATCCACCTGCTGCTGTACAGGTACAAAGCCCGTGAGCTACACGTGTGGGACTACTGCATGGCAGAGAATCTGACGGCTCTAACTAGGGAGGACACAAAAGCCTAGGACTATTGCTGGGAGAGCAAGCCTGCTGCAGAACAGTTCCTAGCCTCTTTAAAGCTGCAGGCAGCCTCTGCCATGATCAATAATGTCAGAACTGGGGGGAGGGAGAGCTCAGTGGTTTGAGCATTGGTCTGCTAAACCCAGGGTTGTGAGTTCAATCCTTGAGGGGGCCACTTGGGGATCTGGGGCAAAATCAGTACTCAGTCCTGCTAGTGAAGGCAGGGGGCTGGACTCGATGACCTTTCAGGGTCTCTTCCAGTTCTAGGAGATGGGTGTAACTGCAGCAGAAGGTATAGCTTGTGGTAAGTCATCTTAAAAACACGCATGTAAACTCTTCACGGCACCAGTTCTGCTTTGTTCCTTTTCCCCCTTCTTGCTGCCAAACTCAACTTTCACCTAGGCAATGTGCTGTAGATACCCTCAACAGCAGAGCACACTCAAACTCTGCTATGCACCAAACAGAACACATGAGCACCACGGTGCATATGCATCCTGTGTTATCCTAATGCAATCCTAGAACCAAAGACACGTACAGCGGGAAGGGTCATCTAGTCCAGCCCCCTGTGTGGAGACGGGGCCAAATAAACCTAGACCATCCCCGACAGGTGTTTGTCCAGCCTGTTCTTAAAAACCTCCAACGATGGGGATTCCACAGACTCCCTTAGAAGCCTATTTCAGAGCTTGACTATCCTTATAGACTCATAGAAGTGTAGGACTGGAGGGAACCTTGAGAGGTCATCTAGTCCAGTCCCCTGCACTCAGTATTATCTAGATCCTCTCTGACAGGTGTTTGTCTAACCTGCTGTTAAACACCTCCAATGATGGAGATTCTACAACCTCCCTGGGCAATTTATTCCAGTGCTTAACCAGCCTGACAATTAGGAAGTTTTTCCTAATGTCCAACCTAAACCTTCCTTGCTGCAATGTAAGCCCATTACTACTTGTCCTGTTCTCAGTGCTTAAAGAGAACAATTTATTACCCGCCTCTTTATAACAGCTGTTTCTGTACTTGAAGACTTATCTTGTCCCCCGTTAGTCCTCTCTTCTCCAGACTAAACAAACCCAATTTTTTCAATCTTTTCTCATAGGTCATGTTTTCTAGACCTTTAATCATTTTTGTTGCTCTTCTCTAGACTTTCTCCAATTTGGACACATCTTTTCCAAAATATGGTGCCCAGAACAGGACACAATACTCCAGTTGAGGCCTCCTCAGTGAGGAGTAGAGCGGAAGAATGACTTCTGTCTTGCTTACAACACTCCTGCTAATACATCCCAGAATGATGGTGGGTTTTTTTGGGCACAGTATCGCACTGTTGACTTGTATTTAATTTGTGATCCACTATAACCCCCAGATCCTTTTCTGCACTACTCCCTCCTAGGCAGACAAGGTGGATGAGGTAATATCTTTTAGCATGTTGGTAAGAGACACAAGCTTTCGACAGACACAGATGTAAGGACTCGGGGACAAGAACCCATGTCTGCAGAGCCTGGGGCAGCTGATATTCTCACAGTGCTACCAGGAGGCCATGCCACAGCACAGCCAGGGAGCACTGTGGAAAGCAGGCGTTGCAGGAAGTACCGCCCAAGAAACCCAGAGTAGCAGCCCTCTGATTGGCCGAATTCCCCTACTTAACCCCAGGGGTTGCCCCAGGAAGTTGTCTGGTCAATCACACAGACTCTGACTGCACTGCCAGACTTCGGCTCTTCCCCTGGTCTCCGATTCCAGCTGGACCCTGACTTCTGCCCCTTGATTCTAACCTTGTACTACCTCTGATCTCTGAGCCTGGCCTGACTCTGACCCTGACTCTTGTTTACGGGACCTGGCCTTGCAATTCCGCCCACTCCTGACCCTGATGGGCAGACCTCAGCCCAGCTGTGACCCTGGGCCATGCCACCTACGCCCCAGTCCCTTATGACAGAGCTCTTCCTCAGTCTGGGAAAGGAACTCAGTGTCACAGCTTAACACAAGATCAAACAGATAGTTTAGCCTCAGTAGCTCACACATGCTACCAGACCATTCAAGGGGAAGTGGCTCGTTAACACTTCCTAGGCAGTCATTTCCTATTTTGTATTTGTGCAACTGAGTATTCCTTCCTTGCATTTGTCCTTATTGAATTTTATCCTATTTATTTCAGATCATTTCTCCAGTTTGTCAAGGTCATTTTGAATTCTAATTCTGTCCTCCAAAAGCACATGCAACCCCTCCCAGCTTGGTATGATCCACAAACTTTATACGTGTACGCTCTCTGCCATTATCCAAATCATTTATGAAGATACTGAATAGAACGAGACCCAGGAAAGATCCCTGAGGGACCCCACTCAGTATGTCCTTCCAGCTTGATTGTAAACCATTGAAAACTACTCCCTGAGTATGGTTTTCCATCCAGTTGTGCACCTTCTTTATAGTAGATTTGTCTAGGCTAAATTTCTCTAGTTTGTTTATAGCTAAAGATTTTCCTAATACCTAACCTAAATCTCTCTTGCTGCAGATTGTGCCCTTACTTCTTGACCTTCAGTGGACATGGAGGACAATTGATCCCTGTCCTCTTTATAACAGCTTTTAACAGATTCAAAGACTGTTATCAGGTCCCCCCCTCAGGCTATGGATATACTAGGAGGCTTTAGGGGCAGGGCTGTGCTTAGGATGACCAGACAGCAAATGTCAAAAATCGGGGCGGGGGGGGGGGGGGGGTAATAGGAGCCTATATAAGAAAAAGTCCCCAAAAATGGGACTGGCCCTATAAAATCAGGACATCTGGTCACCCTAGCTGTGCTGCTACAGCCCTGCCGCTAAAAGGCACGTGGTGTAGCTGTTGTTTGTCGGCAGGAGAGAGCTCTCCTGCAAACAAAGCGCTGTTCACAATGGCGCTTTTTGTCGGTAAACTTTTGTTGTTCAGTGGGTTTTGTTTTGTTTTGTTTTTTAACACCCCTGAACGACAAAAGTTTTGCCAATGAAGTGCCAGTGTAGAAAAAGCCTCGGTCTTCTTTTCTCAAGACTAAACATGCCCAATTTTTTTTTAACCTTTCCTAATAGATCAGGATTTCTAACCCATTTTTCAATTGTATTGCTCTTCTCTGGACTCCCTCCACTTTATCAATATCTTTCCTCAAGTGTGGTACCCAGAATTGGACACGGTACTCCAGTTGAGGCCTCTCCAGTGCCAACCAGAGTAGAACAATGACCTGTATCTTATATACAACACTCCTGTAAAGACACCCCTGAATGATGTTTTTTTTTTTTTTTTTTTTTTTTTGCAACTGCATCACATTGTTGGCTTATATTCAATTTGTGATCCGCTATGATGCCCAAATCCTTTTCAGTAGTAGTACCATCTAGCCAATTATTTCCAATTTTGTAGTTGTGCATTTGATTTTTCCTTCCTAAGTTAAGTACTTTGTTCTAGTCTTTATTGAATTTCATCTTATTGATTTCAGATCAATTCTCCTCTTTGTCAAGGTAGTTTTGAATTATAATCCTATCCTGCAAAGTGCCTGCGACCGCTCCCAGTCTAGTGCTATCCTCAAAATTTTATAAGCAAACTCTCCACTCCCTTAGCAGTCATTAATGAAAATATTGAATAGTACCGGACCTAGGACTGACCCCAAACAGCTGTTATATTTTCATCTAGATCTGGTGCCCAGGAAGGAGGTGGGATGGGTTGAGACAGGTGTTACAGGCCAACACCCCACCGGATGGCATTGCAAACATTACTCTATCAGGTGCTTACAAGACAACTTTGACCAAATATAGATAGATAGATAGATAATCTCAAAACCCAACAACCTATCCTCAAAGTTATGTGTCTATTTGAAAAAACAGTAAAACTCAAGCTTACCGTAACTGAAAAAGAGCAGACTGATGTTTCTACTGTTTTGGTTTGTTTTAGGGCTGTCAATTAATCGCAGTTAACTCACGTGATTAACTCAAAACATTAATCACGATTAATCGCACTGTTAAACAATAGAATTCCAACTGAAATTATTAAATATTTTTGGATGATTTTTTCTACATTTTCAAATATACTGATTTCTATTACAACAACAAATACAAAGTGTACAGTGCTCACTTTATATTATTTTTATTACAAATATTTGCACTGTAAAAATGATAAAATACTATTTTTCAATTCACCTCATACGAGTACTGTAGTGCAATCTCTTTATCGTGAAAGTGTAACTTACAAATGTAGATTTTTTTCTACATCACTGCTCTCAAAAACAAAACAATGTAAAACTTTAGAGCCTACAAGTCCACTCAGTCCTACTTCTTGTTCAGCCAATCGCTCAGACAAACAAGTTTGTTTACATTTACGGGAGGTACTGCTGCCTCCTCCTCATTTACAGTGTCACCTGAAAGTGAGAACAGGTGTTCGCATGGCACTTTTGTAGCCAGTTTTACATGGTATTCACATGTTTGTCTGAGCAATTGGCTGAAGTAGGACTGAGTGGACTTGTAGAATTATGTAAAAAAAAACTGCATTCAAAAACAAAACAATGTAAAACTTTAGAGCCAAGATTTGTAAGTTCAGCGTTCATGATAAAGAGCTTGCACTACAGTGCTTGTACTAGGTGACTTGAAAAATACTATTTCTTTTGTTTTTTACAGTGCAAATATTTGTAATCAAAAATATAAAGCGAGCACTGTACACTTTGTATTCTGTGTTGTAACTGAAATCAGTATCTTTGAAAAAGTAGAAAACAAAACAAATCATATTCTATTATTGTTTAAAACCATGATCACACAATTAATTTTTGTAATCACTTGACAGCCCTAGTTTGTTTACAGTGTTCATTTGATAACAGTTTTAGTCCGTTTCCACCAGCAAGAAGGGACAAAAGTAACTTTTAAACCCCCCAAACAAGCCTGGAGACTCAGGCACCTCACCTCCAGCCCCTCTGTTAAACTGATTCCATGCACCAGCCTTTGAACACCCCGAGTGAGTGTTAACTAACCCTCCCGACACCCGGCACTGGGGGGTAAGGATCTGTCCCCATTGCACAGCCCAGCAGCGACCTTCCCAAGGGAGTGGCACAGCCAGGACTGAGCTCACAGCCCAGCTCCACGCCCGCTCGCTGCCGGCCTCACTCCGCCCAGCCTGGGTGCAGAGGGGCCAATGCAGAGCAGCCGCCCGAGTCCGCCGCTCCCCCCCGGGGGGGCACATATTGCTGCCGGCGTGAGCCGCGGGGGCGGTGAATGACAGCTCTGCGACCCCCGAGGCGGCTCAGCCCGGCCCCTAGTTCGCTCCAACCCCTCAGCGCTTCGCAATGAGGTTCGGGGTCAAAAGCAGCCGCACCCCGCCCCGGGCCCGCATGGGGCGCACGACCCCCCCCCCACACACACCCCCGAGAGCTGCGCGGAGCCCGCGGGCACACGCCAGGTTCATGCAGGGCGCAAAGAGCCCAGGAGCCCCCTTCCCGCCCAGGGCATCCTACCCGGGCATCCCAGTTCCGACACCCGCAGGGCCCCCGCTCCCCGCCGGGAGTGCCCCGCACGCACGGGCCTGGGGGAGCAGGGGGCGGTCGGGGAGGTGCGGGCTGGGTGCGCCAGAGGCAGCCGGCCAAGGGCCAGGGGGGCGCAAGGGGAAGGCGGTGGCTGCCGCGGGCGCACGGCCGGGTGCAGGCAGGGACAGGGGGACCCCGAGCCCCGCGGGAGGCTGCATGGCCCGGAGCGCACAGCCGGAGCCCGGGGAGTCGGGACGGGCGGTGCGTGCCCGGAGGACAGAACCGGGGGTCCGGCGCCCTCACCCTTCTTGAACTCCTCCAGCAGCGTGTCCAGGCGGCTGTCGCTGAAGACCCAGTGCAGCGGCCGGCGGTAGAAGCGGGTGACGGTCTGCAGCGGGGTGCAGTCGTCGGGGTCCACGAAGGCCAGGTCCTTGACGAAGAGCAGGTCCACGATGTTGTCCCGCCGGTCGCCCTCGTAGACCGGGATGCGGGTGTAGCCGGAGCGCAGGATCTCGGAGACGGTGGCGAAGTCCAGCACGGCGTCGGAGCGCAGCAGGAAGCAGTCGGCCAGCGGGGTGAGCACGTCCTCCACCGCCTTGGTGCGCAGCTCCAGCGCGCCCTGCACCATGGCCAGCTCCTCCCGCACCAGGTCGCTGTGCGGGTCGGCGGCGCGCAGCGTCTCCAGCAGGCGCTCGCGGGTGGAGAAGGTGCTGAGCTCCTGGCGCAGCGCCCAGTCCAGCAGGCGGCTCAGCGGGTAGCAGAGCGGGAAGGTGGCGGCCATCAGCAGGCGGGTGAGGCAGAGCGTGTGCGAGGCGATGGCCAGCCCGTGCCGGGAACACACCGAGTAGGGCAGCACCTCGCCGCCCAGGAACACGGCGCCGGTGCACAGCAGCACGGGCAGCCAGGGCACGCCCTGCACCCAGCCGGCCAGCGCCGGCCCCTGGCCGGGCAGGGATGCGCACAGCCAGCCGGCCAGCGCCGCGTTGGCCCCGGCCTGGCCTAGCAGCAGGGTGCAGAGCAGGTAGGTGCCGCCGTGGCCCCGCACCGCCTGCACGCGGCGCGCCTGCTCCTGCTCCGCGGCCGAGCCGCTGTTGCGCAGCACGCGGAGCTCCAGCGGGTCCAGCGACAGCAGCGCCAGGCGCAGGCCGCTGAACAGCGCCGACAGCGCCAGCAGGAGCAGCGCCCCCAGGGCCCGGAGCCAGCCCGCCTCCGGCAGCGGCCCGAGCAGCCAGGGCGCCCGCGCCGCCCGCCGCACCCGCAGCAGGAAGCCGCCCGCCGCGCCGTGGTGCTGCCAGGCGCGCCCGTCCCAGGCGCAGAGCGAGAAGAGCCGCCCCCGCGGCCCGGCGCCGGGCTCCCCCTTGCGCGGCTCCCGCACTCGCACCCGCACCAGGGCGGAGCCGGCCGAGCCGCCCGGCTGCAGCGGGCCCAGCACCTCCACGTCCGAGGCCCAGGCGCTCTGCTGCGGGCAGCGCTCCCCGGGCGCCGGGCTCGCTCCCGCCGCCGGCTCCTCGATAAAGACCAGGCGGGGCTCGCTCTCCGCGCCGGGCGGCCCGCGGCTGCCGTTCCCCTCGGCCGGCGGCTGGAAGTAGAGGCGCAGCAGGAAACTGGCTCCCTCGACCGCCCCCAGCGCGCCGGCCTCCAGCGAGACCCGGCCCGGGGCCGTGTCCTCGGGCCGCAGCCCCAGCAGCCAGGCGGCCCCGGCGGGCGGGCGGCGGGAGAGCGAGAAGAAGAGCAGCAACACCGCGCCCCGGCTCCGGCCCCAGCCGCCCGCCGCAGCCGCCTGCCCCGCCATGGCGCTCCGCCTGCACCGCAGCGCCCGGCCGCGCGTCACGCTGCAGCCCACGTGCCGGGCTGGGGGCGGCCGCGCCCGCTGGGGCCGGGGGGCGGCCCGGAGTGGGGGGGCTGCGTCCGGCCTCCCCCTGGCGGGGCCCTCAGCCAGACGGGGCCGGAATCCAGGGGGGCTGTGGCCAAGAGTCCACAAAGGCGCAGGGCGGCTGGGCTCACCAGAGAGCAAGTGTGAAAAATAGGGATGCGTGGGGGTAATAGGAGCCTATATAAGAAAAAGACCCAAAATCAGGACTGTCCCTATGAAATCGGGACATCTGGTCACTCTAGGTGCAGCCCCACGGATCCGTTCACTGTAACGGCATGGGGCGGACCAGGGCCGGCTCCAGCATTTCTGCTGCCCCAAGCAAAAAAAAAGTCGCAATCGGCGGGGGCAGTTCGGCGGCAGGTTCTTCGCTCCTAGAGGGAGTGAGGGACTGTTACCCCCGAAGTGTCGCACATGCTGCCCCTCTCCCTTGGCCGCCCCAAGCAACTGCTTGTTAAGCAGGTGCCTGGAGCCGGCCCTGGGGCGGACACACAATGAGAAAGGGCCACGCCTCACGGAACACCGGGAGGGGCGCAAGCCGGGGCCCTTGTCCCTTTGGGAGCAGACAATTTCCCAGCTCCCAGGGAATTTCCCTCAGTTCCGGCAGGTGGGGCTGGTCCAAGCTGGCTGGTTTATGCCCCGTTTCCACAGCAGCTCAGGGGCTGTTTTCTGGGCTGTATCTGAATATTTCCAGAGCTTGTCTGCATGCGCCTGGCACCTGAACCTGGAATTTCAGCCTGGTGCATGTGAACATGTCTAACAGCATGAACGTGTGTGTCTATGCATGCATGTGACAGCGTGTGTCTAGGTGCATGTGCACATGCATGATGGTGAGAGTGTCTCCACATGTGTGTGATTGTGTGCCCCTGTGTGGTGTGGTGTATACATGTGCACTTGTGTGATGGTGTGTGTTTGTATCAGTGTGCACATATGTGATGGTGTGTCTGTATGTGTGGGCACACATGCTGGGGAGTGCCTGTGGGGGTATGTGCACGTGCACACATCTGATGGTGTGTGTATATGACTGTATGTGTGTGCGTGCACACATTTGGTGTGTATCTACATGTGTGTGTACATGCATGTGCACGTGTGATGGTGTGTATGTGATTGTGTGTCTATGTCGGGGGTGGGCAAACTACGGCCCACAGGCTGTTTTAATCCGGCCCTCTAGCTCCCACTGGGGAGCAGGGTCTGGGCTTGCCCTGCTCCAACCAGGGAGCAGGGTCGGGGGCCGCTCTACACGGCTCCCAGGAGCAGCGGCATGACTCCCCCTCCGTCTCCTACGTCGTAGGGGCAGTCAGGGACCTCCACTCTGCACACTGCTCCCACCCCAAGCACCGCCCCTGCAGCTCCCATTAGCCAGGAATCGAAGCCAAGGGGAGCTGCAGGGGTGGTGCCTGCGGATGGGGCAGCGTGCAGAGCCGCCGGGCTGCGCCTTGCGTAGGAGCCAGAGAAGGGACATGCCGCTGCTTCCAGGAGCCGTTTGAGGTAAGTGCCACCTGGAGCCTGCACCCCTGAGCCTCTCCCCATGCCCCAACCCCCTACCCCAGTCTTCATCCCCCTCCTGCCCTCCAAACCCCTTGATCCTAGCCCAGAGCACCCTCCTGTACCCCAAACCCCTCATCCCCAGGCCCACCCCAGAGCCTGCACCTCCAGCCGGAGCCTCACCCTGCACCTCACTCCCCAGCCTGGAGCCCCTTCCTGCACCCTGAACTCATTTCTGACCCCCAACCCCAATTTTGTGAGCATTCATGGCCCACCATACAATTTCTATTCCCAGATGTAGCCTCGGGCCAAAAAGTTTGCCCAACCCTAATCTATTGCAGGGGCGGCTCCAGGCAGCAAGCACGTGCCTGGGGCGGCAAGCCGTGGAAAGTGGCCTCCTGGTCGCTGTGAGGGTGGCAGTCAGGCATGCCTGCGGGAGGTCTGCTGGTCCCGCGGTTTTGGCGGCAATTCGGCGGCGGGTACGCCGAAGGTGCGGGACCAGCAGTTCGCCTGCAGAAACGCCGCCGAATCCGCGTGACTGCGGACTGTCCGCAGGCATGCCGCTAAAGCCCACCCGACTGCCGTGCTTGGAGCGGCAAAAAACATAGAGCCGCCCCTGTCTATGTGCATATTCACGTATGTGACAGTATGAATCTATGTGCGTGTGCATGTGATGGGATATGTGTCACAGAGATGACAGGAATACAGTCCCAAGCAGAGCGTGTAGGTACAACCAGAACCTCTCAATCAAGTCCTTCTGGGGGGTTCAGGGAGCTTAGACCTCAGCTTGGGGTTCCCTGTGTTGCACCACCCAGCCCAAACTGAAACTAAAAACTCCTCCAGCAGCTCTCTCCCCCCTCCCCTCTGCCCCTCCTCTCCTTTGTTCAGTCTCCCCGGCAGAAGGTGTCATTTCTCCCAACCCCCCTCCTGGCTCAGGTTACAGGTCAGGTAGCTTCCGTCTCATCCCCAGTGTAACACATTCCCAGGTCAAATCCGCCCGCTCCCTGCTCCGTCACAGTGTGCAGTGGCAGATTATCACATGGGCCCATGGGGCCTGTGCCCCAGGCCCCCCCTCCCCCCGGAGTGCTGGAAACTGGCTAGAGGTGGGGGAGCCACTGGGGCCCTGTCTTCTAGCCAGGCTAGAAGCCAGAGCTGGCCAGTGGTAAGAGCCAGACAGGGAGCCCTGGACCCTCCACCTGCCCTGGGCAGGGGCTGGGTGTTTGAGAGCAGCCCTCAGCCCCTGTCCCTGCCCCCTGGATGCACTGCCCAGGGTAGGTGGCGGATGCGGGGCTCCCCACAGCGGCCCCGGGCTCCCTGCGGCTCTTCCCACGGCCTGGCTCCAGCTTCTGGCCTTGCCAGGGTGTGGGGCCTGGGGTGGGGGAAAAGGAGGAGCAGGGCCCAGGGCCCCATGATGGTGGGGGGGCAAAGGCCCACCTTAGCCCCCCCATTGGAGAAGAAGCCGGCGCGGGCACACCGCTAGCAGGGGTGGCTTCACACCAGGCGAGCTAATCACCAGTTCCCCCACTGCAAAGTACAGCACCTGCCTGAAGCTATTATGCCCACGTTAAAAAAGTGGGAGGGCCTGGCCCCCCTGGTTCTGGCACCCCAGGCCCCCAGGGTGTGGGGGCCCAAATGTTCTTTGTGCCCAGGCTGCCAAAAAAATCATAATCCACCTCTGGGGAGGAGAGGGGGTGTGCATGTGTGTGCTGGTATATGTGTGACAGTGCATCTGGGGCCATCCCAAGGGGACTGCGCAGCCCCGGGACAAATCGACCTGTATGCCCCCCCCCTTAACATTTTTTATACGGGTGAAATCTAGTGTCGGGAGGGGACACCAGTGCTGGGGGCGAGGGACTATGGAGAGTCACAGGGTGGCACCTGTACTATGGACAAGGGGCCCCCCTGTGCCTGAGGGTCCTGGAAAAGAGAGGGGTCCAGGGCAGAAGGTCAATGGATGGGGTCAGCCTGGTGCTGGCGTGTTCCGGCGGTGCTAGGATGCTGGTGGCTGGTGTGGCGGCAGATGAACAAGAAAAATAAATACGTGTGCTTCCCGCCAGTGAGTGCAGGCCCGACCCCTGCTGCTGGCGCCAGGCCCCACGCTACCCCTCCCCAGGGCTGGCCTGGCCCCCTGAACCCGTAACCCCAACCCCCTGCCTGGCCTGGTCCCCCAGGCACCCCTAGCCCCATTCCACCCAGGCCAGCCTAGCACCCCTCGCACAACACATGCACACTGAAGCCTGGGGCCCCCCAAAGCGCAGGGCCCAGAGCGGTTGGTCTGATTCGCCACACCCAAGGGAGGGCTCTGAGTGGGTTTGTGTATGTAGGTTTGCAGGGTGGTGTGTGTGTACATGCGTGTGCACACGTGGGGAGAGTGTGTGCTGGGCTGAGGGCCCGGCTGCACTCGGGTGCGATCCTGTGACCCTAGCACAAGACCCGTGTTTTGCACTGCAAAGTCCTGAGTTCTGAGCTGCTGGGGGCAGGGTGTGCGGGCAGGGACCCCCCCTCCCTCCCTACCTCCCTGCCCCGCCCAAGGGTGCTTGCTGGCTTCTCCGGGCCGGGCCAGACCCACCTGGGGCGCACCGCACGTGGTGCCCTGGTAGGGTGACTAGATGTCCGGATTTTATAGGGACAGTACCGATATTTGGGGCTTTTTCTTATATAGGCTCCTATTGCCCCCCACCCCCGTCCCAATTTTTCATACTTGCTGTCTGGTCACCCTATGCCCTGGCCTGTGGCCGCCCGTGGCAATGAGGTACCTGCACTTGCTCTTCCCAGCCGACAGGGGGTGCTGTGGGTCGCTGCCGCCCCCCCACCCCCGCCTGGGCCCGCACACCCTTCCTGCCCTACACACCCCTCCCCCCTCCTGCACACCCCTCCCCCCACAGCCCCGCCCGCACACACACCCCCTTCCTACACACCCCTCCCCCACTGCCCCACCTGGCACACCCCTCCCCCCCTTCCTACACACCCCTCCCCTCACAGCCCCGCCTGGCACACCCCTCCCCCCTTCCTACACACCCCTCCCCCACAGCCTCGCCCCCCCGGAGTCCCGCCCTGCACACCCCTTCCCCACATCCTCTGCTCCCCAGATCCCGGCACACACCTCCACTACAGCCCTGCCCAGGGCAAACCCCTCCCCCACAGCCGCACCCACAGGCACACCCCTCCCCTACAGCCCCTGCTCCCCACACCCTGGCACACCCCTCCTCCATACCTGTACACTCCTCACCCATACCCACACACCCCTCCCCCAAAGCCCCGCACCGGGCACACCACTCGCCCACCCCATTCCCCTCAGTCCCACACATCCCTCCCTCACAACCCCATTCCTGCACACGTCTCCCCCATTGTCCCTGTTCCCCACACCCTGGCACACCTGGCCCGCACACCCCTCCTCTACAGTCCTCCCCCCCCCCCGCCCACCCTTCCTCCACAGCCCCACCCCAGGCACACCCCTCCCTCATACCCACACACCCCTTCCCCCAGAGCCCCGCCCCCGGGCACACCCTGCACATCCCACTGGAATGGGTTCCCTAGGGAGGTGGTGGAATCTCCTTCCTCAGAGGTTTTGAAGGTCAGACTTGACAAAGCCCTGGCTGGGATGATTTAGTAGGGAATTGGTCCTGCTCTGAGCAGGGGGTTGGACTAGATACCTCCTGAGGTCTCTTCCAACCCTGATAGTCTATGATTCTCCCTCACAACCTCATTCCGGCATACCCCTCCCCCATAGTCCCTACTCCCCACACCCTGGCACACCCCTCCTGCACACCTCTCCCCCACAGTCCCACCCCTGGACACACCCCTCCCCCAAACCCACGAACCCCGTCCTCTCAGTCCCACACACCCCTCTCCCACATCCCCACTCCAGCACACCCCTCTCCCATAACTCTTGCTCCCCATACCCCTTCCCCACACCCGCACACCCCTCCCCCTCAGCCCCACCCAGGGTACTCCCCATCCCCATAGTCACTAGCTAGACCCATACTGCTCGGCTCCAACGTGGGCAGGCAGGTATTAGCAATGAACCCTTTAAGTGTTCACTTTTTATACCCTTCAGCAAACAAGTGATGTCATAGCCAAGCACTGACTTCAACTGAAAACCAATTGGAGACATTTCCAGTCTGAATATTCCGCTATATATTTAAAGTTACAGAATAGCTGGAACCATTCTTTACAACACGGTTACCTGTACCACACTCATATATGTACTGGGTCAATTTAATGTTATTGTAGAAACCTTAACTGCCATATTTCCTGACTGATTATTTAATTTCTCAATATCATAGAATATCAGGGTTGGAAGAGACCTCAGCAGGTCATCTAGTCCAACCCCCTGCTCAAAGCAGGACCAGTCCCCAACTAAATCATCCCAGCCAGGGCTTTGTCAAGCCTGACCTTAAAAACCTCTAAGGAAGGAGATTCCACCACCTCCCTAGGGAACCCATTCCAGTGCTTCACCACCCTCCTAGTGAAAAAGTGTTTCCTAATATCCAACCTAAACCTCCCCCACTGCAACTTGAGACCGTTACTCCTTGTTCTGTCATCTGCTACCACTGAGAGCAGTCTAGATCCATCCTCTTTGGAACCCCCTTTCAGGTAGTTGAAGGCTGCTATCAAATCCACCTCACTCTTCTCTTCTGCAGACTAAATAACCCCAGTTCCCTCAGCCTTTCCCTCAAGTCACATGCCCCAGCCCCCTAATCATTTTCATGCCCTCCGCTGGACTTTCTCCAATTTGTCCGCATCCCTTTTGTAGTGGGGGGACCAAAACTGGATGCAATACTCCAGGTGTGGCCTCACCAGTGCCGAATAGAGGGGAATAATCACTTCCCTCGATCTGCTGGCAGTGCTCCTACTAATAAAGCCCCATATGCCATTAGCCTTCTTGGCAACAAGGGCACACTGTTGACTTATATCCAGCTTCTCGTCCACTGTAATCCCCAGGTCCTTTTCTGCAGAACTGCCGCTTAGCCGGTCGTTCCCCAGCCTGTAGCAGTGCATGGGATTCTTCCGTCCTAAGTGCAGGACTCTGCACTTGTCCTTGTCAAACCTCATCAGATTTCTTTTGGCCCAATCCTCCAATTTGTCTAGGTCACTCTGGACCTTATTCCTACCCTCCAGAGTATCTACCTCTTCCCCCCAGCTTAGTGTCATCTGCGAACTTGCTGAGGGTGCAATTCATCCCATCATCCAGATCATTAATAAAGATGTTGAACAAAACTGGCCCCAGGACCGACCCTTGGGCACTCCGCTTGATACCGGCTGCCAACTAGACATCGAGCCATTGATCGCTACCCGTTGAGCCCAATGATATAGCAAGTTTTCTATCCACCTTATAGTCCATTCATCCAATCCATACTTTTTTAACTTGCTGGCAAGAATACTGTGGGAGACCGTATCAAAAGCTTTGCTAAAGTCAAGCTATATCACATCCACCGCTTTCCCCATATCCACAGAGCCCATTATCTCATCATAGAAGGCAATCAGGTTGGTCAGGCATGACTTGCCCTTGGTGAATCCATGTTGATTGTTCCTGGTCACCTTCCTCTCCTCCTAGTGCTTCAGAATGGATTCCTTGACGACTTGCTCCATGATTTTGCCGGGGACTGAGGTGTGGCTGACCGGTCTGTAGTTCCCCAGGTTCTCTTTCTTCCCGATTTAAATACGGGCACTATATTTGCCTTTTTTCCAATCGTCTGGGACCTCCCCCGATTGCCACGAATTTGCAAAGCTAATGGCCAATGGCTCTGCAATCAGCGAACTCCCTCAGCACCCTTGGATGCATTAGAGCTGGACCCATGGACTTGTGCATGTCCAGCTTTTCTAAACAGTCCTTAACCTGTTCTTTCACCACTGGGGGCTGCTCACCTCCTCCCCATACTGTGCTGCCCAGTGCAGCAGTCTGGGAGCTGACCTCGTCTGTGAAGCCCGAGGCAAAAAAAGCATTGAGTACTTCAGCTTTTTCCACATCATCTGTCACTAAGTTGCCTCCCCCATTCAGTAAATGTAGCATTAGAATGGTATTGTGCATTTAATAAAGTTAGTTACTCGTAAGAGAGAAAATGAATAGAAAGGAACATTGTGTTCTTGGAAATGGGATTTCTGCAGAATTTCAGAAACTGCTGCACATCCTTGTTTCTAGACCCATGGCTGATAAATCTGCATTTTACTGCTGTGCATGTGTCCATGGGGTGCAAACGGTAAGGGGCTCAGTCGTCACTTCTCACAGAAGACCCCTGGCAGGGAGTTCTGGGGATGCAAATCTCCATAAGGATTTCCTGACCGTCCTGTCTCCCCCTCCCACATTGTCCCACTATAGGGAGATATCTCCCCTTGTATAGCCCAAATCTGGTGGATCCCCTGCGATCTGAGCAGGTCCATCTGCATGGTGGCCTTGCGCTTCTGCACCAGCTGTGACTCCTGGTGGTTCCCCCTTCCAGCTCCCTGAAAGTGGGTCTCCAATGGAGTCAATCTGTTTGGGACTCTTCCTGGCCTCAGCTGCCAGGAGATCCTTAGAGAGGGAACAACGTGTTCACCCCCTTCCCCAGCACAGGCCCTATGAATAGGTCCCTGTAGTATCCAAAGTGAGTCCCCAGTCTGTGTATAAGAGGGAGAGATCTTTGTGTGAGCATCCCCTCCATGTGTTGATCAGACAGGGATGATCTCGGCCAATGCAGTTTTTTAAACATCTGCTTGATCTGTCTCCCCAGCCCATGGGTATATTTGGCAATAACTTGAAGAGCCACAAGGTGGCGAACTCTCCCCATGCTTCTGTCAGTAAAACGAACCGCAGATTGATGACTTTGGAACTGGTGCTTTTAAAAATCATTTCTGGTAGTTACTGTGAGGTGCAACCTCTTCTGGAAGGTGGCTGGTAGCTCCTGGTTATGCTGAGCCTTTCATCTGAACCCTGTGTTTTCCCGTCTGTATAATTCTACTTTTCGTGCCTGGAGAGCAGCACCCTGTGGAGCCCAGGACCCCAGTGTGTGACTAGGTGCCATTGGAGGCTGTTCTCTCCCAGCTCTTCGGTTAATTTTCCCAAGAAAGGGACACCAGGTGGTAATTTTCGAGCTCTCTAGGGACCAGTGATACCTTCGTGAACACTGACCAAGCTACCCCATGGTTTAGGGATGGTAGGTTTCCTTCTTCAAAGATGACATTCACTGTCTCCATCGGAAGGGTCACCTGATCTGGAGCGTCTCTTCCTAACCCTAATGTTACATTAAGAAAAACAGACATGTCAGGCTTCTGCTTCAAGCAGCAGGGGCATGTTTAGGGTGATGCTTCTTTTAGCAAAATAAAGAGAGGCTGGATACTAGGACCAGGTCACGTGCTGTGAGTTGGACGTGGCGTTTGGTTTGGAGCAGCCTGAGAGAGGAGAAGATTAAAAAGCAACAGGACTCGGAGCTGGTACCTCCACTCCCAAACCGGAGCAGTCAGAAAGATCTGGCAGGGAGATAGGGCTTGGTCTGTGGAGATTGTAACTGCCCCCTTCAAGTGCTGTCCCTTCCACTCCCATTCGCTTTGTCTAGATGAGGCTCTTGTCTTCAGGAGAAGAAAAGGTGTATTTTTAACACGGGGTGACTAGTGAAGATAAGGTGGCTTGTAGTTTTCACTCAACCTGCTAACACGTGTGAAAACTGCAAGCTGCTTTGTCTTTACTAGGGTTTTATCTCGTTTTAGTTAGCCTGTGTTAGCTCACAGGTGGTTAGACCACAGCTCTCTTCGTAGAGAAGATACGCCCTGGAGGTGAAAGGTGCACTGTTAGGTGGTGTCTAATAGCTCAGCCTATTTAATACCTTCTTAAACTGTAGACAAGACAAAGCAAGTTGTCCTTTAACACATGCTAAATTGGTCAAGTAAAAGTGCTTGGGGTGTTGTCCTCACCTTTAAGGCTCTGCACAGAGATCTGCCCTGGCAACATCCTATCTGTTAGGGCTCTCTAGGGCCCCCACTTTCAAAATATCGAGGCACCTGATCCCAGCCCCCATTTCCACCTATAACTCCTCTTGCACCTCACTCTCTGGTCTCCTCGTCCTTTATTCCTTTCCCTACTGGTGACACTGCTCTTACTTTAGAAACAGTGACCCTTTTCCCGGGCTCCAGGATTCCTCAATTGCCCCTTCAAATCTCTGCTTTAAATCCCACTTCTCTTGCCCGCCTTCCATTTCTGATCTGTTCTGACCCTCATGCTTTGTCCCTCAACTATTGGTACCCATGTGTCATGAGCTGTACCGGTGCTTTGAACCCTACTGGGCCACCACCATCCTGTTCTAAGTTTGCCTACAAAAATCTGTGTAGGACAGGGGCACTCTGGCTCGGAATGAGGAAGTGGGCTGGGGCTTATGAAGAAGCTCTGCTGACCCTGGCGTTAGGGCCTGAAGCCAGAGTTTCATGAGCAGGGTAGGTTGGAACTATCCTCCCACTCCTCTCAGTGAAGAGGTATCAGGCAGGCTTGGCCCTAGTGGTTCGCTGAGAAACAGGTAAGCAAGGCAGGCTGGGGACTGTATGGCAGCCATGTTAGTAGTTCTACCTTCTGGCAAAGCATGGTGGGAAGTAAAGGGAGTATTTAAAGCAGTGATACTCAGACTGGGGCTCTGAAGTTGCAAGTGATTCTTTGCAGCATGACGGGGTGCTGGAACAGTGTGTGTAGTGGGGGTGCTGAGAGCCATTGAACCAAACTAAACCCGGTATGTAATGGAAACCACATCACACACCCCGCACCCCTAGTTCCAGTGCTTACGGCATATGATATTAAAAAACACTGTGTGATTTAGTTATTAACCAGTCAGGAGGCTTTTCCTATGTTATTAACCAATTGTCGTTTATAAAATAATAATGCTTGGTCAGTCATTTTGCATGAGAATAATATATATAAAAGTAGTAACTGAAACACTGAATTCACACTCCTGTGGCTCCTGTGGGTACTGGTGATCACTAATTTGGCTCCTGAGCCACTGAGGTGTGAGTAGCACTGATCTAAAGGCTCCTGTTCCTCAAGGTGGGCAGAAGTCTAGAGGGAGTCAGGCTGGCTAGCTGCTTCTCGTGGAAGGCATGTGCAAGTAA
The DNA here is from genome assembly GCF_027887155.1 of Malaclemys terrapin pileata. Taxonomy (NCBI): domain Eukaryota; kingdom Metazoa; phylum Chordata; order Testudines; family Emydidae; genus Malaclemys; species Malaclemys terrapin. The sequence continues at coordinate 127,808,755 of NC_071511.1, read as the reverse complement.
ATCAAACTTGTTTATGTTTTCTCTTTGTAACCCTTTGCTTAGTAACACCTCGGGGGCAGACACCTCTGCAGAGCATGTGAAACACCTGCTGGGAAGTGGGGACGTTTTGCTGCTGCCTTCTGGGGCAGGCTGAACTAAAGATCGCCGGCAGGAGAACATTGTTTACAAACGGCGGTGTGCCTCTTTTGTTCAGCCTCTGACACTATCTTGTACAGACTGTAAGCTGCTCTGATAGGGACAATCTCTTACTGCATGTTTGCAAAGCACGATGGACCTCTGTGGTGCTGCCTAGGTACAGCAGTTAGTCCATACTAAGCAGTGGCCTCTCCTGCACAGGTACCGCAAGTGCCTTACTCTGTTTCCATCTGTTTTCCAAGGGTTTGGGATAATGGCTGAGGGCTGCCCATTCTGACAGGGAAGCTAAAGGGCGGAAGTCAGGAGGTTTAACTAATTTCTGCAATTTAAATATATAATCAGTGACATATGGTGATACTAAATACAGAAGAAAAGTGGTTGTATAAATCAAGCTTTTGCACAGTCAAAAGCACATAGCTGTAACAACAAATTTAACCGCTCCCTACTCCCTCCCAATAGTGTCTGTACTATGGAAAGTAATGGGCCACGTTTCCAAACAATCTTGGCATGCAATTGCATGTACATTTTGCCTGCATAGCTGTTTATCTAACTTGCCCCAAATTCCTATAACTAGAGATTCAACAAAAAGTTGAAGGAGAGGAAAGAAGTACAGCAAAGTTCTGCAGAGAGTACAAAGGCAATTCCCACGTTATACATTCCTGGCCCAAGCCTGTAACTTTTTCTGTAGGGCTGGGCCCCGGTACCCAGCACAGAGACCCCCTGGGAGTTCTGGATGTGCCCAAGAGTCTTCCCATGCTGAGGCAGTTGTAGGATCAAGCCCTATAACTGTAGGTGTGATGTGAATACTTGTCTCACAACTCATTGCGTTCAGGCAATACTTCCCCAACTTGTTACCCAAACAAAGGAAGGAACAGGTAAATTGCATCTGATTCATATTACGTAGTTGGTAAATCACGTTTCTAGCTAGTTTGTGGAGACCCAGACAGATTTCCCAAATTCTTCACTTTCCTCTTTGAAAATGACTCTAGCAAGGACTTCATTTCATCACACCTTCCTCCTCACTCCTAGGCAGAGCTGCTCAGAAATCTTCAATTGAAATGGTTTTTCAACAGAAAATGCAGTTTCTTCACAATGGAAATTTTCTTCAGGAAAATTTCAAATGTGCGGAAATTCTTTTATTTTGTACCTGGAAGAGTGAAATGCAATATTTTGAGGTAAGTCATTTCGACATTAATTTGTGTGTCTCTGAGCTGCTCCAGTGCCTCATGGGACTTATATTTTGAAAGCCTCATGCCCACATTCTCTTCTATGAGTTATGTTCCCTGGCTGGATTATATTTCCCATGATGCACAGCAGTGGTTTAACCAGAGGGAATACCATGATGCATCAAAAAGAGACACAGATTCATGCTGAAATTAAACATTTTGATGTTTCCAAATAGAATTTTTTTACAACTTTCTGTCCTGTGAAAAAATTTGGTATTTGACTTTTCAGCCTAATTTGGGATGAAAACATTCTGAAATGTCAGAATTTCTTGCAGGACAGAAATTCTGTTTTTTGAATGGCTCTGCTCTTAGCCCACTCCAAAAGTGCCTGATCTCTCCGTTTATTCGCCCTATCATGGATCTCAGACCGGTTCTCCCTTTTCCTCTCATCTCAGCCCCCTGCTCTTATCTTGGGTGACTTCAGCTTCCATGCTGATGACTTCTCTGCCTTGATACTTCTCTCTAATTTGACCGGCAGTTCTGGTCAGGCCTCCCCAGGCATGCCTTGGTCACTCTCCTGACTTTGTCCTCTCCAAACTCTGCTCCCTCTCTCTGAAACCAGTTGATCTCTTTGATGTAGCTAATTTTCTTCATCCCCATTATTATTTGTATTGCAGCAACACCCAGTGGCCCAGTAAGGGTCATGGCCTTGTTGAGCCAAGTGAGAGAAGTGCTTACAATCGACATTAGCACAGGCCTCCTAGTTACTCTGTCCTTCTGTTACCTTCCACCCAGCAGCAACTCTGATTTCTCCTCTGCTCTTTTTGACCTGCCCCCTCACAAAACTTCAACTCCTCCATGGTCTCCCTGCTCAGCTCCACCCTCTTCTCCACACTTGACTTCTTTGCTCTTCTGTCATAGCACTTCATCCATCCTACCAATAGCCCTCTCTCATCCTCCCCCATATCCACTTCCTCAGATGCAGAGCATCTCTGCAGAAAACCCAGAGTCCACATGAACTTCCTCCACTACAAATGCATCTCTCCTCCGGTATGCCATCCTCTGTGCTAAATAGCACTGCTTCATCTCCCAGATGGCTGATCAAATAGCTCTTTGCCTTAATTGTCATGTTTTTAAAAATGCTGGCTTTAACTTCTCTCTGCCTCCATTTTTCCATATGGGAAATGGGGATGATTCTATTTATTGTCTACTTTGCAGAGCTGGGGGGAAGTTATGAGACACAGTGTTTTAAAAGGCTCTGTGACCTCAGTAATGCTCTAGAAGTATATGGTGTCTTTACTGTATTATTTCTGTACACACATTTGACTACAGGAAATTCACCGCTACATTTGTTTGTATCCAGTGCAAAGGACAAAAAGCATTTAAGTTATTGATTGCTATGGCATGTCAGTTAGATTAGCGTCGGGAAGAACTTTCTCCATCAAAAGATTTTGACTCATTTGATTAAAATTATACGCACTTCCTATGCAGAAAGAGTAGAAACGTTAATGGAAGGAACCTGCTGTGCAGTTACATGACCACATCTTTACTGCATACTATAAACACGATTTGCTCTCTAGCTCAGAGGTTGCTCTGGGAAGATATCAGGCTGTGGTAAAGAGCTGACATGGAAAAGCATTAATAAAAAATCTTTCTGATAAGTTGTGGATACATAGTATTTTTTTTCTTTTTTCTCACTCATTGAATCTTCTCCTTGCCTTATTTCTAGGACACCCATCACCACTGAGGCTTACTGGATGGGCTCTTGCCAGCAAAAAAATTAACAATACAGGCTCTTGATTCATGGACATACTGATATTAACTACAGTGGGTATTTCCAGTACCTAGATATTACAATGATTGCTCTATAGAAATCCCTATGCTAGATATCTCAAGAAGAGATGAAAAAGGCCTCCTAGGTTATTTAGTCCTTCCCTGGCTAACGAAGTTTTGTTCCCTACGGTACATTTTCTAGTAGTAATAATAAAACTTATCATTCAATAGTGCTTTACCTCTGTGTGCAGATAATTCTTTGTTCTCCTTTGAGTTTTTGTCCATATGCACATTCCACTGATGGTGCACATGCGCCTCATGTGCCAGAGATCGAAGTGTTTTTGGCGAGCTGTATCCATATGGCACGCATGCGCTCGCCAGCCCTTGTGCTCTGCAGCATGGGCAGAGAAGGGCAAGGCTCACTGCCTGCCATTCAGTTCCTCTCACTGCCTCCCGGCTTAGAGATGGAGCCCTGACTGTCTGATAGACTGCCAGTCTTTCTTTACTAGTTAGTTATAGTTTAATAGTTTAGTTTGTGATTATTTTTTCTGATTGCTGGTTGCAACCATCAGTTCTTCAGAGTTCTGACTCATCACCAGTATGGCGCTGTTCAGTTCTCCTGGATTCAAATGCTGCCCCTCATGTGAGGGGGCATCTGAGCCTCAGAGGGATACTCAAAGTGCCTCTGTTGTCTGGGAAGAGCGCACATTCCCAGCAAATGTGCTGTTTGTAAGTCCTCCGTACACGGAAGGGCTCACAAGCCACCCTTTGTTTCCTCGGAGTATACATACTAGTTCCTAGGGCTGGTCTACACTGGGGGCGGGGTAGGAATTAATCCAAGATACGCAACTTCAGCTATGCAAATAGTGTAGCTGAATTCGAAGTATCTTGGATTGAATTACCTGGGGTCCAGACGGCGCGGGATCGACGGCCGCGGCTCCCCCGTCGACTGCGCTACCGGCGCTCGCTCTGGTGGAGTTCCGGAGTCGACGGTGAGTGCATTCGGGGATCGATATATCGCGTCTTAACGAGACGCGATATATCGATCCTGGATAAATTGATTGCTCCCCGCCGATACGGCGAGTAGTGAAGATGTACCCTAAGAGGAGACATATCAAACAGCCTTACCCTTCACAGATAACCAGTTCTGCCACCCTTCTACCATCAAAGGTTGTCAGAACCATCAAGAAAACATCATTGCTTCCAGAGGAAGAGACAACTCACTGCTCCATTCTAAACCCCCAGCCTTCCCAGTCCCAGGAACATTCATTTTGATGGGACGGTGGAGTGCTGTGTTCTGCTTCCATCAACTCCAGAAGTTCCAGACCTCCCCCTTGGAAGTCAGGTCGCCCACTTTAGGCATGCTTTGACCATCACCACTGCCGCCCCATGGGCCATGGCGACAGTAACACATGGATTATCCATCCAGTTTTCGGTGGTCCCTAAGCACAATCCCCCTTATCCCTTATCAGAGACCCCACCTCATGAGGATCTATTATGTCAAGAGGGCCTCACTCTCCTTTATCATGAAACGGGAGAAGAGGGCCCTCCACAATACGGGGGGAAGGATTTTTACAGCAACTATTTTTTCATTCTGGAGAAAAAGGGAGGCTGGTGACCCATGCTAGCTTTGCAGAACCTCAGCACTTTTGTTTGCAAACTGAAGTTCAGAATGGTCACCCTCTACATCATTCCACTCCCCAGGAAGTGCCCAAAATTCACAGTGGGTCAAGACCACTATCAATATCAAGTACTGCCCTTTGGACTTCCACAGCACTGAAAGTGTTCACCAAGTTACTGTTGGTAGTGGCAGCTTATTTGAGAAGATGCAATATCAACATATGCTCTTACCTGGACAATTGGCTAATATGGGGGAATTCTCCTCTAAAGACCTCCAAAGCAATCTGCCACAAGCTTGACCCTTTCCAGAGATTGAGCTTGACAATCGACAAACAGAAATCAACCTTAACCCCAGTGCAGAGGATCAAATTCAACAGCATGGTCCTAGACTCCTCTACATCCCGGGTCTGCCTTCCTGAAGACAGATTTGAGAACCTGTCTGTTCCAGTTCTTCCATTGGAGGGTGTGATGAAGTGGGACTGTTCTTAATGTTTCCTCTGAATACTGTGTGAGTGCCTCAGTTTCCCCTATGCATTTCTTAAGTCTCTAGGTGGAGGGATAAAGGTCAGTGTGCATAAAACACTGACACTCTGTCTCCCTGGCAACAAATGGCCAGGGCCCTTCCCCCCCTGCAAGGGAATAGCTAAAGGTGACCAAAGAGATCAGGTGACCTCTTGGCCCGGAAAGAGACAAAGCCCAGAAAAGGAGGGGCTGGAGGGGGTTTGAGTTGGGTGCTTGCTGGGAACGGGGAAGGGAGTGCAGCCGGGGGTGTCTGTCTCTCTGAACACCATAATGGACCCGGCTGACGGGTCCCATTCGCCACTGTACCTACAAGCTCTGTTTTAGACCGTGTTCCTGTCATCTAATAAACCTCTGTTTTACTGGCTGGCTAAGAGTCACGTCTGACTGCAAAGTGGGGGTGCGTGCAGGACCTTCTGGCTTCCCCAGGACCCGCCTGGGCGGACTCACTGTGGGAAGCGCACGGAGGGGTATATGCTGAATGGTCCAAGGTCAGACCCAGGAGGTGAAGACGTGTGAGCTTCTTGCCCTGAAGATGGTCTGCTCTGAGGGAGAGGAGGCTCCCCGAAGTCCTGACTGGCTTTGTGGGGAGCAGTTCCAGAGCATCGCCCAGGGACTCCGTGACAGAGGGAAACCCACATACCAGTGTAAGATCATGCCTCACTCTTCTAGGTCATATGGCCTTTTGCACCTTCATGATGCTGCATGCCACATTTCACCTCTACTGCATGCAGGGTTGATTGAAGCTGGTTTACACACCCTCCAAACATCACCTGCTTATGCCGCTCATCCTCCCACCCATCCTTCCCAAAATGGTGGAAGAACCCAGTGAACGCCTGCAGAAGAACCCACTTCCAGGCACCTCTACTGCCCAAGACCGTTGTCACAGATGCATCCTTGCTGGAATGGGGCACACACATGGACAAATTGATGATACAAGTGTGTGTTCCCAAGGGAGAGGAGAATGCACATCAATCTTTTAGAACTCAGAGCTGTCCAGAATGCCTGCAAGTCCTTTCTCCACCGAACAGAGGGGCAATCAGTGCAGATCAGGACAAACAACACATCTACCATGTTCTCTATCAACAATTAAGGTGGTGCCAGGTCTTCCCCACTCTGCCAATATGCTGTCAGGCTCTGGAATGATGCATCAAACATCGAGTTTGCCTAGCAGTAAGTACACTTACCTGGGTGGCAGGTACAAACTCAGCAGGCATTTCCTTCCAAATCATGAGTGGAAAATCAAAGACAAGATTCTGGCAGACATCTTCATGGACTGGGGTAATCCCAGGATGGATCTCTTCACCACTCAACACAACTACAATTGTCCAAAATTCTGCTCAAGGGGAGGGATGAGTCTGAGCTCTGTGGCAAATGTGTTCCTGATACCATGGTCAGGAAACGTGCTGTGTGCTTACCCCTCCCCCCAACCCCGCTGATTCTCATTGTGCTTCACAATCTCAACAGGACTCAGCCAACCTAAGCTGCAGAGCGACCCAGACAATTATGGTTCACAGATCTTCTGAACCTGTCAATATTCCAACCCAAAACCTTACCTCTGCTCCCAGACCTACTGTTTGAGAAACAGACAGATCCTACACCCAAGCCCGGTGTCACTGCATCGCAAAGCATGGTGATGGGATGGATGTCGTCGATGGAGCAGGCGTCCTTCTCCCCAGTTCAAGAAGTTTGAATTATAGAAATTTAGGGCTGGAAGAGACCTTGGGAGGTCATGAAGTCCAGCCCATTGTGCTGAGGCAGGACCAAGTATACAAAGACCATTCCTGATGGGTGTTTGTCCAATGTGTTCTTAAAAACCTCTAATGACGGGGTTTCCACAGCCTCCCTTCAAAGCCTAGCCCAGGGCTTAGCTATACTTATAGTTAGAAAGAGTTTCCTAATGTCTGACCTAAATCTCCCTTGCTGTAGATTAAGCCCGTTACTTCTTGACATGGAGAACAATTGATCACAGTCCTCTTTAGAACGGCCCTTAACAGATTCAAAAACAGTTACAGGTCCCCCTCAGTCTCCTTTTCTCAAGACTAAACATGCCCAGTCTTTTTTTAACCTTTCCTCACACATCAGGTTTTCTAGATCTCTTATAATTTTTGTTGCTCTCCTATGGACTCTCTCCAGTTTATCCATTTCTTACCAAAAATGCGGTGCCCAGAATTGGACACGGTACTCCAGCTGAGGCCTCACCAGTGCCAAGCAGAGCAGAACAGTTACCTCCCATGTGTAATATATTAAATACCTGTAAATACACGTATAGGAATTAGGTCCACATAAGAACTAGGCAACTATGGTTTTAAATTGAATTTTGAGCTTAGCATGGGTAAAAGTCTCAAAGCCTATGACCAAAAAGAATGAGATCATGAGAAAGAAGAGTTTTTTGAGTTTAACTTGTAGTGACCCTTTGAAATAAAAGCATTGTCCTACTTAAGGGTTGTGTTGTAGTAATAAGAATAAAGAAAACGTGGTTAATTGGGTACCAGGTGTAGTGAATAATTAGTTATATAAGTTTGTTTAGAAATAAATGCTTAGTCCAGTAGCTAGGGGAAAATAGAGCAAAGTGAGATAAGAAAACCATGACTAGAGCAGGGTTCAGCCCTAAACTGCTTCAGCGAAGTTCTAATAATTAGCAACGACATCACTTGTTCGTTATAATGTATAAAAAGCAAGGTTTTCTACAGGCGTCTTTGTCAGAGCTTTTCCCTACTATCTGGAGTCATGCCATGATGGGAAGGTATCTACCGGGCCTGATCCTGTTATAAGTATTGCCCCAAATTCTTACAACTGTATTGTTGCTAGGATATGGAGTATAGAGTGTATATGCTTCTATTTGTATTTTGGAGTACCCAACACCAAAGTGGCCTTTGGACTAATAAATGACTGCTTATGTGGAAACTGAGTGAGGGTAAACCTTAGGAAAATTATTTCCTTCAACACCCCATATTAGCCTTTTTTGCAACTGCATCACATTGTTGACTCATGGACTTCAAAAGTTTTGCCACCGACACATTGCTGACCCCTGGTTGTGCTTGACAAAGTCATGCTGGCTATTCCTTAAAATCTTATATTTTATTGTGCTCTAGGTTCTTACAAATGTATTGTTTAATAATTTGTTCCAGTATTTTTCCAGGTATTGAAGATAGGCTGACTAGTCTATAATTCCACAGGTCCTCTTTGTTCTCCTTTTTAAAGATGGGGATTTATGTTTGTCCTCCAGTCCTCTGAGACCTCACCCATCCTCCATGAGTTCTCGAAGATAATTGCTAAAGGATCCAAGATTGCTTCAACTAGTTCCTTAAGTATCCTAGGATGAATTTCATCAAGCCCTGGCACCCTTGAATACATCTAACGTATCTAAATATTCTTTAACACGTTCTTTCCCTATTTTGTCCTGTGTTCCTTCCCCCTTGTTAATGTTAATTGTGTTGAGCATCTGGTCACCATTAACCTTTCTAAGGGAAGATTGAAGCAAAATAGGCATTAAATTCCTCAGCCTCCTTGTTGTCATCCAGTATTAGTTCTCCTTCCCCGCTAATTAGAGGACCTACATTTTCCTTTATCTTTCTCTTGCTCCTAATGTATTTAAAGAACCTCTTCTGATTGCCTTTTATGTCCCTTGCTAGGTGTAACTTCTTTTGTGCCTTAGCCATTCCAGTTTTGTCGCTACATGCTTGTGCTATGATTTTGTATTCCTTAGCAATTAGTCCACATTTCCACTTTTTGTAGGATTCCTTTTTGATTTTATATCATTACAGAGCTCATGATGGAGCCATATGGCCTCTTACTATATTGCAATGCTGCTTGCAGTGACTAAAGGGTGTAAGTACCAGTCTCAGGACCGACTGCTAGGAACCAGGCACAAACTCCACGTTGGCTGTGAGTTCTATACTTAGATTTCACCAACCAATTATGAAGTGTAAACTCCTCAGGTGTTGTAAGAGCCAGAACATGATGCAGACAGTCCCCTTGGGAAGTCACCCAGGAGAGCATATCTTTGTGACAGATGGTTCCTTACACCAAGAATCACAGCTACATTCAGGTTACTCCCAGTCCCAAAGGACCAGTCGCTTACCCCAGGTCAGTTGCCCCTTAGATATCACACCAAACACAATGCTTGTAGTCAATCCTGTAATAAACTATATGAAGATTTATTAAATAGGAAAGGAAACCAGAGAGTTATTTACAAAGTTAAAGCAGATAAACATATATTCACAAATGAGCTACTATCTTAAGTTTAAAAAAGTAATAGAAGCCTCTACAATAAGCAAGCTCTAGATGTCCATTAGGGCTAACACAGGCTAAGCAACTGGGGATCTCTTGCTTATGCCTAGAAAACCTTGCCCTCCTAGTCCAAGCAGCATAGAGATAACCATTTACTTTTTGCTAGGGATCATTATCCCCGTCCTGACACGTGCTCTGAGCTGCAAACTCAGATGATGGGAGGAATCCACTTGCATGACTCATTGTCATAGGGGGAGAGCAAAACAACAAAATCTTTTGTCCTCTTTAATGTCCCACAGTAGACCGTCTGGTGTCAATGGACCTTTCCTGTTGGGAAGGACGAAACACGTTCTGTTGATGATCAGCACTTCACAATAATTAATGTGTCTTTCCTGTCTGGTGAGTTACACAGTCACAGAGCCACTCAATACAATACAGCCACTCAAATATTACCTTACACTATGGGATACAAATGTTATGAGTGTGATTAATGCCGGCAGCAACTCACAAGCATTCCATAAAGTCTAAACACTAAATACATTCTTATAATTTAAATACCTATTTTAACAATACTATCACACAAGTGAGCTAGACTGATCCCAGCTATATATTTGTCAGTGTTTAATTGAGACATGGGGACTTTGGCACCTGCTCTGCCAGCGTCACAATCCTTCCTTCGCATCAGAGTAGGTTGCAGTTGTGCTTTTAACATCGAGAAACCGACAGCGTTCCTGAACTCCTTTATTCCTTAGATTTTCTTCCCAAGGGACCTTAGGTACCACCAGTTCTCTGAGTTGGTTAACGTTTTTGAAGTTTTATTAAGCAGTAGAAAAGAATCAACAAGACAAACCTACCTGGCAAATTGGATGGTTTTTTTCCCATTGGTGCCACCAAAAATAAGTGATCCCACATCGCTCTTCGATTTTGCAGATTCTTGACTACTTGAATGAAAAAGAAAGAACATGACCCTCAGCTCTGTCAAAGTGCACTTGGCGCCAATTTCAGCTTACCACCTGGCAGGGGAGGACCATGTGATCTTCTTAGCCAATGGCAGTTCAGTTCTTGAAGGGCCTAATTAAAGTGTTCCTTCCTATCAAGGAACCTGTCCCTCATGGGATTTAAACCTAGTACTTTCAGCCCAAATCTATGCCATCCTCTTCCCTGTTACCTCTGTCAGTTAAAATGGCATTTCTGGTTGTTATAACTTCTGCCACAAGAGTGGGAGAAATGCAGGCACTAATGGCTGACGCGCTGTACATGATGTCCCACCTGGACAAAGTATTCATGAGAACACACTCTGAATTTCTCCCCAAGGTAGTGACAGAATTCCATGTGAAGCAACAAATGCATCTACTCATATTCTTCCCGAAACTTCATGTACCCAAATCCGAGGCAATGTTGCATACATTAGAAGAGCCTTGGACTACTACTTAAACAGAGCAAAACTCTTTAGAACATCACCAAGGCTTCTGTCTCTGATGCGGAAAGGATGAAAGGTTTTGCAGTTTCATCCTAGAAATTATCGAACTGGATTCTGATGTCATTAAACCTACTGTGAGGTGGCCAAAGTAGATCCACCATCTGCGATCAGAGCTCACTCCACTAGAGCACAGGCTGCAGCTGCCGCAGCACTGTGACATTTCCGATATCAGACATTTGTAAAGCAGCCGCTTGGGCATCAGTTCACATGTCCACGATGCATTGTGCTCTGACAGAGGCCTCCAGTTCCAACACTGCACTTGGTAAAGCAGTTCTTCATGCATTGTTTACCTAATTACTCCGAACTCCCATCTCCTTAACAAAACCACTGCTTGGGAGGCACCACCAGTGAAATGGGCATATGGACAAACACTCAAAGGAGAATGAGACGTATTTACTATGTACCATTACTGAAGTTCTTCCAGATGTGTCGTCCAGATGCACATTCCACAACCCGCCCAGCCCTTCCATCCCCTCTGTGGCAGACGGACAGTCCCCTGATACATCCTCAACAAACGTATTGGAATCGAGATAAGCTTTATTGAATTAGGTTTAATGCCTTTGGGGTCCATTGTATTAAAAATGTAATCGAGTATGTGCTATTGTGGAATTGTATGTAACTCCTCAAGGAGGGAGGGGCGTGTTAACGTAATTCCACTGGTTATCAGCCACTTTGAAGCCACCCCCTGGAAACATTTGCATGTACTAGTTCAAACTGAATTCTCCTGTGGCCAACAAAGAAAGGATTTTGGATAAATAGCCTAGTTTTCAACAGCGTCAGGGCCTTCTTCCTGTTCCAGCAAATGGAGCGAACTTCTGGCCCATAGAGGGTCCCATTCCTTGGGGAAGAATTCGAAGGACTGGGCCTTCTGAGGCACTGGAAGCCTGCATGCTTGTTCCGAGCTGAAGCTGTGGATGAACTTGGGAAGTCCCTCGGGTGGGATGTTGAAGGACTGTTCCTGTCAGAGCCTGTGTTAGGGTTGGTGTGATCTCCGGTAAGCTTATTAGCATGCGAGTAGGCAGGACCGGCTCCAGGGTTTTTGCTGCCCCAAGCAGCGGAAAAAAAAAGTCACAATCATGATCGGCGACACTCCAGCGGCAGCTCCACTGCGCCGCTTTCTTCTTCGGCGGGAATTCGGCGGCAGGTGCTTCCCTCCAAGAGGGACCCGCTGCCAAATTGCCACCGAACAGCCCGACGTGCCGCCCCTTCCCCTTGGCCGCCCCAAGCACCTGCTTGCTGGGCTGGTGCCTGGAGCCGCCCCTGCGTGTAGGTTCTTTTATTGATTTTTAATATGTTTTTTCTGTAGTGCTTTTACCTTAAGAATAAAATAGGCTTGCATAAAGAGAGCTGTGTGGGATCTTTACCTGTGCGCAGTTTCACTGTTACCTGCTTGTTTGCTCTTCAGAGACAGGTAAGGTCATCTTTGCTGGGAACAACACTGTGAAGGTAGGGAACTGTGCAGCCCGGAAATACCCTGGTCAGAAGGGAGCGAGATGCCGGTTTCCACCCAAGAAAGGCAACAGCTGGGGAGCTGGAACCCTGAGAGAGGGTGCTCTAGCTGGGTCACTGACAGGAAATACAGGTGTTGTTGCCCTGACCTGTGACATATATGGAGACAGCATGTGTGGGACTGTAACCCCCTCTGCCCCAGAATCCTTACCTTGGGGATTCTGCATTGCGAAGGAACTGAACGCTGGCAGGCATGTTGTGCCCTTGTACACTGTCACTGCGAACAGGAGGGCTGGAGAGTGCATGCGCACTGTACAGATATTGCTGGCCAGAAAGACTCTGGTCTCTGGCACGAGGTGCATGTGCACCATCCGTGGAATGTGCATATGGACAACACATCTTGAAGAACTCCAGTTACTGTACAGGCTAAGTAATTTTTCATTCAGCCTAGTTTTAAATGTCCCAGCTGACGAGGCTTCCCCACTTTCTCTTTAGAGACAATTCCATGCCCTGATACTTCTCACTGTAAGTGTTCATATATATTCATCTTGAATGTCTCCTAATTAGCTCCGGGTTGTAACACCTCCCCCACCCCATTTGGAGCTCCCTAAATAGGTCCCCCTTGTGTTTATACAAGACTCAAAGATGCACATTCTTAACTTTACTACCCTGAGTAGTTCCATTGCTTTCTAGTTTTTACTCATGTCAGTAAAGGCACTTCCTATGGAACTACTCGGGATAGTACAGTTAAGTGTGTAAGTGTTTGAAGGATTGGGGCGTAAGATTATTATTGATATAGTGACTGAAAGGAGCGTTAGGCATTTTGTAAACACACACATGCCAAAAGAAAAAAGAAAAGGCCATGCCCCAAACAGCTTACAATAAAAAGGAAGCTTGCAGACAGGTGAGAGGATGTGACATACACTAAATAGTTTATAGGGGGGTTGAGGATAGTTTGGGGGTGTTGGGAAAATGTTTAATGTGTTCTGGAATGACTCTCTCTAGATATACTCCTCCCCTCCCCCTCTCCCTTTTCTCAATGGCAGCCTTGAAGATTAAAAACAGCAAGTACAGGGTAAAGGGAAAATAAAAAGAGAAATGTATTTACAAGTCTAACAAAGCCATGGACTAAATATTTACAGGCATAAAGAGTAAAAATGAGCCAGGCTTTCAAAAGTAATTATCATAATATAAGAATGAAACAACACTTTCGCCATGACTGAGGATGGGGCCAGAACTTCAGCTGGTGAAAATTGGATCTTTCCCAAGAAAATTAAAACAACACTAAACGACTGCTCATTTTCCTGACAAATCTGATGCCAAGAGAGATTCTTACTGTAGTCTCTTTCTTCGGGAGTTTGTCTTCGGCACTCCATCGGAGCGGAGACATACAGCCTTTGGGCCTCATTTGCTTCTCTCATGCACAAGTTTAAATCAGGAGTAACTGCCAAAGTCTATGGAATTACACCCGTGTAAATTCAGTATCAGCGAGAAGAGCATCGGGTCTTTTGACTGTCTTCTCTGGGGAGGCATCTACATCCGCCAGCTCATCAGGCCCCTCCAGCCATGTGGACTCCAGCCCCAGACTGGCTTTACCAGTTCAGACAGCAAACCTGCCTCTTTTGGTTATGACAATGCCTCTCTGCTCAATGTGCAGTGGCAATCAGAAAAGCTAACAGAATATTAGGAACCATTAGGAAAGGGATAGAGAATAAGACAGAAGATATCGTAATGCCTCTATATAAATCCATGGTGTGCTCACACCTTGAATACTGCGTGCAGATCTGATTGCCCCATCTCAAAAAGATAAATTGAAACTGGAAAAGGTACAGAGAAGGGCAGCAAAAATGATTAGGGGTATGGAACAGCTTCTGTAGCAGGAGAGATTAAAAAAACGAACTGTTTTAGCTTGGAAAAGAGATGGCTAAGGGAGGATATGATAGAGGTTTATAAAATCTTGACTGGTGTAGAGAAAGTGAAAAAGGAAGTGTTACTTACCCCTTCACATAACACAAGAACCAGGGGTCACCCAATGAAATTAATAGAAGGAGGTTTAAAACAAACAAAAGGAAGTATTTCTTCACACAACACACCGTCAACCTGTGAATCTCTTTGCCAGGGAATGTTGTGAAAGCCAAAACTAAACAGGGTTCAAAAAAGAACTAGATAAGTTCATGGAGGATAGGTCCATCAATGGCTATTAGCCAGGATGGCAGGAATGCAACGCCATGCTTTGAGGGCTCCTAGCCTCAGTTTGTCAGAAGCTGGGCGTGGATGACAGGCGATGGATCACTCCATGATTGCCTGTTCTATTCATTTCCTCTGAAGCACCTGGCACTGGCCACTGCCGGAAGACAGGATACTGGGGTAGATGGACTATTGGTCTGACCCAGTGTGGCCGCTCTTATGTTCATTCAGCCTGCTGAACACTCCTGGCACCAACTTCGTCTTCCCAAGCTTTTTTAATTTAAAAGAAGAGGCTTTTATAATAAACCCCTAATTTTTAAAAATTGAAATTGTTTATTTTTAGATGGAATTTGCTATTTCTGCAGTCCCAGTCTCCACTTTGTGGTTGCAGAGGGAGGTAGGATTGCTGCCTGAGGACATCACCAGCAAAATAGGACAGGCAGCTGAGCAGACAGTCTCCCGGCTGTTAGTCGGTGACAGGTAAGTGAATATTCCCCCGGTTGCTTTCTCCCCCAGTCCTGCAAGCTAGCCTCAAAGCCGGGAGACAGGCTGCTATTTTCTTGTTGTATGCTGCTGCTGGTGGCCTCAGCAGGTGACCGCACCGTGTCCTATAACCGCACTGCAGCCCTGGCCTGCAGTCAACAAGTGGAGACCAGTTCGGAGAAAATTCCACTTCAGAAAAATCCACCTTTCTAAACATGAGCTAGATTGGAGGGCAGGAAAGTGGGACTAAGGCAGAAGAGTAAAGGAGGTCAGAGGGAGAAATATTGTTTTCTCTCTGCCCTTTACTGTACATTGTCTTGGTATTTCATTTTAAAATAGGATCGACTTTGGTGGGGGAAGAGAATATGCAGATAGCTGGCTGCCACTCCACCACTTATTTGGACACCGGATACCACCTACAGTTTGTTGGTGTCTTTTTGGTAATGAGGGGTAAAAATTTCAAAAGCACCTCTGACTTGGACTCCTAAGTCCCATTTTCAAAAGTGACTTAGACAGTTGGGAGCCAAGTCACTTTTGAAAATGGGACTTAGGTTTCTAAATTGCTTAAGAGCTTTAGAAAAATTTAGCAGAGGTTCCCAGAACTGAACATAGTATTCCAGGTATAGTCAGGCGCGCCGCCAGCTTTTTTGCCGCCCTAGGAGGCGGAAGGTCCCGCCCCCGAAATGCCGCCGAAGATCCGGCCGCTGCGGTCGCCGCCTCCCAAATGTTAGCGCCCCTAGGTGACCGCCTCGGTTGCCTAATGGGTTGCGCCGGCCCTGGGTATAGTCACACTATAACGAGATAGAGAGGGAACTGTCTCCTGCCTGCCCCATCAACCTATGTCTCCAAGCCACCAAAAATTACATTGGCTTGTGCTGGGTTTCTTATTTCTCTGTTATTTGAACTGCTGTACTGCGCCACTCACTGAGGTGTCCAAGCACCTTCTAGAGTCCTTGGTGCCAACTTTCAGCCTTTACAGCTCTTAGGTTCCTTTCTCCCTTGGAATGTTTTGAGTTATTTTTCCTCACATGTATTAGCTGAATTGTTCCATGGCTAATCCCGTTTTTTAAATTTCCTGCTCATATTTAATGGAGTGACAGGTAATTTCCATCTCTAATTGTTTTAAGTACATGTTGCACAATGCTGTGACCTCACCTATTGTAGAAACCAGGCCCTTGTCTTTCAACTGGTGCAGCTGTGGACGCTGCACCCTCCTGCAGCTAGCTCCAGGATTCAGACCAAAGGAAAGAGGGGTCCCCTGCTCCAGAATACTAGAGTAATAGGTTCTTTGAGAAATGCCATGAAAAGTAATCTCCCTGCTACAGAGAAGTTTCGGAAGAGCAAAAGAGCCTCTAAAGATGAGGCAGTGAGAGCGAAAGCTGCCAGCTGGGGAACTGGACCTGTCCTTGTTGTGCTGGCTGCCCTGGTAGAGATAAGTTATGGGCTCTTGTTTCCCAACCCATGGTGGCAATGTTGAGGTGATGGTACTTAGAAAAGCTGTTGTCTGGTCAAGCACATCTCCTTCAAACTGCTTCTTTTGTTCCCTCTTGGCTTTGGTGAACTATTTGCAGCGTGATCAGGTTCTGCTCAGAGAGATTTCTTTCAGTACACACTGCTGCAATTAATTTGAACTTGGTTTCACTAAGGAACCCAGTGAAATGCTGGTCTGTGTGTGATGTGAGAGATCCTGTATCCTCTGGAGCCACGTCCCCAGCCCTGTTTCCCCTGGACTCCCCCGGCCTGGCTTTTATAGAACTGAGACAAGAAATAAGAAGAGACACATTTTGCAGTATTCTCTGTTTATCTTAAACTAGCCAAATGGCTTCATCAACATGTTTGAAACAGTATCTGAAGCAGAGCCGGGACATGAGAGCAGCTTTATCAAAGGGGAGGCTGCGCTGCTCTCCAGACTCCGGTGGGGCCGGAGCCCATGTGCCTCTAACAGTTATTTTATACTGTGCAGCATTCTCTTACATCATCTGCTTTGTGTAAACCTCATCGCCCCACAAACCAAAGCTGTGCCGACTGTTCCTGAGCCGACACGCCCCAAAGGCTGCAGTATCTGAGTTTGCTATTATCTGCCATTTGTTAACAGACCACAGTTGTGGCGCTGGGCAGTGGGCCCACTCGCTGCTCTTGGATTGCCCTGGACTATTGGAGACAAGGGGACATGAACCTGCTTACCTGACTTGCAGCTAGTGTGTGACTAAGGGCTGTGTGCATGAGTGAAGCCAGCAGTTCACTGCGGAGTATTCTCATCCAGAGAGAATAAGATCAAGAATATTATAGCAATGAAAAGAAAAGGCTGCTAGTGCCTGATCCAAAGGCCATTGAAGTCAATGAAATGATTCCCATTGACTTCAGTGGGTTTTGGATCAGGCCCTTGTTTGGCATGAAATGTGCATTGGTGTCTCCACGTTTCACTCTTGTCTGGGCAGGTACGATTCATGGCCACTCTGGGGACATTTGCTTTTGGAGCAGTTTATTAAACATCTTCTGACAGTGGGCCAGGGGCTCTGAGGGTGACTGTCATGGCCAGATCATTCACACTAGCTAATATTTAAAGTTTGATTTATAGGAATAATTTCCATGTATTGTTATGTTGAAAGCGTTTGAAGGGAACCCACCAGGGAGTTTGGGCCCAAAAGTGAAGTTCTGTGCATTTGTAAAACTGCAAACGGAATATTAATGGAAATAGGTTTGTGCAGTTTTTAAATGTCAATGAACAGCGTGTGTGTTTTGAATGAGGCTTCCCTGTGTAGAGTGTTTGTTCCAATTAACTCAGCATATGAACCAAAAGTGAAATTTACTAGAAACCAAAGTGAATTTGACTAATCTCTCTTTATTGAACAGGGGGAGTGAACTGCAAAATGAAATTGGAGATGGAACACTCCTTCAGTTGCAACCTTCTCTGTAATACAGGTGAGGATCTGGTTTTAAATGTGGCAAATTTAACTCCAGTTTCTCTTAGGAGGAATAACAAATGCTGAACTAGGAGGGTCTGGTGTTCAGATCTGATTAACTGGAGCGGCCCCCTGGCTGAGGGAATGCATTCTGCCAGGCGCTGAGGGGGCGTCCAAAGTGATTTGATTTCCTATTCAGCTGGCCACAAACACAACTCCTTCCATTTATCAGAAAGTAAACACAAAGCGCTGCCTAAACAAACCTGGAGACTAAATGGAAACTATATTGGTGGGCCCAGGGGACAGCAGCCTGGGCTGAACACATGGTTCCCAAACCACCCCTGCCAGAACTAACAGTCCCCCTGCTCCTGATGCCCAGTAATGCAGGGAGTGTGAGGCCCTGCTGTCTGGGGAACTGCTTGAAGAACAAAAACCCAGTTGAAAAGCACAAAGAGGCACCTAGGCCCAGATCCTGCTGGCCCCAATGGGGCTTGCAGTGGGAGCAGGGGTCTTCAGTTGCAAGACCTGATCCTATGAGCCTAATAGGCTCTTGCTAAAGCAAAATTTTAAAAATTCCCTCTGGTCCCGGTGGAGCTTTCTGCCTTTGATTCCCTGGCCTCTCCCTAGCCCCTCACTTCCTTGCACAGCACCTCATTAAACTAACAATAGCTGCTTGTTTGGGGTTTTAAAAAAGAATCTCATGTGCAAACGGCCCTAGTCTCCCACTGATCTGGATGAAATCCCAGCCTCACTGAGGGCACTAGGCTGCTAGAAACACCTGCAGGCTCACCCAGCTCTGCTCAGGAGCCCTCCGAGGGGTAGATATTTAACTGGCGATGACTCAGCTCCTGGCCCCAGCTCACCTGTTTGCTCTGCAGTGCCCTGGGGAGAGAGGCCAGGTCAGCACAGCTGCTTCCTGGGGGCTGCACCTTGTTCTACCTGTGGCCGTTTGTTCCCAGTGGGTTTTGTTGGGGCTGACCATCCCGGGAGATCTGCCTGTCCATCCATGTGCTTCCTGCGGAATGGTTCTGGGCAGGAGCTGCAAGGGGGGGGGTCCTTGTGTCGCGGGGAGCTGGGCCAGGGCCCAGCACTGCTGTTTGGCCCCTCTGCCTGGGAACCCTCCCCAAGATGAGCTCTGTGGGTCACACCCTGCCCCGCTGAAGTCAGTGGGAGTCTCTCCCATGTCTAACGGTGCCGGCGCATCTGAAGGTTATTTCCGGAGCGCTGCTGGCGAAGGCTGCAGCCGGCGCTTTGTCTGGGTGCGCTGAGCAGGCCGGGGTCAGGAGGCCGTTGTATCGTTACAGGCAGGGCTGGATTCTCCAGGCCGGCCGGGCTGTCCTCCCTCCCCGGGGCTGAGCGGGATCCCCTCCTGCCCTGGGGCGCGCCGGCCAGGGGGCTCCAGCCGGGCCCTCTGGGTCTCCTCTCCCAGCACGAACGAGGTGGCAACGCGGTCCCCGCGGCACAGATCAGTAACGGCGCAAAGAGAGAAGCGGCCCAAGGAGACAGAGGAGGCGCTGGGAGCCCCCGGGGCAGTAAAGCGCCGCTCCGGCTCGCCCCGGCCCTGCCATGTCCCCCGGCGCCAGGGCCCGCGGCTGCGAGGCCGCTGCAGCGCCTGGAGCTGCGCTGTTAAGCTGCCCAGAGCACAGGGAGCGGGGCGGGGCGGTGCGGGCGCCAGGCGGCGATGTGCGGATTGGGGCCCGCCGCGCCCTGCCCTGCCCTGTCCTGCCTAGCAGAGCCGGGCCGGGTGAAGCGAACTCTCCGCCGCGGGGTCAGGCCCCCGGCCAGGCCGGCCCTTGCCCCGTTACGCTCCGCGGCTGCGCTTGGGCAGGGTCCCCTTGGCTGTAGCGCGGGGCCGAGCCGGGCAGCACCGCCGGGCGCTCCGGGGCCACGGGAATCCACGCGGCATTGCGCCCTGATCCCATCCCGGGGTTGCCTTGGGAGCCAGGGCGGCCTGTACAGGGCCCCCACTGAGCAGGGATGGGGCCCTGGCGCGGTGGCTCAGCGAGGCGAGCGGCCCAGGGGGACGCGGGTGCCTCGAGGGCAGGGACGGCTCCGCTGGCGACGGGGAGGTGGCCCCTGCGCTCCCCGGCGTAGGGCGCGGCGCTGTCAGAGCACCCAGAGCCGCAGTCCCCGCTCGAGCGGGCTCCAGGGGGAGACCCCCCCTTGCAACGCGGTTCTTGCCCCCCGCCCCGGGAGCCGTTCGTTGTGCGGGGTGGGGCTACAGGCCCCGGGTCCGCTCCGCTGAGAAGCCCTCAGCTCTCCCGGCCGGAGCTGGGGCCGGGGATGGGCTCTGGGGTCCGGATCCTGCCCCCACCGACGCCTCGGTGGGAGGAGGATCAGTTCCCCCTTTAGCGCCCTGGCTGCGGCCTTTATTTCTGCGGCGCGTGGGTCACCCCAGCTCCCCGGGCTGCAGACGGGCTGCTCCCCTCCCCTCCCCTGCGGCGCCATGGGCCGTGTGACCTGCCGGGCTGGTGGTGGGTCCGGCCCTTCCCCAGTCCGGCGGCGGGCGCCTCCTTTGCCTACAGCCCGGGCCATGGCCGGAGGAGAAGCGTCCAGCGCGGCGGGGTGAACTTCTGGCCCCGATGAGGCTAATGGGGTGGTTACCCCAAGGGGCCTTGTGCGGACTGTGCCCGGTCCCGCCCCACGACGGACGGGGCACCCCGGCACAGGCTCGCCTTGCCCAGTCCTGCTCCAGCAGAGATCCCCGGGGATTTATTCCCCTGCTGGGGGGTCTGAGCTTACCAGGCACTGCTCTCACGGCCGTGCCCCGCTCCCTTCCTTGGGCTGGCACCAGCAGCGAGGCAGGCTGCCCACACCCCCTGGAAAGCGCAGGCCAGTGGCAGGGGGAGGGGGTTACACTCTGCCCTTGCTGGGATCCCCCGGGAGTAACAGCACCTGGAACCCCGGGTAGTAACAGCCCCGGGACCCCCCTGGAGTCACAGCCCCGGGACCCCCCTGGAGTCACAGCACCTGGAACCCCCTGGAGTCACAGCCCCGGGACCCCCCTGGAGTCACAGCTCCGGGGGACCCGGTAAGTCGGTGCAGTGACTTGCCCGCCATACGCAAGGGCCCGGGCTGGAGCAGCCCGGGCGGAGGGAGCCTGGCCTAGCTGCGGTCTGGTGCCTGAGCAGGGCGCTATCCCGCGGGTCTCTCCTGGTCCCTGCTTGGGGGCGGCGGGAGCCGGCCCCGTGCAGACCGTTGTCCCTGGCGCGGGTGTGCCCTGTTCCCTGGAGGAAGGCAGGGCCTGCAGGGCGCTGGGGGGGGGGGGGGCACCAACCAGCTTTAGCCGGGCAGGGGGCACTTCCCCTGGGGCGGAGCAGTAGCGGTCTCCTCCCAGAGCCTGGGGCGATCCAGGGGGGACAGGACGGCAGTGAAGGACCCGGCTCCCTGCAGCTCCAGGCCTGACCCGTGCCAGGGTGGCCCAGGCGGCGCTGTGCTGAGGAGCAGTGACCGGCAGGTGGCGCTGGGGACCCTGCTCTGCACTGGCACTACAGGCTCGGGCGAGCCCCAGGCGAGCCTCCAGATGGTGAGCCGGGGAATCACGGCCTGGCTGGGGCTGCCCCCGCGCCGGCCCCCGGGTGCCTGGTGAGAGCGGGGGTCTGCCTGGGGCCCGGGTAGGGTGTCAGTCCCCTGCGCACCGGGGGCAGGCAGGGCTGTATGGAGCCCGCGGGCTCGCCTGGGCTCTCCGGGCAGTGCGGGTTCGGAGGCCTTGTCTGTGCTGCGGGGGGCCAGTGCCCAGGCACCCGCGGGGCTCTGCACCGCCCCCCCGGGCTGGGTGGGCCCGTGCCAGGCTGCCCCAGGCCGTGGAAGGGCAGGGCGGGGCTGCGGGGCAGTGACCGGCAGCAAGGGCTTAGGCGGCGAGGACCCGTTTCACAGACCAGCGGAGTGTGGGAGCAGCCCCGCGGGTTAGGCCGCGGCGTTAGTGTAAGGAGAGGGGCTCGTCCCCAGCGGGCAGGGAAGGCGGCGGCCCTCCTGGGGCCGGTAGGGCCAGTCCCGGCCTCGCCCCCTTGCTCCTCGCGCTGCGGGAGCTTCCCCCTCCGAGCCGGGGCTGCAGGAGGAGTGCTCGGCGCTGCAGGGGCTGGATGGGTCCCGGTGCTCCCCCGCTCTTGGTGCTGCGCGCAGGGCCCCGGCTGAGTGGAGGGGAGGGGGCGGCCGCCAGCCTGTGTGAGCCTGGGAACCCGGGCATCCTGCCAGACCCCCTCTTCCCCCCGCCTGGGCGCCTCTCCCCCCAGCAGGGGCAGACTCGGACAGCAGCCCCGCAGTGCGGCGGGGGGGATGAATCGGACGCCTGTGGGGTTTCCATGCAGCGGGCAGAGCGGTGGATGTACCATCCCTTCCCGCTGCCCTCGGCAGCCAGGCGACCCGTGGGGCAGGCGCAGTTCTCGCATGGGCAGGGCGGGGCAGGCCAGTCTGTGTAATGCATGTCTGACCCCCGGCCTTGGCCTCTAGCCCGCTCAGACCGCAAGTGCTTTGACCCCCGGACCGCCTGTTCCTGAGGCGGTGAGAAGTGCCCGCAGCTCTCCGGGGCTCTGGGTAGTGCCCAGCTCCCTGCATTTGGCCCCTCTCTCGCACCGGTACAAGGAGGCACCGGGCGCTACCAACAAGACCCGGCCTGTTCAAAACGAATAAATCGGTAGTTTGAAGAGTGGCCCTAGGCCCTGCCGGATAACTCGGGGGCCAGGCACCGGGAGAGGCGCAGAAAGTGACCGTACAACAGGGAACCAATTCCCAGCTCTACTGAGCTCAGCCAGCTCCTCCCGCCCCACAAAAACCAAACAACCCCACAAATTAGATCACACAACCCGAACAAGGCAAACAAAACCCTCCCCCTACCCAAGCCGATAGTGCTAGCTGCCTGTGGGGATAGGTTTTACCTGGCAATAGCTAGTCAAAGTGTGCGTGTGTAGGTGACGGCCACTGGGGTTTAAAACTACCCCACCTCCTCTCACCAGGACTGTTGGGAAAATAACACTGTCCCCATGTCAACACACCTTTCTGGCAGTAGAGACTAGCCTCCATGAAGTTTGAGCATTGGCCTGCTAAACCCAGGGTTGTGAGTTCAATCCTTGAGGGGGCCACTTGGGGATCTGGGGCAAAATCAGTACTTGGTCCTGCTAGTGAAGGCGGGGGCTGGACTCAATGACCTTTCGGGATCCCTTCCAGTTCTAGGAGATAGGTATCTCTCCTTGTTTATTTATTTAGGCATTGTCCAGACAACAGAGTTAATTCTATTAGTCTCAGCTCCAGTTAGCCAACATAGTAACACACAGTAAATCCCAGTGAGGCCAGTTCGTAGTTTTCTCACATATTAGTAGGTTGTTCAGCTAAAGACTGGAGGGAGCCCCAGGTAACAGGTTGGATGGCGTCTACACTCTGTATTCACCCATGTGCTTCTAGGGTTTACTCAGCCTCTCTGCTGTGGGTATGGGTTAGTCTAAACCCATAGCTAGCTAGATCTGCCACCAGACATGTGAGAAACCAGCCAGCCATTGGTGGCAGGAAGGCTCCAGGGAGACGCTGGCCCTTACTTTATAGATGGATAGCTATTTTATACAGAAAATAGCTCTGTCTATACACATTGTGTCTATTTGCGTGTCCCCCTCTTTCTCCTCTGATCTCTTTAGACTGTGAACAGGGCACAGATCTTTCTTACTGTCTGTCTCTGAGTGCTCAGCACAACCAGGGCGGATTTTTCTTCATTGAAGAATGAACATTTCTCAGAAGCAGGGATTGCAGGACTGGGGCATATTTCCCAAACATGAGGCTGCCAGAAGCAAATCAAAAGGGTCCTTCAGAATATGGGAGATGCTGGGCCAGGCAACCTCCCCTGCGTTGGGGACTGGGGTGTTTCAGCCCGGCCTATTTTTCATCTCCCGCCTTTCTTTGCTAAATTTGCCATGCGGTAACTTCTTCATCACTTGGGGTCTTTTCACCCTCCCTGCCACTGGGCAAGTCTCCCTAAAACCTACAGTATCTTCTAGCTTACCCGTGAATGATTGGGCTTCATGCAGGAAGCAGTGGGTGAAATTCTTTGGCCTGTGTTATGTAGGAGGACAGACTAGATGATCTCAGGGGTTAGAATCTATGAATCTGAGAATCCCAGCGAGTTCATCATTCCAAATGAATCACGAGATTCATTCAGCCTTGTTTCCAACTCAGGAGCCCTGGAGACCCCCGGCCATTTATTCATCAGTTGAAATTATTCATTTTCGGTGTGTGTTTGACCCCCTTATTATACTCATTATTTATGAATTGCCTGGTGTTGATTTGTTGTGATCGATCAGATAGTATTTGTTTCTGTTCCTTGTGCCTGCACTTCTGGCATGGATACTTGTGTGCCTGCAAAGAGACATTTGGTGTGTGGGCTGCTAGAATGCAGATACTAGTACCAGGGCACAAGACTTTTGACCTGCACTTTCCACAAAGACTTGTGCCAGTAAAGTTCCGTGGCTCGGACTGACTGCACAAGGCAGTAAGGATGGCGGAAGCCAATTCCTGTACAAGTTGGGAGGGAAGAGTGGCGGAAAAGCGAGGCAGGACTCACCCAGTCCGGAGAGAGCAATGCGACCATCCGCGCACATCACACCGAGTCCCCGGCCCAAAGAGCCTGCGAATGCAGTCAGGACGCGTGTGCAAGTCTTGTAGCGCTCGTGCAGCCCTGCGTGGGGTGAGGGGCCACTGCCCTGGGTCTCCCTGAGCGACCATTTTACCCCAAGTTCTTGTCCATCAAATGCAAATGAAACAACGACACCTCGAACTCGCCACGGTCACATTTGGCCTCGTGACGAGACTCCTGAGCTCTGAGCTGAGAGGGTTAAACCAGGAGACTTCCCTTACCTTGAAAAAGTTAAAAATGTCCGCAGTCTACATCTCTTAAAGGGGCGGTGCCGGTTAACAAGGCG
This sequence comes from Malaclemys terrapin pileata, assembly GCF_027887155.1. NCBI lineage: Eukaryota > Metazoa > Chordata > Testudines > Emydidae > Malaclemys > Malaclemys terrapin. Next base: position 127,783,905 of record NC_071511.1, on the reverse strand, counting down.
TCTTGGCACCGGCTGCTGGAAAGGCTGGTCAGGGGCGTGAGTTCCCCTCCACCAGCACCAAAACATTGCAAAAAAAGGCAGCGAGCCCCACACTTTAGATAAGGACAATTAGCCACCAGCGAGCCCCTGCCGAAAGAGGGGTGTCATTAGCGGGGTCCCGCAGCTCAGCATGCCCCATCCCAGCTCCTGCCCCCCGGGGGTCCTCGCCCTCCTGGCCCCTTGGCTGGCTCTGATGGCGCACCTCTCCCTTTCCTCCCAAGCCGGGGACAGGAGAGCGGTCCCCGCAGAGAAACCTCCAGGAGTGAAGGGACGGACTCTCATTCTTCTGGATGTGAACACCAAGAGCCCTGTCAGGATAACCAGTGAGAACTTCCTCTCCTTGCAGCTGGACCCGTCCATCATCCATGATGGTTGGCTCGATTTCTTAAGGTAAGGCGGGAGCTCCGCGTGCACCCCTCTCCGCCCCGCTCCCCACTCGCAGCCCCCAGAGAGGCCAGGCGAATGGTCCAGAGCCCTGGGCCGGCTCCGCGCTGCGGCCGGCGCTTGTTGTGACGGAGCATTGAGTGTTTCCCATTAAGATGCACATGTTTGCAATGGAGAAGGCATTTCAGAAACTTATCAGTTATGACTGAAAAAATGTCGGGCTTCCCTCTCCCCAGCAATTAGCCTCTGCCAAAAGCAGCAGGCGGTGCCGAGCCAGCACAGGGAGCCGAGCGGGGACGCCCCCCCGAACCGCTCCTGGTTCCTGCCGGGCGGGGAGCCGGGTTCGGGTTCGGGCTGCGGGGCCGGCTCGCTCGCCCGTCGGCTGCTCGGCTAGTTGCGAGCAGGCAGCTCCTGGTACCGAGGGCAAACCCTGCCTCCGAGGTAAGTAGCCGTGCTTCGCCCGGACAATGTGGCATTGCAGCGGCCTGGAGGAGGCAGCCCCGCCCGGGGAGCGCCCCCTCCCTTCCCGGGGGCAGTCGGGCCGGAGGTCTGCAGGGGAGCGGGGTGTCTCTGGCGGGACCCGCTTCCAGCGCGCCGAGGCTCGGCTCAGTTACATTTCCCGGTTACGCGGAGGATTAGCAACGCAAACACACGGCGGGGCACGCTCCGGGAAAGCAGGATTGGACGCTGGGCTCCGGCGCGCAGCCCCACAAGCAGGACCCCGGCCCGGGCGCAGGCTACCCCGGTGTCCGCCGCTGGGTTCCCTTGGAACAGAAGCTCGCCTGCCCTTTGCTCCGCGGAGGGCCCGGGCAGCGTCCCAGGGACTGGCAGCGGCGGAGAGGCGAAGCGCGGAGACAAGGTTCGGTTGGAAACCACCAAGCCGGGCCCAGGGCAGGGTCCGCGGGGCGCGCACTCACCGAGGGATGGGACCGCCTGTGCGCTAGCGAAGCTGCGGCGCCCCCGGGAACGGGCAGCCGCAATGGTGCAGGCTCGCTAGGGTCGGGCCCGCCGGGGTCCTGGGGAGGGACCAGTTGGCCATTTCCCGGGAAAGCGGGTGGGTGCCCCCATCTTTGCCGAGGCGGGCTCCGGTTGCCGGGCTAAGGCGACCAGGGCCGGGCGCAGTGGGAGAGAAGTAGCGGCTCTCCCCGCCGCGCCGCTCAGCTCCGGGGCTGGTTGCCGGCCCGAGCGGGCTCCCCAGGTGGGTTTGCAGCCGCGCCGGGGCCGCTGGAAAGTCTTTAAAAGCCCGAATGAGACGCGAGCGCCTCGCCCGAGCTCGGCTGCGGTGTCCCGGCGGGAGTTCTCTCCCATCGGGGGTCCCCGGGCCTGCGCGGGCTTCTGGGGGAGACGAGCAGCCCGAGATCCTGGCCAGGAATGCCTCGGGCCCGATCCTGCCCGGCCCCCGAGTTATCCCGGGGCAGCCCCAGGCTTCAGCGGGGGCTGCGGCCAGCGCTGGGCAGGGACCGGCTCGGCCTTGCATCCTGCGGAAGAGGAAACGGGGCTGCTGGGACCCTCCAAGATCCGGGACCCCCGGGGGTGGGCTGCTCCGCAGGAGGTATTTGGGTCCGGGGCGCCCCGGGCCAGCCCCCCCGGTGCTCCCCCCTCAGTGCCTTGCTCTCTCCTTCCCAGCTCCAGGCGCCTGGTGACCCTGGCCCGGGGCCTGGCTCCCGCCTTTCTGCGCTTCGCGGGGAAGAGGACCGATTTCCTGCAGTTCCAGAACCTGAAGAACCCGGCCAAGAGCCGCGGGGGGCCCGGCCCGGACTATTACCTCAAGAACTACGAGGACGGTGAGCCGGGGAGGGCGCGGCGGGTCCCTGCGGACAGCTGGGTCGGTGCGCGCCAGAGGCACCGGCTGTGAGACGCGCTGCGGGGTGTGCGCCGGACCCCCGGCTTCTGGGCAGCGGGACGCGAGGCAGGACGCGGGGTGTCGGTGTGGGGCGGCGGGAGGGCAGCTGGGGCACAGGCCCGTGTGTCTGGCAGGCGGCTCTGCGGGGGCCGAGTCGCTGCAGATCTCCAGGCCCTGGACCGCAGGGCGGCCAGCGGCCCCCGGGACCGGGAGGGGTCAAAGCCTGGCTCCTGCTGAAACGGTGAGCTGCGTTTGCCGCCGACTCCCGGGTGAGTGCGGGAGGGGCCGGTGCGGGGTGCTACGGGCCCGGCAGGAGAACGGACCTTTGCCCTTAGCTTTGGTCGGTGCTTTGACTCTCCTTATTTCTGCTGTGTTGGGGTCGGAGGGAGGCCAGGTGTGTGTGCGGTTCTGGGGGTGTGTGAGGGGATAGCGGTGGTGGGTGCGGGGAGGCCAGGGGTGTGTGGTTCTCGGTGTGTGTAGTTGTGATGGGAGGGGGGGCTGGGGTGTGTGGTTCTCGGGGTGTGTAGTTGTGGTGGGGGGGCTGGGGTGTGTGGTTCTCGGCGTGTGTAGTGGTGGTGCGGGGAGGCCTGGGGTGTGCGGTTCTGGGGTGTGTAGTTGTGGTGGTGAGGGGAGGCCAGGGGTGTGTGGTCCTCGGGGTGTGTAGTTGTGGTGAGGGGGGCAGGGGTGTGTGGTTCTCGGGGTGTGTAGTTGTGAGGGGGGGCTGGGGTGTGTGGTTGTGGTAGTGCGGGAGGCAGGGGTGTGCGGTTCTCGGGGTGTGTAGTTGTGGGGGGGGGCTGGGGTGTGTGGTTGTGGTAGTGCGGGAGGCAGGGGTGTGCGGTTCTCGGGGTGTGTAGTTGTGGGGGGGCTGGGGTGTGTGGTTGTGGTAGTGCGGCAGGCAGGGGTGTGCGGTTCGGGGCTGTGTGTAGGGGGTGGCGGGCTCGGACGATACTCTCTGGATCCCGGGTAAAACCCGCTTTCTGGTAGGCGCCTGTTTCCCCCCCCCCCGCCCCCCAGTAACGCTCCCACACACTCGCCCTGCGGCCGGGCCTGTTCGGCCTCGGTCCCCTTGGCGTGTGAAAGCAGCGCGCTGCCCCGGCTGCCCTCCGGGCTGGGTGAGTCACTCCGCCCCGGCAGCCCGTGTGCTCCTCTCGGGGCCCCGAGCCCGGAGGTTCAGTGCCCAGGCGTCCCCGTGCGGCCTGGCGCCCATCGCGGTGGTGTCGGGGCGCAGCGTTCAAGTTGTCCGGGACCGGAGGCAGCGGCGCCCGCCCGGCCCCGCCGAAGCTGCTGGGGTGTCGGAGCTCGGCAGACGCAGCCGAAGGAGCCCCGGGCAGGGCAGGAGCGTCCGGCTGTGCCCGCGGGAGTTCATCCGGCGGCTCCGGTCGCTTGGCTCTGTCCCTGCTGATGCCCCGTGGAGCGGCCGGAGGATGCGGTTCCCTCCCCCCGCAGACCGGAGCCCAGAGAGGCAGATTCAGCCCTGAGCATCCGTCCCCGCGCCCGTCTGCAGCCCGGACACTGCCCTCGCCAGTCTCCGGTTCCCCGCACCCCGGGGGCTGTTCCCGGCACCGGGGGCCGGTTCGGGCGCTGGTTCCGTCGGGCTCACACCCATCCAGCGGTCTCTCGACGCCGCGACTCTTAGCCTCTGCTCCTCCTCACCGCCACCAAACTACACCCGCGTCGGGCTCCCGCGGTGCTACCCCGGCTGCGGGCAGCCGCCGCCCCCGGCCCCGCGATGCCTTCCCGGCTCCCCTGGCCGGGCCGGGCCGGGGTCGCTCTGCACGCAGCGAGGGCGAATCTCATGCTCTGGTTTTAGAGAGCGGGTCAAAACCGTCATGAGCAACGGGGCAAATCTCTCCGTCCCGGTCTCTTCGCCGTGTCCTGCCTGTAGCTTGCCAGCCATGGAGCCGGTTGAAAAAAATCATTTTTTTTTTTTTTTTGCCAAAGAAAGCAGAAAAAAAAAAACCCAGTTAGATTTTCTGCTAAGTCTCCCGGCCTCCATTTTTCACCCGGCTCTGCCGTTTCCTTCCCACATTTCTAACATTTCTGGCCTCTTCGCCTTATTTCTCTCCCCGCGCTGGCGTTCACACGCCTCCCAATTTCACATCCTCTGCCAGCGAAATGAGTGTGCTGTTTACTCCACTTCCAGATAATTAATGAAAATGTTAAATAAGACCAGACTCAACACTGCTAGGCACCTTCGCCAGCCCCATCCCTTGCTGTTTATTATTTCCTTTTGTTTAGCGCTGCGTTTTTCAGTCCGCTTGAGAGTCCCAACCTATTTGAATTTAATTCTGTTTACCGAGATGGTTCTAAGCCATTGGACCAGATTTCTCGCTGGTTTATCTCAATTGTTCCTAGCAGTTATGCCAGAGAAGGATTTAGTGCGGTACTACAATTAAGGTATTAATTAAGCGTTACTACAATTAAGGTATTACATTTATTACATTGACTTCATTCCTTTTATCTACTTTGTAATACAGCACTAAAAAGCAGTCACAATCGTCTGACATGATTTGTCTTCTATAAAGGCAGGCTGCTTACTGACCTTGGTTCACTTATTCTTCAGAGTTTTACATATTTCCCTCACCCCCCCCCCCCTACATTTTCCATTCTTTAACTGGTGTGAAGCTAGCACTGAGAGGTAATTGTAGGGTTACTTTTGTTTCCTTTTTTAAAAGGTCGGATGTTTGCCTTTTTCTCTCTTCCCCCAACCCTTTGGTTCCTCCCCAATTGTATGTGACTTTTATAAATAATCATCGGTGTTTTGGGATGTTAGCCAATTCCACGTGTTGCCTGTATGTTGCCTAGGTTCAAATCTTACCTGCTTTTGGGCCAGATCTTGCAGCCCTTCCTCATGTGAGAAACCCTATTAATGCCAATGAAATCACTCACTCTAGCAAGAGTGTGTGTGTTCCACTCTATGCATCCGAAGAAGTGGGCTGTAGCCCACGAAAGCTTATGCTGAAATAAATCTGTTAGTCTCTAAGGTGCCACAAGTACTCCTGTTCTTCTAGCAAGAGTGGCCAGGTAAAGTTTTATTAATAATAGTTGTTTTTAAAGGGTTTTAAAATTTTTCAATTGTCCACATTTATTTATTTTTCCTCATTAAAAACAGATAATAAAAAGCATTTCAGTACCTTAAAATTTAAAATAAAAACGACAAATTGCAGCACTTTGCTTTTGTATTAGTGGTTCTGGCTTTTTCTTTAGAATTTTTTTCTCCCTTGAAATATTTGTATAAGCATTTTTCCTTCCTTTTGGACAGCATTAATTCAGGCAAAGAAACTTCAGGAAACTGTAGTGGCAAAGCTCTATCCTTCATTATTTAATTAAGAAAGCGGAATATAATGACTACAAATAGGGGGGAAAAAAGTAACAATTTTTGTCGTCTTTTTAAAATATCCCTTTTCTAGCTGTGACTTAAAAGAGCCAGTAGCTGAAGATTTAGGAAGCCAATTAATGTAGAAAGACGGATCCCAGTGGTAGATCAGTAGCAAAGACAATAATTTGCAGAGCGCTAGTCAAACAGTGAAGCACTGAATGGAAAAAGCAGACATATTTGCCAGTTTTTTCCTCTCTCTCTCTCTGCCTGATCTGATTTGCACTCAGATCAACAGGCTTGTATTCTGCTCCGTACAGGCAGGTGGGTCATTCGGGTATTTCTTTTATCTCGGTGTTTCACTAGATAAAGCAGTCCTGATCTTGTGCTACCCTAACAAATCTCAAGGGAAGAGTTTGTCTTAATCTCAGTCCGTGGAGGTGCAGATGGAAGAAAAAATGCCGGCCCAGCCAGCTGTAGTCAAACATCTCTGGGAGAAACGAACTGTACGGCATAAACTGTGGATGGTTCATACAAAACATTTGTAGAAATAAATGTTGCAGCTTCAGCCCAAAGGTCAATATTTCAACACCTTGCGGCAGAGAACTTCCACTTATTAAATGTCTTCACTAGGGGTTTTCATGACGGAATGACTGAAGGCTTTTGTTTCTTCAGTTTTCCTCATGGCAATAAAGTTGAAATGTAGCAGCCTTTCAAAATGAAGTTTCTCATAGAAGTTGTAACCACAGGTCTTAACTTTTCATCACTTAAATGTGGAACAGAACCATTGCAAATGTGGGTGAGGGAAGGAGGGGACACATGTGGTGTCTATCAGAGATCAGTGTAAATCAGAAAGGTGTGCTAAGGGGGATTTCCTGCCTAGAAGCAAAACTTTCTTATTTGTTCCTAAGATCTCTGTGTGGAAACTTCATGACCAGAAGCTAGTAACTGTCATTGTATTAGAGAGGATCTTTTTGTGTGCAGGTTGTGCTGAGAGCTTCACTAGAGGAATCCAGTTCTCTGAAATGAAATCCTGCTGCCTCTGCCAAGCTCTACCCCACCTCACCGAGTCCTAGTAGCCATGTTATCTTTCCACAGCATCACTATGCCACTCTTATCAAGAATGCAGGAACTATTTGCATTGTAGTAGCACCTAGAGGCTGCCCTCCGAATCAGGGCCCCATTGTGCTAGGCACTGAACAAACACGTAAGAAGAGATGTCCTGTACCCTGAGGAGCTAAATAAACAACATAGACAAAAGGTATAAATCTGGGAGGCAGCCTGTGATCAGAGCAACCAGAGAGCGTGCTGGCAAGTGTCATGTTAGTTACCTCTTTTTTTCTAAGTTATCTGTGTTTGTCCATTTTTCTCTGTATGTGCTTTTGTGTGTTTTAAAATCTATTATTGGCCTGGGGTGGGGTGACGTGAAAAGGGTGGAGAGGATGAGTTAATAGGAACAAGGTATTAGGAAAGAGGGACTTGTGATGCTACAGCTGTTAAGACCAGGTCAGCCTCTTTGCCTTAAGCCCCTTGTGACAGCGATGTTCCAAGAGAAGAGCCAGGACTTGCCCCGGGGACTCAGCTAGGCTGAGGCTGCCTGGCGTTCTTGGTATTGTGGTGAGTGCTGGCTCAGCTGCTGCGCTTCCCTTTCTTTTGCAGAGGGGACACGTGGCCATGCCTGGAACATATCAAACAGCGTTTCAGTTAAATGCCTAGAAGGTCATTTCAGGGCTTGGGGTTCTTGGATCCGGGCTGAATCCAAGAGGAGTGGGGAGAGTTCCTCCCACAGGGGGTCTGAGTGTAAGTGGGACAAGATGTTTATGAGGGTTTTTGCCCCTGGACATAGGGTTAAATTCATGTGGCATTAATTTAGATGGAGAGCTCCTAGAGGCAGGGACTGTCTTTCTGCATGGGGTTTGTACAGCACCTAGCACCATGGTGCCCCCATCCTGCTTGGGGCTCTAGGCACTACCCTAATAGAAGGGATAAATATTCCCTCCATTGGGTGGGTCATTCTCCCCCAGGGATCTAGGAGTGTCTCTGTGTCTGTCCTGTGTTTTATCACACTCACAGGTGTTCTAGTATCAGAGGGGTAGCCGTGTTAGTCTGAATCTGTAAAAAGCAACAGAGGGTCCTGTGGCACCTTTAAGACTAACAGAAGTATTGGGAGCATAAGCTTTCATGGGTGAGAACCTCACTTCTTCAGTGCATCTTACCCACGAAAGCTTATGCTCCCAATACTTCTGTTAGTCTTAAAGGTGCCACAGGACCCTCTGTTGCTTTTTACAGGTGTTCTAGGCATTTCACAGAGAACTAGATAGGATCCTGCCCCAAGCAGCCTGCAATGCAAGGGAGGAAATAACATTCCAGAGGTGGGGGGAGTGGTGCCTTCAGCATGTCTGGGCTTTGGGTTCAGAGCTTCGTGTTTTGTTTTAATTAAGGGCAGACACGCTCCTGTTTGTAGCCAGCGCGGAAGGAGAGTTCTTAGCAGTAACTTGAAGGAGTTGAGGGTGGAGACTTCACAGGTAGATTTTGGTGGTTGTTCCTGGTAGCCAGGGCAGCAAGGCAGGTGAAAAGGTAGCCAGGGAGGGGACTAGATTAATGCAGGGGCTTTAGGGGTTGCAGCCGAGGGCCTTGGATTTTGAGAGCCCCCCCCCCCCAACATGTATAGTTTGTTGCATGGCTCTTCAATTGGCTTGGGGGGGCTGGGCCAGCTGCTCTGCCATGCCACCTGAGAGAAGCAGCCAATCACAGCTGCCCGGGAAGCAGGGAGCTCTGTCTGTTCTCACAGGAAGGGAGGGGCTGGGGGAGAAGAAAGAGCTCTGCAGCTCCCCCTCTCCGTAACACCCCACCTGGGAAGGTGGAGGGAGTGAAGAGCCCCAGGAGCTGCCCCCCGACCTGGAAGGGTCTGGGGGAGCCCTGCTGCAGTTGCCCCCCCCCCCCCCAGCCTGGGAGGATGGGTGGTGAAGGAACCCAGCGGGAGTGCAGGTCAGCCGGGGGGCACAGCTGATGGGGGGGATAGGGATTGGGCAGATGTGGGGGGCTGAGGGGGCAGAACTGATGGGGGCTGGGCAGATGGTCTCCATTTGCCTTCTGTTTACCATCATGCCATTTATTTAATTTAGAATTTTTTCCATTTACATTTAAACCCCTTGGGGCTAGATGGTGTTGATACATTTCCACTTATAGTGCTACACTTTTAATCATGCACTTAATCCGAAGTTTATGCAACATAAGGGGATCAGTAATTGATGGGCTTTCATGAATTAGTTTGATTGCTCATTGCACAGTACTTTTCTGGAAGAAAAAAAAAAGACAGAGTGAGTGATTGTCAAAATTTCAGGCATTAAGAAAGAAAAATGAGATGTCCATTTCTTTGAGTTTAACTTCTAACTTTAATTTCATACTTTTAAGACTTAATATTAATAATGTACTGTTAATAGCATTTTGGTGTATTTGTATTATTATTTATTTGCAAGATTTCATTGGAATATTGTCTATCAGCACTTAACCTTTGATTTTTAAGATTCAGAAATACGGTCTGGCACGCCACACTTGCGAGTTTGCCACCCCAGGCTGCTGGAGAGAACAAACAGCCTCAGAACCCTTTGGCCCTAGAGAGAGCCCTTTGGCCCACCAGAAAATGTAATTGAATACCACTGCTGTAGGTAATTAAAGCCATAGCGTTACTGTTTTTATTACTACCAGTTATGTGCTGAAATTAAAAATAGTTTTGTTTGTTTTAACTGCCATTCAGTTTTAGAGTTGGTGCATCACATTTAAAAACCGAACTGTAATAACCAAGGTAATTTTAACAGCATAGTGTTTGACATCAGCATGGGTGGTAGTAAAACAGTAAAAAGAAGGATCTGAATAGGCACAGAGGTCCCCCCAGAACTATAATAGCCCTGTCCCTCATCAAACTTAATTTGGGCCCAGTGGAACCGGCCCAGTCCTTGTTGGAGTAGTGTGGGGCTTAGGCAGGAGAAGCAGGGTGTTCAGATCAGGTACTGTAGGCCTCGGTCCTTGTATGTTTCTTTTCTCTCTTGCCTGGAAAGTGGTCACCTGAGGGACTTGCTTCTAGACTCCCCTGCCCCCCTACTGTGTGGTTAGGGACAAGCAGACTGAACAGACCGGCTTGGCCACTCCAGCCAGTAAGGAGTGGATTACTAAATGGAGTCCCTGCAGGATTATGTATGGGAAGCTGTCACAGATCCAGCTCTACCCCCAGCTTTGGAACAGACTCTTGGAGGAACTTCAGCGTTCTGGCCGCAAGGGGTCTCGCTCTTTCTTCGGGCAGGCCACGCAGCCTCATCGCTTCCTGAGACTCTACTTCTGGGCCTTCAGCACTCCTGGCTCACACCGTGAGCTCCGTTCAGCGAGTCCCACAGAGACCTGTACATTCTTCAGCAACTAATAATGCACCTCACCCAGCCTTTACTGGACCACTCAAGCAGCATCTTCAGAACGGTTGGGTTTATTGGCCAGCTGGAAGACAGCATAGGAAGTCCCTTTGGGAGCTGAAGGTTACAGCATAATCTATTCTGGTTAGCCCAGAGCCCAGCCAAGCTGGAGTGAACTCTCTCTCTGACTTCGTTCCCTAATCAGGTCCCAGGTGAGAGAGCTCCCAGGCTTCTTCCAGAGCTCACACTTATCCCCTCACACCTTCCAGTCTTTGTTTTTGAGCTAGAGTCTGCTCAACTTCCTACTGCGAGTGTCAATCCATGAATCACTTGCCTTGGAGCCTGCATTGTCTCTGGGGGACCCCTTGCTGATCTGAACCAGTACCTTAATCACTGTTCATTCCACCTAGACAGGGAGGGTGATGCACAGACATATGCCTCTTAGCCTACGTCTACATAACCACACATCGCTCATTGGTGTGAATATCTCCCCCTCCCCCCCCCCCGAGCGACATAAGTTACACCGGCATAAGCGCGAGTGTGCACAGCACTATGGTGGCAGGAGAGCTTCGCCTGCCCACATTGCTTCTGCTGCTTGCGGAGGTGGTTTTATTATGCCAGCTCTCGCCTGTCTTCACTGCAGCAGTGCCGCTGCAGTGCTGTACGTGTAGACGTGGCTTTAGCCTGCCCTGAGAGCAAACTAATTTCTTTTCCTCCCATTGGCTAGCAATGCAAAATGTAGGGGGAAACCGAGGCACACAAGCATTGAAATATTACGGAACATTCCCACTTTGTCACAGAACCATCACTGCTCAGGGTTCGGTCTTCGCAGCATTGCAGCTGAACAATACATTGTGGTTCTGGTTTCTTCTCCAGGCACCTGCGGTGCACATTCACTTTCCTTTCAGCATGTCCCTGCATCGGTCTCTGCTGCTGCCGTTGTGACTCAGCATTGGACTTTTCCTCTTAGGAATCCAGGAACAGTCACCTCTACCCACAGCTAACTGTGCGGGGAGCGCTTCCCCTGTGGGCTTCCTGGCTGCACCCCGAGAGTTTGCTTGGCAGTGAAACATGGCTGCAGTGTCTCAGCCTGGGGAGCATTATTTGTTTTTATATCTGAGAAAATCTGTTGCAGTTTCAGAGTTAATGGACCAGGGACTGTCTGTTGGGGCTAATGTAACTGGGAAACAGCCCTTAAGATGTACATAGAGCCCATTACATTTTATGGTGGACTAATCAGTGCTTATTTATAAAACACCGAAGGAAAGGCACCTGAGTGGTGAAGGAGATGATTAACAGAAAGGAGCTTTCATTCCTTGGGGTGGATCCAGGCCAACTTGCTGCCATCCTGGCATTGTTCAGTGTTTAGAAATGGGCTTTTGTGCCCCTGAAACACCCTGAATTGACAGGCCTGGTGCCTGGAGCCCTCTCTCCATAGGACAGGGGCACGCCCTCCAGAGCCATTGGAACCTTTGCCATTGTGCTGGAAGGACTCACCCCTAGAAGTGAGAGGGAAGTTCAGGCCTGGTGCTCCTCCTGTTTGCAACACCTCGGCTGAAACTGCCCAAGGAAGTGGTGAATTTTGTGACATGTACGTTTTGCTGGGAATTGAGGCCACCAGCTTATTTCCCAGAGACTCCAAATGGCCATCAGCTGGGCATGACCCCTGAGGATTGACCTGGCGTTAGTTTCGAACCAGTAATTGAGCTGGTTAAAAATGTAGCCAAAAACAAAATTTCAACCGCAAAACAGAAACACATTTTTAGAAAGTTTTTGCAGTTTTTGCTTCCCTTGTTTCCTGACTAGCTTCAATCAGGAACCTAAAGATGAAGAGATTTGTAGCTCATTACACCCCGGAGTAACCTAGTTTACCAGGTATTACCGGCTACAGACTGAGTACTGAACAGTGTGATGTGCGTTGAAGATTTCAGTACAGTTCCTCCTGGGTAGATCCCTACAGCACACACTGTTTGGGCAGGAGAGCCAGTGGAGATCTGAATTGCCAGCCATTTCAAATGAGGTTGAATTTGCTGTCAGTTTGTCTCTCAATCTGAATGCTCTGCAAAGGGAAATATTGAGTCACAGGTGCTCACCTACCATGAAGATGGGAAGGGTATGAAAGTCTAAAGAGGGAGAGATTGCGTAAAATATTTTGTGTGAAATTTGCCCATAAACTGAGGAGCTAACTGCATTGGCTTGTTCAGAAATTAAGCAGCAAGCACTTTGCAGGCTTTCCCTTAAGATACCTGCCTCTGAATCTTAACCAGAAACAACACCAGCTGTTTCAGGCGTGGACCTCTCCTGAGTAGAATGTGCTAATTGCAACAAGTTGTGTGGTGCCTGTGCATTGCAGAGTCATGCTCTCGAGAGGCTGGGACCGAGCAGCAAATTCATTTGCACATGTGAGTTAATGAGTTCCCAGGTGCATCCCATATCAGCTCCATAACACAAAATGCAAACACAATGCTGTGTCCTAGCCCCAGCTTGTCCCCTTTGAAGTGCCAGCATTCCAGGAAATGATGCCCAAGCACCCCCCAAAAGGAGCTGTGGGAGCAGACAGCCGCAGAGAGATTTCAAGTGAACTTGAGTTCAGGTCCCAACTGAGCTGTGTGTTAAGTAAGGACAGCAGCTAAACCTGAAATGTTTGTACTGGGTAGTATTGTTTTCAGGCTGTTGTGTTTTTATAGCATGAATGAGGCCCATAGATACTGAGCTGAAGCAGACTCTACAATAGTCAGTGTCCTCAGGGTTTTGGTTTTGTTTGTGTGAGGGGTTAAAGTGACATTTTCTGTCCTTCTCACTTAAGGGTCAGATCTGGATACCCTTACTTCGTACGTGGTGCAGTTCAGTGGGGTGACGCACGTGACTGCTCACCAGTGAGAATAAGGGGGTCTGGCTCTGGACGACCTGAGCAGCCCTTTTCTTCGCTAGCCCATCCCCTGCCTGTGTCTGGGGAGGTGGGGTGTTACTGTGTCTACCTCTCTGGCCCTTGGATTTGAGCCCCTCCCAGCTAGTTAATCGTAGCAGTAACCATCTCTCGCCTTTCTCCGCCTGTAGGAGCAATACCTTGATTCGTGTTTTCCTTGCCCGCACAGTGGGACACCGCACTCCTGGGGTTAAGTGTGGGGAAAATAACAATCCCGCTCTTAGGTATAGATGTTCCTGTGGCCTCAGGTGGGAAGTGACTGACAATTCCTGCCCTTTGGATGCTTAGCCGCCTGAGTGAAAGGACTTTGATAGAAAAAAAAGTGCCCACCCATCACCCTGGGTTTCTGAGTATTTGACCCACACACACAACCCAACCCCAAAGCAACTTGTACTTTGAGCTGCCGTTGTAACTTCAGACAGCTTCTCCCTGTTGCAGCTGTGACAGCCACTTACCTCCTCCGATGTGCCTCTGCCAGCCTGTCTGGAAGGGTAACAAATCTGGGCTCCGGGTAGGGTTGCCATCAGAACTGAGTAGGGACTGTCCTACCTTCCAGAGCTTTGGCACAGCCAAAACTCTGCTTTTCAGTGGTGGGGAAGGTACCCTTCCCTACAAAATACCCTTTAACATAGAGGAAGATGCCCTGAGCTGCAAGCTCTAATCCAGTGTTTCTCAAACGTGGCCCCTGTGGTTGCATGCAGCCACCAGCGGCTTTTCTTGCGGCCACAGCCTCCTGGGTGGTGATTGGGGGGGGGGGGGGGGGGGCAGGGGAGAGAAGCAGCGGTCTTTCCCTTGGGGCCTCCAGCAGGGGTTGTGGAGAGACAAACACTGGAGGAGCAAGCAACCAGTGAGTTCCCCACCTTCCCCACGGTGGTGGGGCCAGGCTCCCGCCCTAGGGTGGTGGGTGGCAGGCTCCAGCCATAGGGCTTCGGGCTCTGGGGTCTGTCTCCGGGCTCAGGGCTTTGAGCTCTATCCCCTAGCTGCACAGCGGTGGGCTCCAGCCCCTGTCCTTGTGACAGTGGGCTCTGACCCCCGCTGCCACCCCTCGGCCCCCATCCATTCCTCCTATCACCCCGGCCCCGCTGCCTCCCTACCCACCTCACCCTTCAGGGCTTAGTTTGTACCCTGGCATGCCAGGGCTGAGTAAGTCTGCTGTGAAAAGTGATATTTGTATGTTTGTTAGTATCACTTTTCACAGCAGAGTAAGGCTGTGTCTACACTAGCACTTTTGTCAGTCAGGGCTGTGAACAAACGTTTCACAGACAGACGCGTGGACAGCAGTATGTCGGCGGGAGATGCTCTCCTGCCGGCACAGCCCCTGCCGCTCTCCTGTCGGCACAGCCCCTGCCGCTCGTTAGGGAAGGGTTAATTATGCCGACGAGAGCAGCTACATGGGAGACCTTGCAGCACACAGTGAGGTCTGTAGGAGGTAGCTGGGAGGCTGTGAAAAGTGATATTAACATACAAGTATCACCTCTCACAGCAGCAACTTACTAGCCAGCAAGTCTTTAATTAAAAAAAAAAGCAACCAAAAAAGCAAAAGAAAAAACAATACGAAAGACAAGAACGTGCAAAGCACCTTATTTGTGTTTCTCGTCTGTTTAGGTCCAGTAAAGAATAGAAACAGCTGAACATTATTTTTATTATTGCAACACATACATAACTAAATTACAATGATTTGGACATGTCTATGTGCATAATTATTTGTTTTTCCTTAAGTTTAAGTATTTTAGGAAAAAGAACAGGAGTACTTGTGGCACCTTAGAGACTAACACATTTATTAGAGCATAAGCTTTCGTGGACTACAGCCCACTTCTGTTCTTTTTGCAGATACAGACTAACACGGCTGCTACTCTGAAACCTATTTTAGGAAAAATTGTCAGAGCGGCCACCAGCAAGAGTTGGTGGCCACACTCTCAGTCCACCAAAAATTTGTTGTGAGAACCCCTTCTCTAATCCCATCTCTCCCACTAACTGTGGTTAACAATCCTGTGCACTTCACAACTCTTTTGCAGCCTTTCAGAAAGAATACGCCAGGTCTATGTGATTGGCTATTCTGTTTGTAGCTTCTGCTCTAACGTCTAGATCACACTCCTTTCTCGGCGCCAGGAGCAGAACCCCAAAATCTTGATACCCAACATTCTCCTACTCTCTTGCAAAGTGTCTCTCTCCCACCCCTCCGTGGCTGTTCCACATACAGGATAACGGTCTGATTCCAAAACTAGTTACTCTTGTAACTCTGACAGAAGAGATCCGTGCTGAAGGTTTTAAGTTCAAATCCTGCTGATGATCCATGCAGGGAAAAAACAGTATGCGCTTGATCGTGTAACTAAAGACTGTATGGTAATGCATACTCACAGGGGGATAGAACTAAGGTTGTACAGTCAATCTTAATTCTAGAATTTTCTAACAAATGTCTTTCACCAGCACAAAATCCACACATGATTTTTTTTAAAGATGAAATTTATGGTTGTATGCAAATCATTAGAAAATAGGCAAGTTAGATTATTCACATAAAATCTTCTGCGTCAGAACGTAGGTGTCCTGAATGTTTGGTTCTGAAAGGCAGCATTTAATATTCATGAGCCTGGCCCCCCCAAATCATGAGATTTTTTTAAAAAGTACTAAGCTTTGTGCTCTTTTTATTTGCCTTAGAGAGCAATCGCTTCACATTCTCCACAACCCTGAAGGCTAGAAACTTATTTTTAAAATAAAATGCAAATAGAGATTCTCTTGCCATCTTTTGACTCCAGCAGTGGGGCTTTAAGAAAAGCACCAAATATTGCCAGACTTGTGATAAATTCTTGAGTAGTCACAACACCAAAGTGTCAGCACCTTTGGAGGAGCGAGTTTCACAGTTAGGGATACCCTGGGGCGAGAACGCCCCGCTAGCAGCCTCTTCTTGTTTGAACTGAGGTCTAGCTGGCATCTCTCTGCTGAGTGTAGCTGCAGAGGTATTGCACGGGGTATGGGAGGGAGTATCTCTTGGGCACAATGGCCCCAAACTTTAGGCCTTGATAGAGCAGGCTAAACCCAACACCCTGCACTCCACCTGGAAACCCACAAGTGGAGAGTGCAAGTCACAGAGCACTGGAGACAGGGAGGGCTGCATGTCTCGTCCCATGGTGCCTGCTGGCAGTTGGGCTGGGATCTGTAGGGGCAGATCAGGGAATCTGCGACATGGACTCCTCCTGGTCCTGGGGCTGCGCTGGTGGCAGGGTGACTGGCCTAGTCTTCATGCTTGCCGTGCTGGGCCCAGGGAAGAAGGAGCTGCTGGCTGTCTCACGATGGGGCTGGTGGCAGGAGGGGTCATACTGGTGAGGCGGGGAAAGGGCAGGCAGGAAAGGGCAGGCGACAGGGTCAGTGGAAGGAGGGAAGGGGTCATGCTAAGAGGGGTGACTGCTGAGGGTGTGGGACAAAAGTGGAGCAGGTGTAGGGGACTGGGCAGGCATGAGATGGCTAATGGAAAGCAGAGACAGAATGACGGAGGCTGTTCTATGTCTTCTGTCCCCCCAGTCAGCAGTCCCAGGCTATCTCGGCTCTTCTGGAGATACGCAGGGGCTCTAGTTGCTAGGAACATCAAGCCCGCACTCATAGTTACGTTTGAAAAAGCTATTGCTCCCCTGGCAGAGATTCTGATGAATTCTTCTGGGGGTTTGTGCCGCTGCAGCTGGATGGTCACCCCGCAGCAACTGTGGATCTCCTGAGGCCTTCTTGGTTCTCTGGGATCTGCTGGAGGCCAGGACCTGTCAGGGGAGGCTCTGTGCCTTGGCACGTACCCTGCAGCACCCTCTTCCTTTCTTGTTCCCAGCGAGCATGGCTGCACTGGCCGACACGCCCCAGGGCCTGGGGAGAGAGGGGGCAGTGCTGCAGACACTGCTTTTCGGTGTGGCTAGGATAGAGCGGTGTGTGAAGAGTCTCCCCTCAGGGTGTGATGTGGGCCATAGAAGTTGGAGATGGGAAAGCCCCATTAGGTCCCTTGGAGACCATGTGCCAGGGCCAGCGCAGGGATGACCCCCATGGTGTAATTTCGGCTTGGCTCAGTGTTCTCTCTGAAACGTCCTGAGCAATTTTGTTCATTAGCAAATGTTGTTTCACTTGTTTCTGTCACGTCCGCACCCACCATCTGTCTAATGGGAGGTGGGGCTGGCGCTGTTTACATACAGGGTGTTACTCACGGTAAGGATGGACTCCTCCTATTTCTTATCTCTAGTTTCTTCAGTTAGAAACTGTCTCATTACAAATATCATCGGAAATTGCTCTGTGACCAGAAAGAATGGTACATCCTGGTTTGTTAGTTATTTACTGGTTGATGAGTGAGACAGCAGAATTTTATGTGGATGTATTTGACCGATGCAAGTGTATACTCTAAAATTCTCTTAGAAAAATTTACTTGTTATATACATCTTTCTATGCAGGAGAGCCTCGTCTTCTGCTCAGAGACTCAAAGAAAGAAGCACACGACACACACAAACTAAAATCTAAATTCACCCAAGTAACACTTGCCTGGTAGCCAGCATAAACTACTTGTGATCATAATTTTATACTAGTGTGTAAACAGTACAGAGCACTTCATAAAATCCTGGACAGATAGATTAGAGAAATTGTTTAAACATTTTTAACTGCGGTGAGCTTTTTTAAAACTAGATATTTTATATATTTCACAACTTGGAATTTACTGGTATGTTTCTCTGGTGCCCAGTCAAGCGTGAGTTTGATCCCTGAAGTAAGTTTTACTTTTCAGTGCCCCATCTTACTCATTTCCATAAACAGGGATGTTCATTTCTAAGTAATATGTTTGTGATGTTCCCCTCTGGTGTTATCCGGATCGGTGATCTGCAAGGTCACTCCAATCCTTGACTCTGGGAGCCAGCCTTACCCTGCTCTGCTGTGAGAACCCCCACTCCTGGGCTGTTCACACACAGCCTCTGGCATGTGAGCTGCTCCTTGGAGTGTGCGACCGAATTACACTAGCCAGTATCTCCGGTCCCAGACACAACCCTAGGAACCTCCATCTTGCAGTGTCCAGTTATGGACGCTGGACGCTGCAAGCTTATATGAGTTCATCAATTTAACAAAGAAATTGATATGTGCCAGGCTTGTTATCCCAAGGGGAGTCTGACACGCTTCAAACCAGATGCTTCAGGTAGAATAAACCAACAGATTTATTAACGACAAAGATAGACTTTACGTGATTATAAGTCAAAGCACAACAAGTCGGATTTGGTCAAATGAAATAAAAGCAAAACACATTCTAAGCTGCTCTTAACACTTTCAGTGCCCTTACAAACTTAGATGCTTCTCACCACAGGCTGGCTGGTTGCCCTTCAGCCAGGCTCTCCCCTTTGATCAGCGCTTCAGTCGCTTGGTGGTGATGTCTGTAGATGGAGGTGGAAGAGAGAGGAAGAGCCTGGCAAACGTCTCTCCCTTTTATCATGTTCTTTCTTCCCTCTTGGCTTTGCCCCCCGCTCAGGGTCAGGTGAGCATTACCTCATCGCAGTCCCAAACTGACCAAGGGAAGGGGGGTGACTCACTCGAGAGTCCAACAGATCCTTTGTTGCTGCCTAGACCAGTGTCCTTTGTTTCTGTGAGGCTGGGCTGGGTTTGTCCCATCCATGTCCTGATGAGGTGTGAACTGCTCCTCTGCTCCTGGAGAGTTTTGCCTGGGCTGGTTCTAAGCCACAAAGACACACTTTCAGCCTCATAACTATATACATGAAATTACAACCTATAACAACACTATAACAACACTGCTCAGTGCATCACGAGCCTTCTGAAGACACCCGACATGACAAACTTTGCATTGGACACCACACAATCATAAGGATGAACATGGGGGTGCAGGGTGTTCCCCCGAGGTACAGAGCATCACAACGTTATACAATTTTCTTTAAAAATCACGTTGTAAGACTGAAAGTGTATAGCAAGTGTATTGTGGATAATGGTTAATGCAGACACTTGTTATCTGTGAATGTTCTAGTCTTGTAGAGCTGCATTGGCCCAGATCCCCAGGTTCAGCCAAGGAATACACAGAACACTTCAAAAACAGCATTTGTACAAGGGTTTCTTTCAGCTTCCTTTGTGGTCCCTGATCCAGGGCTGCTTGTGTGCTGGTCTGGCCCCCTCGAGGAAGTTAGAGGAGCCTGAGGGATGTTCTAATTGACAGCAGCTACTAATGACCTCGAGGCCATTCCAGCAGGTGGGATGTGGGGACCTCCTGGCCATGCCCCTTTGCTCCTACGCAGGCTGCAGGAAGGATGGTGCAGTAGAAGTTTCTAGCCTGCTCTACACCACCAGCATCCCGTGGTCTGCTAGGCCGGCTGTAGGGCAGAGTGGCTATGTCATTATTTTGTCTGGTTTGGTTTTCGGTTGCAGTGTGCAGGGTGGTCGCTCTGTGCGTTAGATCGTTAATCAGAGATAAGAACCTTCCTCACAGATACCTGATCATCTCTCAGCCCCCCAGCATGGTGTAGTCATAGTCTGTATGTTGGTAGCTGCATGGTGCTAGAATTCCTCCCTGAGAAGTAATTCTCTGTGGGGTGCGTGGGGTGCAGAGGCCCTGCCCAGGGGCGAGGGAGCAGGGAGGCTATTTGTTGAGCAGTGATACTGCATCACTCAGTGCAGGGAGTGCAGCATAGGCCAGGCATATGGGGAATATGGCCGTCTCATGAGGGACATGACTCACTCTTGGTGGAACTGAGCTAGGAACCAGGACCACCTTGGGGCGAGGAGACATACTGCCTGTGGGGAGCCCCTCTTGCTTTATTTGGCACTCTGGCCACAGTGCGCCTTTGGATTCCCCCTTCATTTGTGTGACCCCCAATCCCACGGATAGTTTTGTCCTGTAATCAGCCGCAGCTCACCTGACCTGCCACACGGGTGTGCTCCCTTCATACTGCATTTGTGCTGCTGTTACATGAGTGATTGTACTGTACAGAGTACACAAAGCACCGCGTGAGCTGTACCATCAGATGCAGTCGGTACCTGCCAGTCCCAGTGCTGGGGACTGCCCATGGGGACTGGTGAAAGAGAACCAGCTTCAAAGTGAATTGTTTTGTTTTGATATAAAAAGTCTAAGACACTTCAAGTGACTTTCTTTGCAGGGAGGCAGGGTAGGTGAGATACTATCTTTTATTGGCCCAACTTCTGCTGGTGAGAGAGACGAGCTTTCAAGCCACACTGGGACAAGCTGGTTTTTTTGTAAGTGAAGCAAAGTGACTGTCCAGTGCAGGCTGCCCACTGACTGGGCACTGAGCGTGTCAGCCTCCCACCCCCCACCACGAGCCTGTGCATCCCCAGGTGGCTGCTCCCCGACGGGCTCCTATAATCATGGTCTGATTTCGCTAACTCTTATGCATTTGGTCTAATATAAATCAAGTCCTTTAGCGTGTGCTAAATGCAAAACCCCATGTTTGTGCAGGTTCAACGCAGCCTTTTTTTCATAAGAAAGGGGCAGAAACGTTAACTGCCCTGCATTTCATGTAGGGTATGTTAGTACCTTGAGCAGCCTCCCTACTCCTTCAACCCCCTACGTTACTGACGTGCTCATTTCCATTTGAACCTGTTTGAAGTGGGCACCGTCGGTCTGAGTTTGTGCAGCGCCCAGCACAGTGGGGTCCAAACCCTGACCGAGTCCGTTAGGTGCTGCTGTCCTAGAAGTAATAAGTAACTCCTCTGTAAAGAGCTACTCCCACGAGGGCGCTGTACTGCTAAGAGAGAGGCATACAGGCAAGATGGTGAGATCCTGGTGATCACAGAACTTTAACTTTTCATTCTCTGGCCGCTTGGGCTGACCAGCTCTTCCTCCAGACAGTGACCTCGCCAGGCGACTTTGTCCCTGGGAGATGTCATTCCTGGGGAACTCCCAGAAGCACCTGGAAGAGAAAACAAGCAACTTCTTTGAAAAGCAAGGTGTAGACAAACTAGTGGACAGGGCAGCCGCCAGGTGATCAGAAGAGGCAAGGAGAGAGCCCCAGGAGGACCCCTCTGCTCACAGTCTCTGCAGGCCATGGTGGGTTTTAGAGCTTTGCCACCTGCAGAACGGAGGTGGATGACTGGTGCCTATAGTGCAATGGCCACTGGTCTCAGCCCTGCCTGTGCAAAGCGCTGCCTGCCAAAACCAAAGAGGGGCTCAGCGAGGCAGAGGAATCACCCCAGCCCTGGAAGGACGTGCTCTCACCTGCGCTGGCAGAGTGCGGACAGGTGGATTGGGCGAGCGGTCAGCAGGGGCAGCGTGGTGAATGCGCAGCTGCTCTTCCAGCACCGGATTGGGGGGGGGGGGGGGGGAAGGTTGTGTGGCTGGTGGGCAGAAGGCAGTTGTGGGGCCACAGTGCTCTGGGTTGGGGCTGGGGTCAGATAGGAGGGCTACAGGGGAAAGTGTTGGGCTCTAGGGGGAGTGTGGGGGTGGAAGGCATTAGGGGAATGGGGCTCACAGGCAGGGAATGGGGGTTTCTGAGTGGAGGGAGGGGATGGGGCAGTTGAGGGAGGGGATCACAAGCAGGGAGTGGGGGGTCCCTATGAGGAGTTTAGGGGTTGGAGACAGTTGGGGGTGGGGGTCACAGGCAGGGGATGGGGTCCCTGAGGGATCATGGGGGTCACAGGCAGTGGGAGGGGATTCCCTGTGTGGAGTTTAGGGGTTGGAGACAGTTGGGAGTGGGGGGGGGGTCACAGGCAGGGGGTGGGGGATCCATGGAAGAGCATGGGGGCCACAGGCAGGGGGTGGGGGGTCCCTGGGGGAGTGTGGGGGTCACAGGCAGTGGGAGGGGATTCCCTGTGTGGAGTTTAGGGGTTGGAGACAGTTGGGAGTGGGGGGGGGGTCACAGGCAGGGGGTGGGGGATCCATGGAAGAGCATGGGGGCCACAGGCAGGGGGTGGGGGGTCCCTGGGGGAGTGTGGGGGTCACAGGCAATGGGAGAGGATTCCCTGTGTGGAGTTTAGGGGTTGGAGACAGTTGGGGGTGAGGGTCACAGGGAGGGGATGGGGTCCCTGGGGGATCATGGGGGTCACAGGCAGGGTCCCTGTGAAGAGTTAGGGAGCAGGAGACAGTTGGGGGTCACTGCAGCAGGGGTCTGGGGCCCTTGGGGAAGGATGCAGGCTGATAGTGGAGGAGTCTTGGTGCCTGGCAACTCCGGTGCCTACGGTGCTTGCCTGGCCATGGCGCACAGCCCACTACCAGGCTCTACATCAGGACCAGAGCTGCTACTTGGCTCCCCAGAGTTTCCTCCGTGGGGCTGTGTTGCTCAGGAACCCTGGAGGAGCAATTCCAATCCACCATCTCCAGAGCTGATCCCTGCCCCCGGCAGGCAAAGCCTCACGAGGGGCACCTGACCCTGTGATAACGGAGATCCTCTTTTCAGAGTAGCAGCCGTGTTAGTCTGTATCCGCAAAAAGAAGAACAGGAGTACTTGTGGCACCTTAGAGACTAACACATTTATTAGAGCATAAGCTTTCGTGGGCAACTGCCCACTTCATCGGATGCATAGAATGGAACATATATTGAGGAGATATATATACACACATACAG
Organism: Malaclemys terrapin pileata; assembly: GCF_027887155.1. Taxonomy (NCBI): domain Eukaryota; kingdom Metazoa; phylum Chordata; order Testudines; family Emydidae; genus Malaclemys; species Malaclemys terrapin. The sequence goes on along the minus strand of NC_071511.1, from coordinate 127,761,471 downwards.
AGAGCATGAACGGGTGGGAGTTGTCTTACCAACTCTGAGAGGCCAATTAATTAAGAGAGAAAAAAAAAAAAAACTGTGTCTCCTTCAAGCAAGAAAAGCTGCCAGGGACCTGGGAGCGTGCAGGCGTCCTGCAAGCCCTGAGGGAGCTGATGTGCTGTCCAACTCTGCATCCTCCCTGTGCCCAGGAAGGTTAGAGAGCAGCTGGCACAAGAGGAAGTGGGGACGCATCTTCACTGACGGAAAGTGAACTAGAGCTCTGTCAAGAGATGGCACCTCCTAGCACCATGCCACTGCCAGGGACTCAGTGCTGATTTGGAGGGAAGATGGCCCCTTACATGAATAACCAGCACCACTTCCTTCAGCACCCCGGTGTCCCTTGTCAATCTCCATCCAAGCACTAATGTGAGCTCCATCCTGCTTAGCGTGGGAGATCGGGTGGTCAGAGGATAAGATGGCTTGGGTGCAGAGCATGGCAGGCCTGGGGCCCCAGAGAGGTCTCTGCACAGCTGGGTTTGCCTCCTGATATTGGCGGGGGGCCGGGAGCTGCACAGTGCTGGGCTCACAGTTGAACTCGAGCTGGAGAACATCAACAGGTTAGACTAGTTCTTCCGAATAGGGGTTGAGGAGCAATTCGGCTCCTGCAGGAAGGGACTACAGGGGGAGCAGAGGGTGGGGGTAAAACTCTGAGGTTCCCCACATTGTGTAATTGGGGCAAAGTTTGCACTTCTGTGGCATGAGCCACAGGAAACCCGATAGATCCCCAAAGTATCAGGACCCCCATCCCCCTTCCCGCCTTAATTCCTGACACAGAGGTGGGGCACTGAAGGGCCAAGGTGTGCCCCCAGCCAGCCCACTCCCTGCACTGTGATCCCACCCCTGGATGGCTCGCCACAGGGTCCTGGAACAGGATGGAATGGGGCTGCAAAGGCAGCCACCCGCCATCCTTGCTCTTCTGCACTTGGACAGGGAAGATCAGGGCAGCTCTCAGGGGCACAACTGGGCCAAATGTCAATCAGATGGATTCCAAAGCTGCATGGTTACCCGTCCAAGGCCTGCAGTCAGGCCCGTTACAAAATGGGATGGCTACAGGCTGGGCAGAGTCTGCATGTAATGACCCTTCCGGAAACAATAGGGCACTAAGCAAACAAGGGTATATAGCCCTGCCAGATAAGGGCATGCGTGCAGGGGAGGCTCTCAGCTCTGACCACCTGGTGCTTCTGATATGCAATCTGTGACGCTGTACTGGAATTGCAGAGTAAATAGTAGTAGGGGACACATTCTGCGAGACCAACAAGTGGATCAGAACACAAACACGCTCTTTGGGGTCCAAAGGTGCCACCCCATAGGGGTTTATTTTTGGAAAGGAATGTGCAGCTGATAAGATAAAAAATAGACTGAGTAAAACACAGCCTTCTGTAACACTGCGAGAATGCTCCCGCTTTCCTTGCGTATTGTATCGGCTAGCTAGTTAGGTGGGGTGAACCTGTGGAATCACAGTGTATTATGAATATAGGGGAAGCTACAACTTATTTTTCTCTCCTTTTTCCTTTCTCTTTGCTCTCAAGTCTCCACAGCGGGCAAGTAGTTTTGTGTGGGACTGTGATGGGAAGGCTATGTCATGATCAACAATATGACCCATACAATACTGATATGGAGAGAAACGAAGTGCTGACCAAGTATCTGCACCGCATTCTTGATGTGGGGGGAGCAAGGATGGGAAGGTGCCACGGGAGCTGTTCCCAGGGTTATAATCCGTACAGATTTAATCCAAGGTTTGAACGTTGCACTAAGGATGAATAGTGCTGGAGCAGAGACTTTGAGCCAAACCCCTCCCTGGTGTATCTGGCGGTATGGGAAAGCAGTGGCCTTACACCAGGGAGGCATTTAGCTCACTGTAGTTATCGCTGGCAAAGAAACCAGAAACAAGGAGACATGATATAAACATTGGAAGACTTTAGACAAAACTTTCCAGTGAAGGAAAGGTAATAATTGTGAGTTAGAGTGATAAACTGCCAGGGGGCCAGCCACTCCACGGGGGTGGGATAGGCTGCTGCATTAGAGAGAGTGGCTTGACATTCTAGTGGGAGATAAGAAGTGAGGTCTGCAGATGATCTAGGGCTTGAGCTGAGAAGGTAAATGGGGTGGATGGGCCCCAGGGGGCTGCCCCTTGGCTTGCATTTTGTGTGATCGGGGAATGTTTATTGCTTATAGTGTTGGCTGGTTCGGAGTCGAGCATCTGGCTCCTTTGGGTGGAATTGAAAGCTGAGGTTTGTCTGTCTCCCTTTTTCTCTCTCTCCTCTCCCTCTAGACATTGTCCGCAGCGACATTGCCCTGGATAAGCAGAAAGGCTGTAAGATTGCCCAGCACCCAGACATTATGTTGGAACTGCAGCGAGAAAAGGCAGCTCAGATGCATTTGGTTTTGTTAAAGGAGCAGTTCTCAAACACATACAGCAACCTCACGTTAACAGGTAAGGCTGCGAGGTTAGCTCTGGCACCAGGAGCCAGGGCTAGTCCTTTGCTAGCTAGCAGGTATTCGAAAGCCAGCTGACACCCCAGTACTGTGCCAACAAGCATCTACCTGGCTTAGGAAAGGCCAGTCTCTCTTTGACTAAAGAAACAGTCAGGTCACAGTGGGCTGACACGGAAGTTTTCCCAAAAACAGGGTTTACAAAACCAAAAGCCAACACAAAAGTTTCCATTAAACGTAAGCATTTTAATGGGAACAACTCAAGAAAAAGGCAAACAAGCAGCATCAATAGTGACACGTAAATTCAATTTTTCAAATTCTTTTTGCTTTGATAAACTCGGGTGTTACAAATAGCAGGTATTTAGTTCCAACGAGCTGCAGTCTGGCTCGGAAACCAACATGCCTATCACTGTAGCCTGACAATGTCTCTTTGGTTGTTCTACCAGCAATGCTGAATGTTTGGGTATATGGGATTTGCTAAATGTGATGGAGGGGCTGTAAAGACTCTTGTAGGTGGCAGCTCCAGGGTGCCTGCTACATGGGGGCCAGGTCGCTATGCAGAATGCAGTGGAAAGTGAAGTGTTGTGGAGATCTCCCTGCTAACCATCCATGTCAGATGGGGCTGCAGCAATTACTAAATTTGGATCTAAACTGCGGCTCATTTTTTTTCCCTCAGAGCATGCACTTTGCATGAACCCAGTAAATATTAAAGAGCAAATATAAAATGATAATGGCCCAGACGGAGCTGAGACAATGCTCTATTCCTGGTAATGTTTGCATTAGCTGGGGAGTAGAACCTCGAGAGACAGACGGGGTTGCCATGTTATGGACACACATTAAAAGTGCTTATGAAGGGCTCAGGTCTCCAGGCAATGACGGGGTAGAGGAGAGGGATCCCAGCAGCCTACAGTGATCTCTCGATCGCCACAGCAGAATAAACCACAGACACTCCAAGAAGGAGCAAGGAATTAATTACATCAAACCAGGGCTGCAGACCCCCCCATTATTGGAGAGGGTGAAGGAGGCCACTCAGCTTCTTGGGATGCTGCAGGCCCCAATGGGGAGGCTGAGGACGGCCCCTGGCTGTGGTGGGCATGGCAGACTCCCCAGGGGAGGAGGGGAGAGAGAAGGAAGCTGAGACTGGTGCTGTCTGTGCCCCCTGGTGTATTCCCAGCCTGAACGCCCCCTCCCCCGCAAAAAATAAAATTCCTCCAGAAAAGGTGAGGCGCTGTAAAGAGACCCAGACCACAGAGCCCTCTTTGTCGCCATCTCTCTCAGTTCCCAGCCCTGTAACTCGGCCAAACTGCTGGAGCTGGCAGTGAGCCCCTAGAGGCACTGGCTGTATTGGAGCTACTAGTGCGCATGGGACCCCACGCAAAGGGGCTGCGGGCACTGGCAGGGAGTTTTGCCCCTAGGGCCTGTGGCACCAAGGCTGTGAAGGTGGCTGAAGCACACATTGTCCCTGAAAGCCCGGCATTGACGTGGGCTTGTCAGAGGCATTTCTCGTTCTCGTAACCTAATCTGCTTGGCTGTTTGTTCCTAGTACAACTGTTGGAATCAACATTGTCAGCTTTTCCCCTGACAACTTGCTTACTTTCCACTAAACACATTTTCCGGAGAGAAGAGGCTCTCCCTCCTTCCCAGGCTGCTTCAAAGCGCTCTCAGGCATTGTTCACATGCTTTCACAGAACCTGCAGAGCAGAGGTGCTGCCTTGGTTATCAGTGCTGCTCGGAGCCTTTCCGTGTGTGTTGATAGGAGAGTTCAGAAGGTTTCGGCTCCAGGTGTCCTGGAGAAGACAGAGTAATTTCATTTTAATACCAGCAGTAAAACTATTTTAATGGCCTTTAACTCCCTTTGAATTTGAGCAGCGCAGCTTCATAATTGTTATGAAGTTTAATCTTTGATTTCATAGACATAGCCTGAGAACACAGACTCCAGACAGCTAAGCATAATATTTAACTGGAGCTAGACTAACGTGTGTAAATATTTCCCTTCTCTGTGATAGATTTGGTCTTTTTGGAGTTGGCCGAGGGGGTCGGACATCTGCTGTAGAGGGACCTTCCTTATCTTCAGAATCAAACACGTAGAATTTGTTTGAGGGGGTTCTTTGCTCTGCACAGCTCTTTGTTAGGGGCTTGGTCACCAAGCAAGATCGAATTGGACACAGGTTGGACTCTGGTAGGGATGGTTAAATGGGCTAGCCCCTAGGTATAGAATATCCAGTGGGTGCCCTCCCTACATAGATTCAATTCCTGGGTGATCTGACTTTGCCTGCTGTCTGTCCATAAACAGAGTTCCATGCAGCCTGCTGTGGATGAAGGTGCCACAGTGGTCCCTTCATTTTCTCCCTCCCTCCAAGAACACTCATGGATGCCTCTCTATTGGGATGGGGAGTGCATCTACATGACCAGATAGCCCAAGGCTCCTGGTCCCTGCAGGAATCCAGGATGCACATCAACCTGCTTGAGCTTTGTGCAGTCCACAAGGCATGCAAGATATTTCTACCCATTGCCTGGTCCATGCACATTCAGGTCAGGTCAGACGACATGATCTCTGTCTAGTGCATAAACAAGCAGGGAGGAGCGAGATCCACTTCGTTCTGCATTGGGCAGCTCTGGAACTGGTGCATCCCACACCAGAGCGCGCTTTCGGCAGTTCACGTTCCAGGGGTAATGAACTCCCTAGCAGCCAGCCGCTGCAGGTGCTTGCACAGGGATTATAAGGGGGAACTCCACCTGTTGACAGTGCAGCAAATCCTTCACCAAAGGGGTGTCCCATTGTGAGATCTCTTTGGAACCCAGTGGAACAAAAAGTGCCTGACTTATTGCTCCCAGGCTGGCCAGGTCTCCAGTCCAGGGGGTCGCCTTCCTGGTGCAGTGGGCAGCTCAGCTCCCCTCCCCTCCTGTCCCACGTCCTTAGGAAAATCAAGCTTGGCAGGGCCACAGTGAGCCTCAGACCTTCCTTGTGGCTGAGGTAGTTCTGGTTCCTTCTGCAGGTGGCAGCCTGCCCATGCATCTACCTACAGCTGTTCCCAGGCCTGCTATCTCTGAATAAGGGCAAGACAAACCACCCCAGTCCAGCTTCCCAACCTGGCAGCATGGTTTTTGGATGGATATCCAATAGAGAGAGCGCCTGCTCCCAGTATGTTCAATTCAGCCTTAACAACAGGGGACCCTCTGCATGCTAATGCTTAATGCTAGTTTGCTAAGTGGAAGTGGCTTTCCCTGTGATGTCAACAGCAGCACTTACCTTTGGCTTCTTGCTCCCTTCTGCATCTCTCCATGATGGTTCCCCTACTTGTGGTGATTACTCCCCTAGAGGGGTGCGGGAGGGTGGGGCCCTCGCGGCAGACCTGCTGAGCACCGTTTTCACAAGGGTGAAGTGTCTTTGTGACTGCATCCCAGATTCCTCCGTAAGGTACCCTCTGAATTTCCCCTTAGCCAGCCCGTTACCTTCCAGTGTTATGTGCGAAGCCTCGGCAGAGCACGCAGGGTGAGAGCTCCTCTCTTTGGAGGTATGTAGGGTTCCAGCTTCCTGTGTCTAGAGGAAGAAGCCCTTTCAAAGATGCCCAAGATCATTCATTTCCATGACTGAAGGGGGGAGCCAACCTCGTGAGGAGGGCGTTAAATTAGGGCTCCGGGGGCAGGTGACAAAAGCCCGTAGGTAAGCAGAAAAAAGACAGCCTTAACCGAGGGCTAGATGTCTGGGTGGGACATGGAAAATTCCAATAGGATCATAAGAGCAACAAGGGGGAAGTTGATGGGCAATCTGCCCAAGTCTGTACACAACTGGAAGGAGTATGGGGAACAACCAGGAAGAACTGGAAGTACTAGTGTGTAAGTTAAATGACTTAACTAGCATCATAGAGACTTGGGATAAATCTGCTGACTGGAATATTGTTACAGAGGGGTACAGCTTCTTCCGAAAGGACAGCCGGGGCAAAAGGGAGGAGACGTGTATTATACAGCAAGAATATATACACCTGTTCGGAGGGCCAGACGGAGGTAGGAGGCAGACCAGTTGAAAGTCTCTGGGTAAAGATAAAAGGGGGAACATAGGGATGATGTCATGGTAGGGGTCTGCTATAGTCCAGCAAATCAGAAAGAGGTTGGTGAGGCATTTCTAGAACAAATAACAGAACTGGTAGCTAGGAGACTGTCCCGTGCTCTCCATCCCCGTTCTGGGCCCCGGCAGCACCACAGCAGAACTGCTGCCCAGCCATTGCCAAGCGTGTTCTAGGCCATGGGGGCAGAGGTGACGGGCTGCTGGGAAGTGCAGAGTGAGGAGAGTCCAGCATAACTTCTTTTTTGAAAGCAAGTTGTACAGCACTCTGCCTGGGGGCCGGGTTTCCAAAAGGGAGATGAAGGAGGAGAGGGTAGGACCATAGCACCTATCCTGTGGGTCTGGGACATGCTGTCCTGGGGCAAGAGCAGGACATGGCCTTTCCATCCCATGCCCTTCAAGGGGTGAGCTTGCGTCTCAGGAAAGGGAATGTCCCCCGCTGATTGTACTGGTGGTAGTGGGGGGCTTCTTGTGAAAGGTGTGGTGCCTGCCTTGGGGAATAGGAGGCTGGGATTCCTTGTCTGGCCCTTCCTCTGAAAGGGAGAGGTTAGGATCTTCCCTTCCTCACACGGTCGTCCCTCCACCACTTCATGCTCCTCTCCTAGGAACAAATGAGAGCCTGGTGCTGCAGCCATAGGAGAGTCAGGGGGTTTGCTTTGGGTCCGTGTCACGCTCCCAGACGGGGAATCTGCTCCCTGTTTGGAATCTTCACGCTGTGTTCACTAATTGGTTCCTTTAAAAAATGAAATGAAAACTTCTCCGCTCACCTTGAAGGTGACAGATCAGTGGAACCGATGGGCCCTGTGGTGCGACTGTTGGGGCTGCCACTACTAGGAATTTACGACTTGAAAGGACATGACCGTAAACAAGCTTATTAATGACAGCCAGATGTGTGGCAGTCACATTCTGGAAAAAGAAGAACCTGCTTTTGAGGGTTATGGATAGAGCAGAGCACAGAAATGTTACATACACGTCTCTGGTGTGTGTGTGTGTTTGGTGCTGACAGCGTGCTGCATAGGATTGCCTAGAAACTAAATTAGAGAGAAAGAGCAAATGGGACACACTGAGAGACAGGGAAATGGGGAAGGCTAGGACTTAAAAACTATGGTGATTAGTATTGATGACTATCTTCATGTGGGCATCACATAAAATACATCTTCCTACAATAACAATTCTCTGCTATCAGAGGGTAGCCGTGTTAGTCTGGATCAGTAAGAAGCGACAGAGTCCCCTGTGGCACCTTATAGACTAACAGACGTATTGGCGCATAAGCTTTCGTCTGACGAAGTGGGTATTCACCCACAAAAACTTATGCTCCAGTTCTCTGCTGTTTTCTGGCCAGGGGGGATGCTTTCAACACCAGTATCTCCAAACAGAAATAACAATAGCAGCCTTTCTCTGTTTTCCCAGCTTGCAGGAGAAATAACTTGATCTGTTTATGGGGTATTTTGGGGTGTGTGTGTGTGTGTGAGAGAGAGGGGTGTCGGATGGTGTGTGTATGGACTGTGATGGGAGGCTAAGGGGTGTGTGTGTGGAGTGGTAGTGGTATGTGGAGGGGGCCAGTGGGGTGTAGGTGTGGGGTGTGTATGGGGGTGAAGATGTGGGGTAGGGCAGTGGTATGGGGTGTGTGTAGGGGTGACGTACATGGAGGCCGTGGTATGTGTGTGGGGGTGGGGTGTATGGGGGTAGTGGTACGTGGGGGGATGGGGTATATGTGGGTAGTGGTATCTGGGTGAGGATGTGGGGTGTGTGGCGGTAGTGGTGTGTGTGTGGGGTGCAGTATATGGAAGCAGGGGTATGTGTGTGGAGGGGGTGGGATGTATGGAAGCAGTGGCAAGGGTGTTGGAGCCTTCCCCCCTTGTCCCTGAGGCCCCTCTGCCCCCCTTCTTCCCCGAGGCCCCGGCCAAGCCAGAAGCTGGAGCGGATTTGGGGTGGGGCTGAAAGCAGCCCCCTGCCTGTATCCCCACCCCTCGGGCCTCCCACCCAGGGCAGGTGGAGGGACCGGCTCCCCACAGCTGCCTGTGTGGGTCTCCCGCCACAGCCCGGTCATGATAACAGCCACGCGGGCAGCTGTGGGGAGCTGCGACGGACCCTTCACCTGCCCACGGTGCAGGTAGGGTTACCAACTGAACACCTTTGCCCTGCCCCACCCCCTTCCCAAGGCCCCACTCCCCATTCACTCCATCCCCCCTCCCTCCGTCACTCGCTCTCCCCCACCCTCGCTCACTCATTTTCACCGGGCTGGGGCAGGGGGTTGGGGTGCGAGAAGGGGTGAGGGCTCGGGCTGGGGCCAGAGAGGAGTTTGGGGTGCAGGAGGGGGCTCCAGGCTGGGGGAGGGGGCCAAGGGGTTTGGAGTGTGGGAGGGGATGAGGGCTCTGGCTGGGGGTGCAGGCTCTGGGGTGGGGCTGGGGATGAGAGGTTTAGGGTGGAGGAGGGGGCTCTGGGATGGGGCAAAGGATTGGGGTGTGGAAGGGGGTGTGGGCTCCAGCTGGGGGTGCAGGCTCTGGGGTGGGGCTGGGGATGAGAGGTTTAGGGTGGAGGAGGGGGCTCTGGGATGGGGCAGAGGATTGGGGTGCGGGCTCCAGCTGGGGGTGCAGGCTCTGGGGTGGGGCCGGGGATGAGGGGTTTGGGGTACAGGAGGGAGTGAGGGGTGCGGCTCTGGGCGGCACTCACTTCAGGAAGCTCCTGGAAGCTGCCGGCATGTCCCTCTGGCTCCTAGGCAGAGGGAGGCGCTGCCTGCACACGCCGCCCCTGCAGCTCCCATTGGCTGCGGTTCCCAGCCAATGGGAGCTGCAGAACCAGCCATTGGCGGGGGCAGCGTATGGAGCCACCACAACGCTTAGACGCCAGAGAGAGATGCCGGTAGCTTCCCGGGAACCGTGCGGAGCTGGGCAGGCACCTGCCTGCCTCGCTGCAGCAGCCAACTGGACTTTGAACGGCCCGGTCAGCAGTGCTGACCGGAGCCGCCAGGGTCCCTTTTCGACCAGGTGTTCCAGTCGAAAACCGGATGCCTGGCAACCCTAGGTGTGGGGGGGCCCACCAGGAGCAGGCCCAGGCCTGTCTCCCTGTCCCCTGGACTCCCTGCCCAGGGAAGGTGGAGGGTCTGTGCTGTGGCTCCCCAAAGCTGCCTGCATGGCTTGTACCATGGCCAGGCTGCGGCTCCAAGGCCTCCCCTGCCAGAGCCAGGTCGGGGAGAGCCACGCAGGGTCATAACCCTCCACCTGTTCTGGGCTGGGCGGGAAGCCCGGGTGGGTGGGGACACGGGCCAGGGGGTGCTGTCAGCCCTGATGCACCACAGGCAGGTGGAGGGTCTGCATGGCTCCCACAACTGCCCAAGCTCCTCGGCTGGACTCCACGCTGGCCTGGCCGGGGCGTGGGACCTCGGGGGAAAGAGGAGGGGAAGGGGGCAGGGCCCACTTTCAAAAAGTGGGAGGGCTATGGCCCCGCTGGTTCCGGTGCCAGTGAGCAGTGGGATGGATGGGGAAGTGATCTGTGTGTGGGACAGGGCTGTGGGGTGCATGGGGATACATCTGCATGACGTGTTTATCGAGGGACGGGCTAAGCTGAGGCGATGAATTGTGTGTTTAGCTCTGATCACGGGGAGGGAGGCCCATGGTCGCTCTTGCTCCCTCGGCAGGGGGTCCCATCTGCAGTCAGTCCCTGTGTGGCCAGCAATGTCATGGCGTGGAAGATCGTGGTTCTGGAAAGAAAGGTACCTCTTGGGGCTTTGACGTCAGGACAGAAACCTTCAGTAGAACTCTGTATTTGCCAAGGGTCCAGAGTCTGGAGCTGGACATGGTGGGGATGTGCTCAGGGTGCCCTGTGCTGCTGAGCAGACGGGAGTCTTCTCCTGGTGTGCAGTGACCTCCCTAGATGTAACTACCCAACGTGGAGGTCACTGTGTCCAGCTTTATGTGTGATAGGGTGGGGCGGAGTCTAGTGTGCGCTGCGGTTTTTTCCAGGGTGGGGCAGAGTTCTCTTTTTGCCTGTGGTGTTCACCACTTTTTTGCAGCTAGAGGCCCGGCATTTTGTTTTCTTCTCCCTGCAGTTGTCTCTTGCTCTCCAGCTTTCCCCACAGGGGAGAATTTCAGAGTTTAAGGCCACAGGGGACTATTAGATCAGCTAGTCTAACCTTGTGATCGGCGTCGGCCCACCTACCTGCTAGGGGGCGGTGGGGAGCTATGAGATCACTGGCCGGCCTGGGTCACGCCTCCGTCAGCGGGGAATTAGCGGCGGGGCGGCCGCCGGCCAGAGTCTGTAGCGCGCCCCTCAGGCAGGGGGGCGCCGGCAAAGGTCCCGGCGTGGCTCTGCCGGGTAGGGGAGCGCAGGCCCACCCTACACCACTGCGCTCCAGCCCAGGGCCCTGACAGTGGCAGAACGAGGGTCCCACCACTGGGTCAGCGGGGTCGTCCCGCTACATAGACTCACCACTGTGCAGCTCCGTCCCTGGGCTACTTCCTACCCGATTGCTCGCCCGAATCCCTCTGGTCCCGTGAGTGCGTCGGGGTAGTCCGCTGCTGGCAGCTCCGGCTCCCCCTCAGGCTCAGGCTCCTCCAGCTCCTCTGGGTACTCGGCTGCTGGCAGCTCCAGCCCCCCCTCCGGCTCCTCCAGTTCCTCTGGGTACTCGGCAGCAGGCAGTCCCGGCAGCCCCAGTCCGTCCTCCAGGTGAGGTTTCCACGGGTCCAGGGCCTCCCCTGGTGTGGCAGCAGGCTCTGAAGGGAGCAGTCTGTGTCTGCCTCCCTCCCTGGTACTGCCCTAACTGAGCTAAGGGCCCCGCCCTTTATACTTCCTGTTCCACCCCTCCCCTTCCGGGGGGTGGAGCAAGCTTGGGCTGCCCCCGCCCACTCAGGCTGAGGGAAAGGCCCTTTACCCTCAGGTTCGGAGGGAAGCCACCCTGGCTCCCTACAAACCTCCTGTATATCACAGGCCAGAACATTTTGCCCAGTTATCCCTGTTTTGAGCTCCAAACTTGTGTTTGACTAAAGTGTCTTCGACCTTGGCTATACTTGCACGTTATACCGCAATAAAGCCTCTCAGAGCGCTCTACCTTACTCCCCGTGCACACTGGCAAGACATAGAGCGCTCTGACTCCTTGGCTGGAGCGCTCTTGGTACTCCACCTCGGCGAGAGGATTAACACCTGTCGCGTATTGGGTGAGACGCTTCAGTGCCAGTGTAAACGAGAAGTAACGTTACAACGCTCCAGAAACGTCCCATAATCCCCTTAACTGAAGTGGCCTCTCTTCTCTTTGTTGTGAACTCGGGTGCTCCGGTTCCGAGACGGGCTGCTTATCTGTCTGAGAAAAAACAAACAGCTAATGTTTGCTTTGAGTGAGTGCGAGAGAGAGAGGCGGAGAGGGAGCGGGGTCTGAACTTACAAGACAGCATGCTGACACACTCTCAGCACCCCAAAAACCCACTCTCTCCCCCCACATACACACAACACGCTCCGCTCCACCCCACCCCACCCATTTGAAAAGCACGTTGCAGCCACTTTAACGCTGGGATAGCTGCCCATAATGCACCTCTCCCAATGCAGCTGCAAGTGCTGCAAATATGGCCATGCCAGTGTACTTGCAGGTGTCAGTGTGGACAGACTGCAGTGCTTTCCCTACAGCGCTCTCCGAAGGTGGGTTTAACTCACAGCGCTCGACATCTGCAAGTGTAGCCAAGCCCTTCTAGAAAGATCACCAGTCTGGAGCCGAAGACACCAAGAGAATCCACCACTTTCCTTGGCAGTTTGTTCCAATGGTTAATCACCCTCACTGTTAAAAATATGTGTCTCATTTCCTATCTGAATGTGTCTGGCTTCAGCTCCCAGCCATCGGTTCTTATTGTGCCTTTCTCCGCTAGATTAAAGAGCCCTTTCTTACCTGGTATTGTCACCCCCAGCAGGGACGTATGCGCTGTAATCAAATCACCTCTTAATCTTCTTGAAGTTCTTTGTCTCCACCTGTCAGGCATTTTCTCCAGCCCTCAAATCATTTTTGTGGCTCGTTTCTGCCCCCTGTCCAATTTTTTAACCTCTTTTATCAAATGTGGACACCAGAACTGGACTCAGTATTCCAGTATAGGTCTTGCCACTACCACAGATAGAGGTAAAATCACATCCCTGCTCCTACTCACTACTCCCCTCTTTCTACAGCCAAGGAGTGCATTTGCCCTGTTTGCTACAGCATGGCACTGGGAGCTCATGTTGAGTTGCTTGTCCATTGTGACCCACAAATCTTTTTCAGAGTTACGGCTTTCTAGGAGAACCTCCCCCATTCTTTGGGTCTGTCCCACACTGCTTGTTCCTAGACGTGTGACCTGGCATTTGGCTGTATTAAAACACATTTGCTTTGAATGGGCAGATCACCAAGTGCTCCAGATCGCTCCAGATGTCTGCCCGATCCTCATCACTGCGACAAGCTTTGTATCATCACCAGATTTGATATTTGTTTCCAGGTCATTGGTGAAAATGATGAACAGAGTCAGTTGTAGCGCTGATCCCTGAGGAACTGCACTAGAAACACCCCCCTTTGATGAGGATTCCTAATTGACGGCTACTTTGAGATCTGCCAAGCAATTGTTAATCCATTTAGAGTGTCCTCGACTGATATTATAGAGGCCAAAGTTTAAAATCAGAAGGTCGTTCGGTATTCTATCAAATGTCTCACTAAAGTAGAAAGTAAAGTCAAGTCTAAGATTTATGCAGTTACCTTTGTCAACCAAACTCGTAATCCCATTAAAGAATGAAATCAGGTTTGTTTGGTAAGAGCTATTTTCCATAAGCCCATGTTGACTGACATTAATTATACTCCCATCCTTTATCAATAGGGCCCTACCAAATTCACCACCCATTTTGGTCAATTTCATGGTCCTAGGATTTAAAAAATCGTAAATTTCATGATTTCAGGTATTTAAATCTGAAATTTCACGGTGGTGTAATTGTAGGCGGCTTGACCCGAAAAGGAGTTGTGGGGGGTTCGCAAGGTTATTGTAGGGGGCGTTGCGTACTGCTACCCTTACTTCTGCGCTGCTGCTGCGGGGGGCGAGGCCTTCAGAGCTGGGCAGCTAGAAAGTGGCGGCTGCTGGCCGGGAGTCGAGCTCTGAAGGCAGAGTTGCTGCCAGCAGCAGCACAGAAGTAAGGAAGGCCTGGTATGGTATTGCCCTGGGCCTCAGTCAGCAGCTGCCACTCTCCGGCCGCCCAGCTCTGATGGCAGCAGCGCAGAAGTGAGGGTGACGTGGTCTGGTATTGCCACACTTACGTCTGTGCTGCTGCTGGCGGGGCGCTGCCTTCAGAGCTGGGTGCCTGGCCAACAGCCGCCATTCTGCAGCCGCCCAGCTCTGAAGGCAGCACAGAAGTAAGGGTGGCAATACCCCAACCCACCCTACAATAACCTTGCGACCCCCCCCCCCCCCGCAACTCCCTTTTGGGTCAGGACCCCCAGTTTGAGAAACGCTGGCCTCCCCCATGGAATCCATATAGTATAGGGTAAAAGCACACAAAAGACCAGATTTAATGGGGGGAGACCAGATTCCATGGTCCGTGACACGTTTTTCATGGCCATGAATTTGGTAGGGCCCTAGTTATCAACTGAATCCCACATCATCTTCACCATTATTTTGCTCAGGATTGATGTCAGGCTAAGTGACCTATAATTACCAGGTCATCCTGCTTGAATATTGGCACAACGTTAGCACTCTTCTCTAATTTCCCTGGCATTCCAACTGTTATTAAAAATTATCAGTCGGACAGAGATCACCTCAGCCACCTCTGCTGGGACTCTTGGGTACAAATTATCTGGGCTTGCTGATTTAAAAATATTTATCCCTAATAGATACTGTCTGACATCCCCCTCAGTACTTCATCATCCTACTGTGACATAAGCACATCACCCTACTCCTTTCCAAATATAGAATAGAAATATTACTGAACCCTTTTACCATCTCAGTCTGGTAAGAACCCTATACCATGTCTAGGATTCCTTCTGTTCCCAATATATTTTAAAAATCCTCTTATTAACCCTACCAGGTATGGATTTTTCCCTGATTTCCTTGGCTTCCCTTGCCAATTTTCTGCACTTATAACTTCTGGTTTATATTGATTGCTATCAACTTACTCCTTTTTCCATGTGTTATATATGTCATTTTTATTTGTAATTACTACCTTCACTTTGCCCCTGACTCAGGATTGACTTTTGGTCAAAGATGTCTCCCCCCCGCCTTGATTATGGAATCATGCTTTTTGGTCATGTAATAAATTCTTCTTCAAGAACTCCCAATTTTCATTCACATTATCTAAAATTTTCCTCCCAATCAATTTCCTCATAAATTTCCTCATCTTTGGGCAATTAGCCTTTTTGAAGCATCAAGTACATATATAAACTGGTTGGGACTGTCCTCTGTTTGCCCATATTGAGTAATTGGATTATGATCACTGCTCCCTAGGCAACTACCAACTTCCAGTCCAGTGGTTAGTTCACCTGCATCTGAAGAAGTGAGGTTCTTACCCACGAAAGCTTATGCTCCCAATACTTCTGTTAGTTTTAAAGGTGCCACAGAACTCACCAAGTGTTAGTAATTCCCACTGGCAATATGTTGATTGGCTCCAATTACGCCTGCAGCCTTCTTGGTGCTGCAGCAACTTCAGTGAGCAGGTTTTCACGGAGTCCCCAGGCAATGCTCTGGAACTCCTCCCCACAAAGCCAGTCAGGACTTTGGGGAGCCTCCTCTCCCTCAGAGCAGACCGTCTTCAGGGCAAGAAGCTCACACGGCTTCACCTCCTGGGTCTCTCCTGGGAGCATTCAGCATATGCCCCTCCGTGCGCTTCCCACAGCGAGTCCGCCCAGGCGGGGTCCTGGGGAAGCCAAAGGGTTCTGCACCCCCCACTTCGCAGTCAGATGTGACTCTCAGCCAGCCAGTAAAACAGAGGTTTATTAGATGACAGGAACATGGTCTAAAACAGAGCTTGTAGGTCCAGCAAACGGGACCCCTCCGCCGGGTCCATTCCGGGGCTCAGCGAGGCAGACCCCCGTCTGCCCTCCCTTTAGGGTGACCAGACAGCAAGTGTGAAAAAACGGGACGAGGGTGGGGGGTAATAGGAGACTGTATAAGAAAAAGACCCAAAAATCGGGACTGTCCCTATAAAATCGGGACATCTGGTCACCCTACCTCCCTTCCAGTCCCCAGATAGCTCCAAAACTCAAACCCCTTCCAGCCCCTCCTTCTCCCAGCTTTGTCTCTTTCCCGGGCCAGGAGGTCACCTGATCTCTTTGTTCACCTTTAGCTATTTCCTTGCAGGGGGGGAAGGAGCCCTGGCCATTTGTTGCCAGGGAGACAGTGTGTCAGTGATTTATGCCCACTGGCCTTTCCCCACCACCTAGAGACTTAAGAAATGCATAGGGGAAACTGAGGCACCCACACAGTATTCAGAGGAAACATTAAGAACAGTCTGACTTCGTCACACCAGGGTGCTGCAACTAGCCCCTATCACACATACAGTTATCCTCTAAAATTGTTAGAAACTCTACGGGTGATTTACTGCTTGTTTCATGAAATCTCCAGCATGTCTACCAAACAAGTTCCTCCTGGCAACATAGCCAGCTCCATACTCCGCGCTTCCCTGGTTCAACTGGGGCTAAGGGATCTGTGCTAGATAGGCTGACCAGATAGCAAGTGTGAAAAATCGGGACAGAGGGTGGGGGGTAATAGGAGCCTATATTAAAAAAAGCCCCAAATATCGGGACTGTCCCTATAAAATCGGGACATCTGGTCACCCTAGAGCTAGACCACATGCCTAACCTCAAGGGGCCCATTGACATTCTGTCCGGGCTTTCTGTAGGAGTGATGGTTAGTGTGCTGGATGTGGTGACATTCTTTTGACTCCATTATCATGTTACATATTTTAAATGATCACTAGAAAATGTTATACAGTCCCGTGAACTCACGCCACACTTGACAGGAGCCAAGAAGCTTCCTTCCTTGCCCTGTGCCATGGTCCACCCCACCATTACATGTCTCAAGAGTTGCACTCGGGCCTGTCTAGTGAGGTTGAGCCATTCCAAAGGATTCCTTTAATCCCACGAAGGGGGTGAGCCTTTTCAGCTGAATGCACAAACCTCTTGCATGCAGCTAGGTAAGAATCTCTCCCATACCAGAAACACTTTGATATCTCTTCAGAGGATATCCAATCCCTACTGGGGACCGGGGTCTGAGCAAACATAGTATAGAGTAAATTCACTATACATTCACTATCACGTATACAACAAATATAGTTCAGAGGAGACAGCCTGCTGGGGTCAAACACGTTAACTCGCTGACATTATCATTTAAAAGAAATGTTTTAAGTGCTTGTGCTATTAATATTGTGTGCAGGTAGTGAATATAAATAAAGTTGCTGCCTAGATGTAGAATATTACTTAGTTTGGTATGAGTAGTTATCTCTGAGCAGGAGAAATCTAGAACAGCAGGGCCTGCTGCAGGTCAGGATTGAGGTGCATTCATAATGCTGGGTGTGCATGGAGTGTTTCACAGCTCTCGGCTGCATCCTTGTGCTTTTATGTGGTGCTTAATTTGTGCCAGGGCTGAGCCCTGGCACCTCTGGGCCTGGCAGTTCAGAGCCCGGCACCTCCGGGCCTGGCAGTTCAGAGCCCCGGCACCTCCGGGCCTGGCAGTTCAGAGCCCGGCATCTTTGAACTTGCTCATCAGTTATGAATGTAAAAATTGCTTGAGCCCCAGTACTTAATTGCTGGAGCCCTGGCACCTCTTTCATTACAAATTAAGCTCTGCTTTCATGTATTATGCAGAAGATGGTTCATTGTTTTTAGTGGCAGTCAGAATAAAATATTATCTTTTTATTAGGTTTATATGTAAGAATCTTGGAGTTTGGAATGCACCTACCATGCAAGGGCACGTACTTATCCCGGAGGTGATGACGTTCTGAGCTGTTCCATCTAGGGAGAGTTTAGGGAAAGCTGGGTGCACCGATCTCAGTGATGTGTTTGCAGAGTTCAGCTCTGCACTGAGGCCAGGACTGAAGGTGCCTGTGCTGGGCTTGCAGATTTTACTCTTCTTTTGGGATTCAGAGGTGTGAATGCCTGCTGCTGGTTTGGGTGTTGTACAGTCACTTCCAGAATACACAAGCCTTTAGTAGCTGTTGCTTGCGCCAAGAGTGGTGACAGTTGTTCCAAACCCATATGCCAGCATGTTCTAAAGTGGTAGAAACCAACCTCACTATGGAAAAATAACAAGAACAATTTTCATCGGCTGCTTGAAACCTCCCGGGAGCCCAGTGAGTCTGTGTATGTGGGGCTCATTCCCCCATCTGTGGCCTGAGGGATACATGTCTGATGACAGCCATGTTTTATGGCTGGGCTTGTTGCATAGTAAAAAACAGAAAAGAAAGGGAAGAAGCAACAGTTGGTGAGTTTGGTTTGGCAGGAGTGATCTGGATAATCTTTCAGTTTGGATGATGGGGCTTCCTTCTAACCTGTGCTGCTCGGGGTGGGGGGGCACTGCCTGCTGGTGGGAACGCAGTTTGGTTCCAAGGATTTGTTCTCCTTCTACTGACTCTAAACCACTTTTCCATCTGTTCCTTTATTATTTGCAGCTTTCAGTTGGTCCTCTCTTCATTGGCATGATTCTGATCCTACTAATTCCGTCAGAGGAACAATCTCTTTGGTGAGCTCTGAACCACGATGACTGCCTTTGCACTAGTGGCATGGCAATGTTCTCTGTCTCCAGCACAAGACTTCTTGTGTGTCTGGAGCAATTAGCCTGGAGAGCTCAAAAGGATAATAATCCTGGAAATTAGATTCCTGATCAAAGACTCGCATGTATTCCGCACTCTGCTCTTTCCGAAGCTCTCAGATCTTACATGCCAGTTTCAGACTGGATCTCAGTCGTAATAACCAGACAGTTACAGACTTGTCTGCATTGTGACAAACTAGCTGGGACCAAGGAATAGAATCTCTGTGGAAAATATACATGCGGCTGTGGCCGAAAGTGGCCTTGGAAAGACTGAAGTGGAACGACAATCAAAGGGAAGTTGGCTTTGAAGTTTGGGACATTTTTGACCTGTCAGCGCTTTGGGCCACTGTGCTAAGAGGCACAAATACTGAATTGCTTAGAACAGACAAACAAAAAAAACGTTAGGAATTGAGTCGACAGTTTTCTGTTGAAAAGGCAGCGAGAGCAGTGGATTCAGAGGAGAAACTGAAACTGATTCAAACAAGATTCCATTAACTAATTAGGGGAACGTTGGAAATAAGGCCCAGTCTCACAATCCCTCTATTTCTTCTCTCTGCTGGGGCATTCCAAGAATCAGATCACCTGGGGAAAGCACGTTTAAGAAATACCAGATGGTCTTTGTGCGATGCTCCAGCTGTGGACAATCACTCCCAGCCAGGCAATCTGCCTTTCTGTTGGAGCCCTCTAAAACAGCGCTGCCCATTCGTCATGCTTCTCCAATTGCAGCCCTCTGGATAGCTTCTCTTAGCCTTGTCTGGCTCTTCCTTTCCCGTTTTTATCTTCCACCCCCTCCATGAGTTAATGTAGTAACATCCCTTCATTGGCTATAAATCCATTGAAGAGCCATATATAAAATATAACTTGTTAAGGAAGATTGGGAAACATCTGGTTTTTACCCATAAGATTCAGTCTTCACTTGTCTCATATGACGATGTGACTGTTTATGCACGTGTACAACAGAGAGAGCGAGAGAGACGAGAATCCTGGAAGCGCTCTGACTAGAATCTCTGGGTGGAGGAAATGTATTCAGCTCTGGGATAACTTTTTAAAATGTTGATATGCAAAAATGGGGAAGAATCCAAATAGCTGTGTAGATGTCTTCTCCTGACAAAGGAGCAGTCGTACCATCTGCAGAGGGGTCTCATCTCTGGATAGGAAACTCTTTAATCTCTCATAACTGATTCTAAATGGCCCATCCCCTTGACATACCTTCTCTTGGAAGGGGCTGTGGGTTCGTGCAGATATATTTAAGGGTAAGCAGGTCAGATACTTGGAAAACAATGGCAGTCCTGAGGGTTGATAGGCAACATCAAATAGGGGTATGTACTTGCAATGCATTATGGCAGCAAAAAAACCAGTGTGATTTTAGGCTGTGTCTGCAGAGGTCTCACAGCTGGCATCAGGGAAAGGGCTGTGGTGAGGTCACACTCACACTGTGGTGCATAGTTCTGGGCATCTCATTACCAGAAATGTCAACTGCAGAGATCAGTTGAGAGGAAGCTGCCGGCAAGTCAAGGACCCCTTGGCTCTGGGATTCACTCCCATCTGTCCTGGGTCCAAAGGATCCTGAACTTGTTCACCTTTGCAGCACGCCCTGCAGGTCACCCGTCTGCTCAGGCTGTGGGGAGAGCTGTGGTGTATTTTTCATTTTAATCACTAGCTGACATTTTGTTGTGTGGGGCGAGTGCTAGGTGGCTATTTTTATATGTACAGATTATATTAAACTACTGTCAGGGCAAGTAGGGCTGGGATGGGGGTCTGTGAACAGGCGCCTTTCTCACATTTTCTAGGGTTAAAACCTCACCCCCTTCCTGAGGCTTAGCCTTTTTTAATGAGGAAATTAACAATAAGATAAAGTTCAGGCTGGGCTGCCCCGGGGGTTCCTCCATCTGAAGGGCTTGGCCCCAACTGCAACAGGACCCAAGAGCTGGAAGCTGAAGCTAGACAAATTCAGGCTGGAATAAGGGGTACGTTTTAATGGTGAGAATAATTAACAACTGGAACAATTTACCAGCGGTCATGGTAGATTTTCCATCGCTGACCATTTTTTAAATCAAGACGGGATGTGTTCCTAACAGCTCTGCTCTAGCTGCTCTCTGGCCTGTGTTAGACAGGAGGTCAGAGATGATTGCAATGGTCCCTTCTGGCCTTGGAATCATTCAAAATCCGGAAGAGGAATGAGGAGCTGGTGGCCGTGCCCAGGTCACTTGCCTGGGATGTGGGCAGATTCAGTTCCCTGCCAGAGGGTGATAAAGGGTTTGAGCAGGGGTCTCCTATACCCAAGGTGAGAGCTATGGGCTAGTCTGGAGTGGGACTCCCGCAGTCTCTCCCACTGAAGCTGTTCCATTGTGGCTGCATAATGAAAGAGTGGAACAGGGGGACTGGACCCAGGGTCTGCACCTCCCAGGTGGGTGTGCTAACCACTGACTAGGCATGTTCTCGCTTGCTTTGTCTCCCAAGAGCTGTTCCACTGGGCCAGAGAGAGTACAAATGCCTCTACAGCCCACTGGTTTGGGCACGACGTAGGAGGGGGAGACCCTGGGTCCTGCTCCCTGAGTCCAGCACCAATGACACTTTCATTATGGAGCCACAGTGGAGCAGCTTCCACATGGCAGTGAGGGAGCCCCAGAGCTCAGTGGTTAGAGCACTCACTTGGGGTGTGGGAGACCCACGTTCAGTCTCCCTCTTTGGCAGGGAAGGAGACTGTTTAAATTAGGGCTGTTAATTAATGACAGCGAACTCACAGGATTAACTCAAAAAAATTAATTGCAATTAATCGCACTTATAACAATAGAATACCAATTGAAATATATTAAATATTTTTGGATGTTTTTTCTACATTTTCAATATTGATTTCAAGTAGAACACAGAATCCAAAGTGCACAGTGGTCACTTTATATTATTATTTTTGATTATAAATATATGCACTGTAAAAATGATAAAAGAAATAGTATTTTTCAATTCACCTCATACAAGTACTGAAGTCAATCTCTTTATCGTGAAAGTGTAACTTCCAAAGGCAGATATTTTTTGGTTACATAACTGAACTCAAAAACAAACAGTGTAAAACTTTAGCGCCTACAAGTCCACTCAGTCCTACTTCTTATTTTGCCAGTCGGTAAGATAACCAACTTTGTTTACGTTTACGGGAGATACTGCTGCCTGCTTCTTATTTACAATATCACCTGACAGTGAGAACAGGCGTTCGCATGGCACTTTTGTAGCCGGCGTTGCAAGGTATTTACGTGCCAGATATGCTAAACATTCATATGTCCCTTCCATGCTTTGGCCACCATTCCAGAGGACATGCTTCCATGCTGATGATGTGCGTTAAAAAAATAATGCGTGAATTAAATTTGTGACTGTACTCCTTTGGGGGAGAATTGTATGTCTCCTGCTCTGTTTTACCCGCATTCTGTATATATTTCATATTATAGCAGTCCCGGAGGATGATCCAGCACATGTTCGTTTTAAGAACACTTTCACAGCAGATTTGACGAAACGCAAAGAAGGTACCAATGTGAGATTTCTAAAAATAGCTACAGCACTCGACCCAAGGTTTAAGAATCTGAAGTGCCATCCAAAATCTGAGAGGGACGAGGTGTAGAGCATACATTTAGAAGTCTTAAAAGAGCAACACTCCGATGCGGAAACTACAGAACCCAAACCACCCAAAAAGAAAATCAATCTTCTGCTGGTGGCATCTGACTCAGATGATGAAAATGAACATGGGTCAGTCCACTCTGCTTTGGATTGTTATCGAGCAGAACCTGTCACCAGCATGGACGCACATCATCTGGAATGGTGGTTGAAGCATGAAGGGACATATAAATCTTTAGCGCATCTGGCACGTAAATATTTTGCAACGCTAGCTACAACAGTGCCATGCGAATGCCTGTTCTTAGTTTCAGGTGACATTGTAAACAAGAAGCAGGCAGCATTATCTCCTGCAAATTGTAACCAAACTTGTTTGTCTGAGTGATTGGCTGACCAAGAAGTAGGACTGAGTGGACTTGTAGCTCTCTAAAGTTTTACATTGCTTTATTTTTGAATGCAGTATTTTTTGTACATAATTCTACATTTGTAAGTTCAACTTTCATGATAAAGAGATTGTACTACAGTGCTTGTATTAGGTGAATTGAAAAATACTTTTTTTGTTTTTTATAGTGCAAATATTTGTAATAAAAAATAAAAATAAAGTGAGCACGGTACACTTTGTATTCTGTGTTGTATTTGAAATGAATATTTTGAAAATGTAATAAACATCCAAAATATTTAAAATAAATGGTATTCTATTGTTGTTTAACAGTGCGATTAATTGCGATTAATTTTTTTAATCGCTTGACAGGATTTGAACTAGGGCTTTCTCCTCCTCCCAGGCAAGTGCTCTAACCAAAGAGCTAGAAGTTATAAGGTGGGTGGTAGCATCACCACCTCCTCCAGCCATTTTGTGTGGAGCAAGTCAGGTGCCTAACTCGTTCCCGCAGGAAACACCGGGGCCGCCTAAGCCGTCTGACTCCAGGCAGCAGGTTCCTATCTGCTAGCAGAGCTAGGTACTCCCTGCTGCCTGGACATAGGTGCCTATCGCTGGGTTTTGTGGACCCGCATTGGTAGGCACTGTCTCTCCCCATACGTTATGTAAGGAGCCTAGATGCCTAACTCTGCTGTGTGGATCACAGTGCTGTTCCGGGATTTTCCTGGCAGTTAACAGTTAGGCGCTGTGACATCCAGTATTGCAATGCTTAGGTGCCTGATGGATCCCACCCCTAGTCCCTGGCTCTTAAAGGAACAATGGTCGGGGATGGCCCTACACCTTCTCTCTCCCTGATGCTGGCTGCTCCCTGGGGCCAATGACTGCTTAAATTATTTTTCCAGACTTTAACTGTTTTCCCTGGACACATGGAATGGAATAATGGGCCTCCTAAACTACTTGCTCTGGCTTTACAGATCCCCTGTTGCAGGCCCAATTCTCGAGACATTGGATAAAATGCCTTAAAACCCCAGGGGGAGAGGATGAATCATTTCCCCCAGATGTGATTTGGTTTTCATTTAACATGGCCGACTCAGCTGGAATCCGACTGGTGAAGGAGAACTCCTCCCAGCGTGAAAAGTCTGTGTGTTTCTGAGCCAAGGCATTGGCGTGTACTGAGCTGTGAGCCCCCTGCTGCTGGGTGAGTGCAGTGATGGAAGGGAAAGGACGCTTCTCCCCTGTCCCAGCCAGGGCCTAGGACATGCAAAATTATCGGTGCCCTAATTGATTGGCCTCACACACAACTTCCAGCAGTGATGCACTAACCTACTTCCCAAAGCTTTCATTAGTCATAGGTCATCTGTTAACTATGGTGATCCGTGGGACGACATACAGGATGTTAGTAGTCATAAGAAGAGCAATACTGGATGAGACCAATGGCCCATCTAGCCCAGTGTCTTGTCTTCTAACAGTGGCTGGTGCCAGATGCTTCAGAGAAAATGAACAGAGCAGGGAAATTTCTTGAGTGATCCAGGTTGACTGTGCGTTGTCTGAAGAATTACTTCCTTATGTTTGTTCTAATCCTTCTGCCTATTCATTTCATTGCGTGACCCCTGACTTTGTGTTAGATGAAGAGGTAAATACCACTTCCTTATTCACTTTCTCCACACCAGTCATGATTTTACAGACCTCTCTCCAGGGGCGGCAGGTTTGTATAATTTTGGATGCCCAGAATGGGTCCAACTCCCACCCCTCCCTCCCACCTGCCTAAGGCTCTGGGAGGGAGTTTGGGGTGCAGCAGGCAGGCTGCCCCAGGACTGTGGAGGGGGGCCAGAGAGGAGGACTTCCCCCAGCCCTCTCCCCACCGACAGCAGTGAGCTCTGGGGGAGGGGGAGCCCCTCCCTGACCCCCCTGGCACGACACTCCCCCAAGCCCCCCCCAGGCTGCTGCTCGGGAGGTTCAGCCAGGATAAGCCCCTCCCCTCCCCCGGAGTCGACTCAGAGTCGCCTGCCGGGGGTGTGGGGGGGCTGCCATGCGCCTCCTCCCCTCCTCCCTCCGCAGGCGCAGCACCCGGCGCTGCTCCCTTGTAGCTGGCAGTGGCCGGCGAGGGAGCGCCGTGCAGGGTTGCAGGGGGCAACCGCCCACTGCCCAGGACAGGCAGGGACGCTCGGGGGATGCGTGCAGGGGCGGCAGGCGGGGCCAGGGGAGAGATCCGGCCCCGAACATGGGTGGAGCTGGGCCCCCTGTGCCTTAAATTTGCTGGAGCCCGGCCACCACAGGCCCATACAACTCACCACCCCTGCCTCTGTCATATCCCCTCTTAGCTGTCTCTTTTCGAGGCTGAAAAGTCCCAGTCATTTTAATCTCTGCTCATACGGAAGCTGTTCCATACCCTGATCATTTTTTTTGCCCTTCTCTGTACGTTTTCCAATTCTAATCTCTTTTTGAGATGGGGTGACCAGAACCATGGATTTATGGAGGCATTATGACATTTTCTGTCTCATTATCTCTCCCTTTCCTAATGATTCCCAACATTCTGTTCACTTTTTGGACTGCCTCTGCACACTGAGCATATGTTTTCAGAGAACTATCCACAGTGACTCCAAGATCCCTTTCTTGAGTGGTAACAGCTAATTAAGACCCCATCATTTTGAATATATAGTTGGGATTATGTTTTCCAATGTTCATTACTTTGCACTTATCAACACTGAATTTCACCTGACATTTTGTTTCCCGGCCACTCAATTTTGTGAGACCCCTTTGTAACTCTTCATGGTCTGCTTTGGGCTTACTATCATTTGCAAATTTTGCCACTTAGCTGTTTTACCCCTTTTCCCACATCATTTATGAATATTTGACAGCACAGGTCCCAGTATGGGTCCTTGGTAGACCCTGTTATTTACCTCTCTGCACTGTGAAAACTGACCATTTATTCCTACCCCTTGTTTCCTATCTTTTAACCAGTTACTGATCCATGGGAGGACCTTCCCTCTTATCCCATAACTGCCTACTTTGCTTGAGGGCTTTCGGCAAGGGACCTTGTCAAAGACTTTCTCAAAGTTCCATGTACACTATATCCACTGGCTCACCCCGGACCACATGTTTGTTGACCCCCTCAAAGAATTCTAATAGATTGGTGAGGTATGATTTCCCTTGAAAAAAACTGTATTGACTCTTCCCCAACATATTGTGTTCATCTATGTGTCTGATAATTCTGTACTTACTGGTCTAACTGTCACTGCATCAATAGTCAAGGATAAAACATCATTCTCCTCCTTGGCATCTCCTCTTCCATTGGCTTCCATGGCCCTGTGCGCTCTCTATTCGCCTAGCTTTGGCCAGTCTTTTAATTTCTCCTTTTTACCTCTTTGTAGGAATCCCGTAGCATTCTGTACTCAGGCCTCTCCTCTCTCCACACCTTGTCCTTGAGTGACCCTGTGTTGGCATGGATTCAGCCCTCCCTTCTCTAGACTGGTGACTCACAACAGATCTATTTCTCCACTCTAAGCTCTCTTCTTCCACCCAGGCCTGCATATCTGCACACAGTTGTGTCTTTAACACAACTGCCTGGATGAGCTGCCACCAGCTCAACACGGCCAAAACCGAACTCCTTATTTTGTCTCCCAAGCTACTCCACTTCTGCCTCTCTCCATTGTTGTGGGCAACACCTCGTCCTCCACATCATGCAGGCTCATAATATAGTTACCCTTGACTCCTCCCACTCCTCTCCCCAAACATCCGAGTGATTCCTATGTCTGCCCCTTATTCCTCCACATCATACAGGAAATCAGTCCCTTCCTTTCTGTTCTGACAACCCAAACACTTGTCCATGGCCTAGTCACATCCTTCCTTGACTGCTGCAACCTTCTCCTCTCTGGCCTCCTCCTTTCTCACATCCTTCCCCTCCAGTTCATCAAAACTGAATCTGCTGAAATGATCTTCCTCGTCCAGTAAGACCTTATCAGTCCCTGTTCTGTTCCCTCCCTGGCTTCCTTCACTATCCTGTTTAAATTCCTCGTCTACATGCTCCAGCCCACACCTTGGATTTCATTTCCTACTGTATTCTCTCTTCACTGTGCTAATGAGGCCAGCCTCACTGCGCCCTCTTCCTCCTCCTTCCAGGCAACCCCTGTGCCTGTCATGGAATCACTTCCCAGACCTTGTACTCCTGGCCTCCACCTCTCCTCATTCTAAACCTCCCAGAGACTCACCTCCTCTCTGTGACTGACAACACTGACCCACCTCACCTAGTGCCTCTCTCTCCCAGCGCAGTACAGCTATGAGAGAAATGATGGGGTTTTAAACCACATAATGCTGCAAACTGACATCCCTGCTGGTCTCCCAATACATCTTATCCTTTCAGGACCATATTCTTCACAGTTACTCTAATGACAATCCAAAGGGATTCTATTGGTTTCAGCAGAATCTTTCGGGTTCACACCATTGCCACTGAGAAAATAATCTGCTGTTGTGTCTCCTCGGGGCAGACCCCGGAATGGCTCGGAGTGCACCATTGGCTCTTAATCACTTGGTAAGGTAGGCTTACTTGAACAATATGCATTTTAATACTGCAAAATGCAAGGTCATATGTCTAGGAGCAAAGAATGTAGGTTACACTTATAGGATGAGGGACTGTATTGCGAAAGCAGTGACTCTGAAAAGGGTGGTCATGGGAGATAACCAGCTGAACATGAGTTCCCAGCATGTTACTTGAAATTGTGAGGGTGAATGTGATCCTTGGAGATATGAAGAGAAAGGTAACATTACCTCTGAAGTCGGCATCTGCGAGACCATTACTGGAGACTGTGTCCAGTTCTGGTGTCCACACTGCAAAAAGGGTGTTGACAAGTTGAAAGGGTTCAGAAAAGAGCTATGATCTGAGATCTGGAAAAGATACCTCAGAATAACAGTCTTAAGAAGCTTGATCTAATTTAGCCAAGAGACTGTTAAGAAGTGACTTGATCGCAACCTAAAAGTACCTATATGGAAACGAGACTTCTGAGAGTAAACAGACCTTGATCTAACAGAAGAAGGCAGAATGAGATCCAGTAGCTCATTGGATGCTAGACAAATTCTGACTAAGAATAAGATGCAAATTATAACAGAGGGGGTAATTAGCCATTGGAAGAACTTATCAAGGAACCTGGTAAATTCACCATCATTGGCAGACTTTAAGTCAAGACTCGATATCTTTCTAAAAGGTATGCTCAAGCTAAACAGAAGCCATGGTCTTGTTGCAGGCATTGCAGGGTGAAGTTCTTTGGCCTGTCTTATGCAGGAGGTCAGATTGGATATTCGTAAGAACAGCAATGCTGGGTCAGACCAAGGGTCCATCTAGCCCCGTATCCTGTCCTCCGACAGTGGACAGTGCCAGGTGCTTCAGAGGGAATGAACCAAACAGGGCAATTATCAAGTGATCCATCCCCTGTTGTCCAGTCCCAGCCTCCGTCATTCGGAGGTTTAGGGACACATGGAGCATGGGTTGCGTCTCTGACCATTTTGGTTAATTGCCATTGATGGCCCTATTCTCCATGAATTTATCTAAATCTCTTTTTAACCCAGTTATTCTTTTGGCCTTTGCAACATCCTCTGGTAGCTGTCAGAAACTGAGACATGGAGGGTCAGGTCTAGCACAGCAGTGGCAGTTGGGCCTAGCGGTGGCAGCCGGGCCAAGAACTGGAGCCAAAGGTTGGAGCTGGACTTAGGAGTCAAGAGCAGGTTTGGAACAAAGCAAGAGTATCCCTCAGAACTAGTCTGGAGCCAGGGCAGGGCTGGAACAGGACTGGGAATAAGGCTAGTGTCAGAGCGGGCTGGAGCGGGCTAAGACCTGCGGAGTCTGTCACCACTATCACGCAAGGGAGCTTCCCAAGCCAGGAAGTGACATTGGGCAGAGCTCGGTTTCTTCTGTGAGGCTTCTATAGCTGCCCTGAGAGTCCCCACACCAGCTCCCGGCTTGTGGATTGCCTGGAGCCTAGCACAGGAAGGACTCGTCAGCACATGTGGTTAATCGGGCTCTAGTTGGGGGATGACTCATCACCACACAGCAATGAGTTCCAAAGGTTGAGTGTGCATCGTGAGAGGAAAGTACTTCCTTGTGCTGGTTGATTTCATTGGGTGACCCCTGGTTCTTGTGTTATGTAAATAACACTTCCCTATTCACTCTCTCCACACCATTCATGATTTTATAGACCTCAATCATATCTCCCCTTAGCCATCTCTTTTCTAAACTGAACAGTTCCAGTCTTTTCGATCTCTTCTCATAGGGAAGCTGTTCCATATCTCTAATCATCTTTGTTGCTCTGATCTGTCCTTTTTCCAATTCTAATATATCTTTTTTTTTTAAAGATGGGATGACCAGTACTGCACGCAGTATTCAAGATGTGGGTGTATCATAGATTTCTAGAGTGGCATTATGACATTTTCTGTCTTACTATCTCTCTCTTTCCTAATAGTTCCTAACATTCTGTTTGCTTTTTTGACTGCTGATGCACATCGAGCAGGTGTTTTCAGAGAATTATCCCCAATGACTCCAAGACCTTTTGGCAACAGCTAATTTAGAACCCATCATATGTATAAGTTGCACATTGGAAGACATAATCTTAATACTTTGCACTTATCTACATTGAATTTCATCTGCCATTTTGTTGCCCAGTCACCCAGTTTTGTGAGATCCCTTTGTAGCTCTTCACAGTCAGCTTTGGACTTAACTATCTTGAGTAATTTTGTATCATCTGCGAACATTGCCACCTCAGTGCTTAACCCTTTTTCCAGATCATTTATGAACATGTTGAACAGCACTGGTCCCAGTACAGATCCTCAGGGATCCTGCTATTTACCTCTTTCCATTGTGAAAACTGACCATTTTGTCCTACCCTTTGTTTCCTACCTTTTAACCAGTTAGTGGTTCATGAGAGGACCTACCCCTTTAACACATGACAGCTTACTTTGCTTAAGAGCATTTGGCGAGGCTCCTTGTCAAAGGCTTTCTGAAAGTCCAACACTATAAGCACTCGATCTCCTTTGCCCACTTGCTGATTGACACTCAAAGAATTCGAACAGATTGGTGAGGCGTGATTTCCCTTTACAAAAGCCGTGTTGACTCTTCCCCAACAAATCGTGTTCATCTGTGTCTGAGAATTCTGTTCTTTACTACCGGTTCAACCAGTTTGCGGGGTACTGAAGTTAGGCTCATTGGCCTGTAATTGCCAGGATTGCCTGTGGAGCCTCTTTTTTTTTAAACATCGGCATCTCATTAGCTATCTGCCAGTCACCTGACTCGTTCTGCCCTTAAAATCTGAATCTTAAATAGCAGCAGTGATGTCGATGCGGCGAGGGCAGTGGTAGGCTGGAGCATCAGCTGAAGCATGTTCTCTAAATCAAATAGAGTCCAGTAGCCTCTGCTGGCAGCTCTCCCACCTTGCTGGGAGCAAAGGTGAGCCCTAATCGTGGACTCCAGGGCTTTGTCTTGACTAGAAAGCGATTGAGTTGTGGACGACTGCCATCCTGCCCATCATTCAGGCACTTAATCTGGGTCTCATCTTTGATTCAGAGCTCTTTTTATGTCCTCATACCCAGGTTTTGTCTAAATCTTTCTGCAGAACATCTCTAAGATATGGCCTTTCCCATCCACCCACACAGCTAAAACTCTCGTCCAAGCTCACAGCATCTCATGGCTCCATTACTTCAATACCCTTCTCTCTGGCCGTGGCAAATGCAGTCTTGCCCTGCCCATATTCATTCAGAATGCTGCTGCAAAGATCATTCTCCTAGCCCAGTGGTCCCCAACCTTTTCCGTGGGGCGGGCGGCAGACGACTAGCTGCCGAGGACCGTGGCTGCCGGACAAGCAGTTGCCGAAATGTCACCGTGAAGCGGCAACGTCAAGAGGTGTCGCTGCCAAAATGCCGCCGAAATTTGGCGGCATTTCAGCGGTAGCGCTTCTTGACGTTGCCGCTTCTTGGCGGCATTTCGGTGGCTGCTTTTTCGGCGGTCAGTAGGTGGGCGCACGTGGATGCCCCGGCGGGCGCCATGGCACCTGCAGGCACCGTGTTGGGGACCCCTGTCCTAGCCTGTCACTTTGCCCTTGTTACTCCTCCATTGGCTTTGCCTTCTCTTTACATTCAACGTAACTGCTTGTCTTCATTTTCAAGGACTTCGTAGTCCATCTCCATCCTATATCATCTCTCATTCGCTATTGAGTTGTTGATGCTTGCTTCTGATTGGCTCAGATGGCAGCCTCTATTGCGCCCACTTGTTGCATTTTCAAACAGGCACCTCTGTGTTTTCTCCCATGCTGCCGCTCAGACTTGGGCGGTGCTCCACCTACACTACCGCAAGCTGCCTTATTATCGACCTTCAAATCCTTCCTCAAAACGCTTCTTTGCTGCATTGCCTGCACAAATCTTGACAGCAGCTAGGCTGCTAGCGTGCAGAGACCGTGCTGACTCCTTGTGCTTCCCCATCTGTGGTCTCTTGTCTCACTCTCAGATTGTAAGAGCTTTGGGGCAGGGAGCATCTTTTTGTTCTGGGTTTGTACAGCACCTGGCACAGTGTGACCTTAGTCTGTGACTAGGGCTCCGTAGCACTAGAATGAACTCAGTACAGGTACTTACGAAACCAGTGTCCAAAAGTTCATTTTATGATCATACTGTTTGCAGATTCCCAGATCTAGGGTTTTTATGCAGAAAGAGTTTTCATTTGATAGAATGCTACGAATTCGAGTTTTAGAAATTAGCCTCTTGAGCTATCTCCGAGAGGTCTGGCACAAAGACAAGTCATTAGTCAATCCTGAAATAGTCATCAAGCCGAGAAACAGCTTATTTTATATACTGTTTCTTAGAGAGTTAAATATTTCCACATATCCGAGCGCTGATTGGAGTCTTGAGTCCTTTCCAAATGTTCAACCTGTAAAGATATTTGAGAACCCCAGGACTTAAACGCTTTCCAAAAAATGATAGATTTCACTTGAACGTTCACAAATGGAAAACCACAACTCCCCATAGCTGCAAAGCACCAGCTGTCATACCAGGTATGGAGTATGAGAAAACACTTTCTAAAAGCTTCAGGGACTTCCCATTATCTGGAAGTTTTTAGTGCTCTTAAAATTTGTGAAGAAAAGAACGTTTTTTCAGGCACAGAGTTGCCTCAGATAATCGGCCGCACCTGTTTGGAAGCAACTCTTCACGTTCTCTTGTACAGATTGTTGTTGCATGTGTTTTTGTTAATTTTTCCTAGAAACCTGCGTGTCAACTAACTAGAAACCTACATTGCAATTCTGTGCAAAATCGATAATAGCTAATTGGAGTCTTTCTAGGGCGCTATTTCCGTTTGGGCCAACAAAACCTAGGCCGGATTGCCAAGCAACAGGTTTCAGTGCACAGGAAGAAGCTGCTTTCAGAGAGATTGGCTCTGACCTCCATGCCTGTCCAATAGAAAGCAGAGGGTTCACAGTGCAGAAATAGTGATCGGTTCAGGGAACAGAAAACAGCTGGTTTCAGGGATGTTTGTTTTCAGTCAGACACAGTGCAGCCCTACGAAACAAGAGTTTAGGAGCCGAGGGGTTAAATACAATGGCATTCACTGTTCTGTACTGAAAATTCTAGTAATAGGATAATCCTCAAGTTGGACTGCCTGCTTTTATTGGCCAATATGTTGCCAAAATATATGTGTGGTATTCTGAATTGGTAAGTGGTTCCTATTTATAGGAGAGAAGCCTTCTAATGTCCTGAGTTCAGTATGTTCTGTCATCCCAGATCCTGTTTCTGATCTGTGTTTAATAGGGTGTGACAGAGAAGATAGGAACGTTATGAACACATAGCAGGCTGGGAGCCCTTTGATTTTAACTCCGCTACCTAGCTGGGGGCTGCAGCCACTAACTACACACAATACGGACTGTACTGTAAAGACCCACCTTGTTCACTTTGGAGTTTACCTTTTCTTTTCAAATGCTTTGTCCCTCAGCCATTTACATGCCGCTTGTCCCAGCTCTGCTGAATGTGTCTGCCTCCCTCCTTTGTACTAATTCTAATGGAAAAATATTGCCCATGTATAGAATTTTTTGTGTAATATCTTTAATATACACTGGGAATCCCAGAATTGGATAGTACCATTGTATACATTAATTTATGGTATAAGAGAGAAACTAAGAGCTGTGGGCATGGGAGAAAATGATACGTTTGCATTAGTTATGTAATGAAAGTGAGACACCCATGGAGGCTGCTCTCGACAGCAGGAGTTGCAGAGGCGGCAGGACTGTGTGGACAAAAAGCGAAGCAGGTCTGTGCTGGAAAAGTGGAGGGAGAGGGAGCAGCGCAGAGCTAAAGTCCAGGAGGCCAGCTGAAGCATGTCAATAGAGGGAGTTTCCTTTATAACAGTACCTTGCATTTCGATAATGCGTTTCGTGTAAGGGTCTCAAAGCACTTTTCAGACATTGAATAACCCTCACAGCACCTGTGAGAGAGTGTGCAGGCCAGTTACGGTTGGGTAACATGAGACACAGAGCACTGAAGTGACCAGTTCAGGGTCACAGAGCAGAGAGGAGAACTTGGGTCCTGACCAGTTTCTTGCTCTAACCCAGTGGTTCCCAAAGTTTAACAACCTGCGAATCCCTTTCATGAGAATATCAAATCTCCAAACCCCCTCCTAAAAATGAATAGTTCCAGGGATTTTCTCCCTTACATGAGCATAAATTATAGAAGCAGTGATCTTGGAAATAATTTGGCTTTTTTATGACATGCTTATTACACACTATTTATTATTATCCTATTATTTATCATTACATTATTAATTTTATTACATTATGAAAATGGCAACAGTCTTCCAAGATTTCACTTTTGTAGCTCATATCACTTTGATTAAGCCTGTGTTAGGACAAGGCTCCTACATGTTTCATCAAGGAGTACCAGACATGAACCAGCATGGAGGTATTTAAGAAGCCAACTCAAATAAAGAGTTCCTCCCACAAGCATTCGGGTCATGAGCAGTCCAGGCAAACAACGCACGACTACAACAAAGCTTAAACTTGTTCTTTATAATAATCTTAAAAGCAACATTAGCAGCCTATTTAATTTTAGAAACAGCAAAAAATATCCACCTCCTTTTCCATTTCTCATAAGGAGTTTTGAAGTTTAAATCTCCTCAGTGTGATGGATGCGCTTGCTTTGATCTGTATAGCTCTTGGAAGTCCGGAACTATTGGAGAAAGAAAGTCTCAGGTCTGGTTCGGCATTGAGTCTGCTTCTGTATTTGGTTTTCAGATGTGCATTCGAGGAAAATGCTTTCTTGCATAAGTATGTTGTTGAAAATGGTAACAAAACTATAGTAGCGTTTTCTGCCAGCAGGGGGTACTAGTTTCTTAAACTCAGCCAAAAGTTGATCAATGACAGATTTCTGAAACTCCTTTTCAGTTCATAATCACAAGAGATCTCAATCAATTTCTCTTTTCCCTCAAAAACAACGAGGAGTCCGGTGGCACCTTAAAGACTAACAGATTTATTCGGGCATAAGCCTTCATGGGTAAAAACCCCACTTCTTCAGATGCATGGAGTGAAAATTACAGATACAGGCATAAATATATATTGGCCCATGAAGAGAAGAGAGTTGCCATACAAGTGGAAAACCAATATTGAAGGCCAATTCAGTCAGGGGGGATGTGGTCCACTCCCAATAATTGAGGAGAGCTGAGAACGGTGCGCCTGGTGTGCCAGACCTTTCGGGCATACTTAACGGGACAATGTGTATCAGTCATGATGGACAACACCACGGCAATATTCTATATCAACAAACGGGGTGCACGCTCCTCTCCCCTGTGCCAGGAAGCCCTCATGCTGTGGGACTTCTGTGTAGAACATTCAATACACCTACAAGCGTCGTACCTCCCCGGGGTACAGAACGAGCTGGTGGACCGCCTCAGCAGGTCATTTCACAGCCACGAGTGGTCCCTTTGCCCGGACATCGCGATTTCAATCTTCCAGAGGTGGTGCTGTCCCCAGATAACCTATTCACCATGTCAAACAACAGGAAGTGCCAGCAGTTCTGCTCCTTCCAGAATCACAGCCCGGGCTCCAGAGGAAGTTGTCTCCAAAAGCCTTTCCACCCATACCGCCCGTTCACAAGGTGCTCCTCAAGATCCGGAGGAAACCAGCTCAGGTTATATTGATAGCACCAGCCTGCCCTCGCCAACTCTGGTACACATCTCTCTTAGACATGTCGTTGGGAACCCCGATCACCCTGCTGCTCTTCAGGGCCGCCCAGAGGGTGGGTAAGTGGGGCAATTTGCCCCAGGCCCCGGGCACCACAGGGGCCCCCACGAGAATATAGTATTCTATAGTACTGCAACTTTTTTTTATAGAAGGAGCCCCTGAAATTGCTTTGCCCCAGGCCCCCTGAATCCTCTGGGCAGCCCTGCTGCTCTTCCCAGACCTTCTTACGCAAGATCATGGTTGTCTTCAACATCCAAACCTGGAGTTGCTTCACCTCAGGGCTTGGAAGCTCCATGGTTGAACCCAATGGAGCTTTCCTGTTCAGACCAGGTTAGACAAGTCCTCCTTGGCAGCAGGAAACCCTCTACAAGAGATACCTACCTTGCCGAGTGGAAGAGATTTTCAGTTTGGTCGGCGCAGCGTCATTCGTCCCCGATGCTGGCATCAGTGCCGCTTATTCTGGACTACCTCCTCCATCTGAAGCAGCAGGGGCTTTTGTTATCGTCAATAAGAATGCACTTAGCCGCCATCTCAGCCTTCCACCCTGGCGCGGAGGGCCTCTCTCTGTTTGCTAACCCGATGGTCAGCCGGTTCTTAAAAGGGCTTGACAGGCTATACCCTAATGTCCGTCAGTCTGTTACGTAAATTAAGTTGTCATGGGATAAAAGGGAAGGTCCTTTCATAGACTGAGAACTGGTTAAAAGACAGGGAACAAAGGGTAGGAATAAATGGTAAATGTTCAGAATGGAGAGGGGTAACTAGTGGTGTTCCCCAAGGGTCTGTTCTAGGACCAATGCTATTCAACTTATTCATGAATGATCTGGAGAAAGGGGTAAACAGTGATGTGGCAAAGTTTGCAGATGATACTAAACTGCTCAAGATAGTTAGGACCAAAGTAGACTGTGAAGAACTTCAAAAAGATCTCACAAAATGAAGTGGTTGGGCAACAAAATGGCAAATGAAATTTAATGTGGATAAATGTAAAGTAATGCACATTGGAAAAAATAACCCCAACTATATATACAATATGATGGGGGCTAATTTAGCTACAACAAATCAGGAAAAATATCTTGGAGTCATCGTGGATAGTTCTCTGAAGACGTCCTCGCAGTGTGCAGAGGCGGTCAAAAAAGCAAACGGGATGTTAGGAATCATTAAAAAGGAGATAGAGAATAAGATGGAGAATATATTACTGCCCTTATATAAATCGATGGTATGCCCACACCTTGAATACTGCATACAGATGTGGTCTCCTCATCTCAAAAAAGATATACTGGCACTAGAAAACGTTCAGAGAAGGATAACTAAAATGATTAGGGGTTTGGAATGGGTCCCATATGAGGAGAGATTAAAGAGGCTAGGACTTTTCAGCTTGGAAAAGAGGAGACTAAGGGGGGATATGATAGAGGTATATAAAATCATGAGTGATGTGGAGAAAGTAGATAAGGAAAAGTTATTTACTTATTCCCATAATACAAGAACTAGGGGCCACCAAATGAAATTAATGGGCAGCAGGTTTAAAACAAATAAAAGGAAGTTTTTCTTCACACAGCGCACAGTCAACTTGTGGAACTCCTTGCCTGAGGAGGTTGTGAAGGCTAGGACTATAACAGCGTTTAAAAGAGAGTCCTGTGGCACCTTTAAGACTAACAGATGTATTGGAGCATAAGCTTTCATGGGTGAATGCCCACTTTGTCGGATGCATCCGACGAAGTGGGCATTCACCCACGAAAGCTTATGCTCCAATACATCTGTTAGT
The DNA here is from genome assembly GCF_027887155.1 of Malaclemys terrapin pileata. NCBI lineage: Eukaryota > Metazoa > Chordata > Testudines > Emydidae > Malaclemys > Malaclemys terrapin. Next base: position 127,725,281 of record NC_071511.1, on the reverse strand, counting down.
CTTAAAGGTGCCACAGGACTCTCTGTTGTTTTTTACGGATCCAGACTAACACGGCTACCCCTTTGATACTTGACAGCGTTTAAAAGAGAACTGGATAAATTCATGGAGGTTAAGTCCATTAATGGCTATTAGCCAGGATGGGTAAGGAATGGTGTCCCTAGCCTCCGTCTGTCAGAGGATGGAGATGGATGGCAGGAGAGAGATCACTTGATCATTACCTGTTCGGTTCACTCCCTCTGGGGCACCTGGCATTGGCCACTGTCGGAAGACATGATACTGGGCCGGATGGACCTTTGGTCTGACCCAGTCTGGCCACTCTTATGTTCTTATGTACAAGCTGGCGATCCTGGTGGCGATAACCTGGGCCAGGAGGTGTCTGAACTCAAGGCCCTAACCTCAGAGCCCCCTTATACTGTGTTCTATAAGGACAAGGTGCAGCTCAGACCTCATCCTGCTTTCTTCCCGAAGGTTGTGTCGCAGTTTCACATCAACCAGGACATCTTCCTCCCGGTGTTCTACCCTAAGCCACATTCCAACGGCAGGGAGCAGAGGCTCAACTCATTGGACGTCTGCAGGGCACTAGCTTTCTACATCGAGAGAACAAAGCCGTTCAGAAAATCGGTCCAGATATTCATGGCAGTGGGGGACAGAAGGAAAGGCCTGCCCATGTCATCACAACGCATTTCATCATGGATCACGTCCTGCATTTGTGAGTGCTACAACCCGGTGGGGGTTCCCGCACCCCCAATCACTGCGCACTCCACCAGGGCGCAGGCTTCGACAACAGTGTTCCTGGCACAGGTCCCCACTCAGGAAATCTGCAGGGCGGCGATGTGGTCCTCCATCCACACTTTCACCACGCACTGTGCGATCACCCAGAAGGCCAGAGACGATGCAGCCTTCGGACGAGCCATGCTCCAATCAGTGGATGACTCCGACCCCACCTCCTGAACTTGGGCTTGGGAGTCACCTGATTGGAATTGACATGAACAAGCACTTGAAGAAGAAAAAACGGTTACTCACCTTCTCGTAATGGTTGTTCTTCGAGATGTGTTCATGTCCATTCCAATACCCACCCTCCTACCCCTCTGTTGGAGCAGGCGGTAAGAAGGAACTGAAGGGGGTGGCGGGTCGGCAGGGCTCTATATTGGGCACCGTGAGGTCGCGACTTCAGGGGGCACTCAGGCCGGCTCAACGGACGCTGCTAAGGGAAAAATCTTCTGGCTCCTGTGCACGTGCACACGCGCACACCTGATTGGAATGGACGTGAACAACACGTCTCGAAGAACAACAGTTACGAGGTGAGTAATGTTTTTTTGAGATTCGAGGATGACACCAGTGCTGATCCAGAGAAGGTCTAAGTCAAGGAAGAAGATAGAATAGTTGGGTTTGAGCACGCCCATTGTGACAGCGCGTTCGGCTGTGGAGAGCTGGTAGCTGGAGAGCCTAGGACTGATCACAGAATGAGCCCCGCCAGAGGGGAATCGGGCAATTCCCTATAATGTGGCTGCAGCAAAAGGGGGAAGTCCAGGGGGGACAGTGCAGGGGGGAGAAGGAAGGGCTCCTGCAGAGATCATGACACCAGGCAGCTTGGAGGGTGAAGCCCAGTGTGCAGGAGGCTTTTGAGGGGGCAGGAAACCCTGGCTGTGTTTGAGGCTGTGTTTGAGGCTGGCCATCAGAGCCCAGCGAGGGAGAGCTTGGAAGACGGGCTGGGAGATCAGACCAAGATGGAAGAAGAGCCCTGTGGGTGAGTGAAAACGTCAGAGCTATGTATGGACTTTTTCTTTGTGTTGTTGGAATGGACTTTAGTTTGGGCCTCTGGGTTGTTGTAAACTGGTTCTGGTAGTAAACTATTCACTTCTAGGGGTATTGTTAACCTGAGAGAACTTCTCCGAGTTCTTAAAGGACCCTGAAAAAGGAAAAACAGAAGCAAAGGCTCTGTGGAGACATTCCTGGCCAGAAGGGGATGTTTAGTAAGCAGCAGTCCTGTTACAGCCCTCTTGCCCAAGAACGAAGAGAGCTTTGTTTTGGAGCCAGTTAGCTGAAGAAAGTTAACAGTCACAGATTAACTAGGCCCAGGCAGGCAGAGAGGTCAGCCAGGGAGGACTCATTGCAGTTGTCAAAGAATACATACAGTGGAGTATCATGTGTGTACAGCAGAGCTAAGGTTAAATGCCTGGAAAGAGATGGCCCAGTGGGAGAAGGAAGATGGAAAACAGTCTTTTGTGAGGCTTTGGCTGAGTACCATTCAATATTCTGATTAAATAATTAGCACTATACAATATCAGTAGGGCACGTAAATGGATAAAGAACTGACCAAGTGGGAGATCTTAAAAAGTAACTCTCTGTGGGGGAATCCTCATTGAATTTAGGTGTTTCTAATGGGATTTCGCAAGGATCGGTTCTAGGCCTGACTGTTCCAGATTTTCATCAATAATCTGGAAGTAATTGTGGATAACATTTGTGGTTGACACACAAAGATTGGCAGAAGGGTAAGTGGTCTGGATTGTTTGGTAAACTGGGCCCATTCAAACAAAATGTGCTTTACTACAGCCAAATGCCAGGGCATACATCTAGGAAAAAAGAATGCAGACTCTCCCTACAGAATGAGGTACTGTATTCTGGAAAGCAGGGACTAAAAAGGATTTAGCAGTCATAGTGGACAAGCAACTGAACACGAGCTCCCAATGCGACATTGTGGCAAAAAGGGCTAATGCGATCCTTGAATGTATAAACAGGGATTAGTGAGTAGAAGTACGGAGGTGACTTTAACCTCTGTATATGTAATTGATGAGACAGATACCGAATACTGTGTCCGGTTCTGGAGTCCACATTTTAAAAAGGATGTTGAAAAAATTAGAGAGGGTGCAAAGAAGAGCCACAAAAATGATTTGAGGGATGGAGAAAATGCCTGACACGGGAGACAAAGAGCGTCAAGCTGTTTAACTTGTCAACAAGAAGATGAAGAGATGGTTTGCTTACAGTGCATATGTCTCTTCATGGGATGAAAATAGCAGGTAGAAAAGGGCTCTTTAATCTAGCAGAGAAAGGCACAAGAATCAACGGCTGGAAGCTGAAGCCAGACACATTCAGATTGGAAATAAGACACAGGTTTAACAGTGAGAGTTATTAATTGTCGGAGAAAAACAGAGTTCTCACGCTCAGGTTGGGTGCAGCAAGTTCATAGAAGACCTCAGATTCCTTGCTTCAACTAACCTGAGAGTGAGAACAACAAACTGCCAAGGAAAATGGTGGATTCTCCATCTCTTGGTGTCTTCTAGAAAGGCCTCCAGTCTGGATCTGAAGATATGCATTTGTCAAACACAAATTATTGGGCTGAATACCAGGGTAACGGGGAGAAATTTTATGGCCTGTGTTATGCAGGAGGTCAGACTAGATGATCTGCTAGTCCCTTCTGGCCCTAAAGCCTATGTATCTCTGAGAAAACAGGACCAGGAACTGAATCTTGAGGTTGTTCATAGAGGAGGGGTCTCCGTAGTGGTGCCAGAGGCTCAGACAGTGGTTTGCTGTGTAGGAAGCAGTGAAATGGTTCCCATGGGTGAAAGTAGTTTTTGAGAAGAAGGTGAATTACCTGGCGCTGAAGGCTGAGGGTAGCAATGCGTAACAGAAGGAACAGTGTATTCCAGGAGACAGTTTCTGTAGCTGGCTTGGTTCTTGAAGCCAGCTGGCACTCGGTACATTCTGTTTTATTTCCATGGTGCTGCAGTGGGAGTGGGGGCAGTTCTGTGTCCTTCCTTCCCCTTAGCAGGAGGAGGGGGTCCAGGCCTGACTTGCAGCAGGTTTGGGAGGAAGCTTCCAGGCTCACTTTTCTTCCTTCCCTCCCCTGCCCTGATGTAGGGATTGTCCTCAGGAGACCTGGGGGCTGGTTCTGCCCTGGGACACCTCACAGTCTCTGACTTTCAGCTTGGACAGCACCAGTTTCTCCTGCTCATGTCCACCTGTGATGAGGCCCCAGGTGATGTTTCCTTCTGACCTGTGGTATTGTCCAGGATAGCCAGTTGGCAGGCAGCAGCATAGGTTAGCTTCAGTCCCATGGCCTGGCTTTGCCTGACCTTTTGTATATCCACTGCCCCCAACTTGTCCACTGAGCTCCTGCACTGTCCTCATTGACACACACTCCTCCCGCCTCACAACACACTTCTCCCTGCAGGGCCTAAACACTCAAATCATCCTCGCAGAGGAGGACAGTAAAACACCTGAGACTTGTGGGGTTGTCAACTTTGACTGAAGCTATTCTGGGAGATTTTTCCCCAACAGGACATGATGTTGTTTTCTTAAGATACGCTATTAAAATCTCCCGGATTGCTTCCTGTAGTCACCGGGAGATCGATGCCGATTCCGGTAGAATCCCTAGAGACAGAGCATGGCGCTGACCGGCCGTGTGCCTGATGCTGCTGCTCGCTCACCTGCTTTTGTCACCATCCTTCCCTTCCCCTTGACCATAGGTTATGCTACTCAAGATGGAGTTCCCTGGCTCGTAGGGTGGGTTGGAGTGGGATGGCTGATCACACGGTCTTCGAGCCAGGTAAAATGCAGTCAGATTCAGTGTAAACTTCCTCCACAGCACAGCTCACTCCCCAGCTACGGCACCACAATATTTGGTCCTCACTGGTGAAGCAAAACTGCTTCCCCTTGGCTCCCTTTTGATAAATGTGTGTAGCCCCTGGCAGTAGGGTGACGAGACAGCAAGTCTGAAAAATCAGGACAGGAGGTAGAGGGTAATAGGAGCCTATATAAGACAAAGCCCCAAATAACGGGACTGTCCCTATAAAATCGGGACATCTGGTCACCCTACCTGGCAGGTTCCTCACCTGTTCTCTGGGAGCCAGTCAGTCGTGCTGCTGGACGTTCCTTTCCTTCCTTTGATGCTTCCTCTCGAAGCTGCGGGAGCTTGGCTGCCCGTCCAGGCGTTGCTAGTGCTCAGAAGCGTTTTTCCTTTGCCCCTGCTCGGGGGTGACTGGGCTCCTGGGATATTCCCTTTTATGCTTCTGGAAAACGTATTTGCCTTTGACATTCGTTCCTGTCCACACGCACTCCCCAGTGAAGTCCAAGGTTAAAAAACATGTACGTTTTCTGTAACCACTGCTTTGCTTGTGATTTCCGATTCTTTCTTTGTAACAGGGACTGTTACTTCTCCAGCAACTGCCTTGAAAATGTCTTTTGTCTTTATTTCTTTTATTTAGCTTTTCTTACATTTTTTCCACATTCTGTAAATTCTCCTGCAGTCCCAATGTCTTAAACGTTTGTGCCTCCTTTTCTCTCTCTCCATCTCTCCCAATATAGACAACAGAAATGCTAAATCCTTATAATCTGTAGAAAGCATGAACTTGGTTGTTAGACGTTTTCCAAACATTACACTTCATGGAAAAATTTTCTGTAAGATGTGGAAATGAAACAGCTGTCTCCCACTCTCTCCTGGGCAGTTCCTGTGCGGCCTCTCTCCTCTCTCCAAATTTACAGCACTCTCCATTGGGCAAGTGACCAATGGTCACCTTCAAACTCTTGTATTTATGATGTGCCAAGCAGTGGTTACGATGATGGTGTTTATATGCTAGTCAGATCTATGTGGTGTGATTAACATAGCGCTACAGCAAGAAACCGAGGGCTAACGTTTCCAGCGCGGGGAGCGTTCCACCAGCAGAGTCATTGCTTAGAAATTCAGGGCGAGTCGTGGGTAACTGCTTTCGGCAGACAATTCACTTGCTTTGAACTTAGAGATTTCCCTCCTCCCGCGGGGTGCAAAGTAAGTCAGTGGTGATTTTTCATTCACACACAGTCTCCTGCCTCCAGGTCATCACTCACCCCATCTAGGATCAGGACCTGTGATGACCTGCCCTGCTCAGGTTAGATAAGGGCCACCCCATTCTTACAGAACTACAACACTTGCAAATTGAGAAAGTGCCTCAATATCATCACTAGTCCTTAGTACAGGTTTTTCTATCGCCGGACTTCATGTGTCTTCCCTCTCTGGCTTGCCAGGTGCTCCAGCCTCTGGATATTGGCTGGTGTAGGTAATGGATAATGACTCCTTCTGGGGGAGGTCGTTCTCCAGTTGGGATCTCTTCTTTGTGATGCGTGAAATGCTCTTTCAGTGAACCCAAAGTTTAAAAAATTTACCAAGGGCTGTGGTGGAGTCTCCATCACTGACCAGTTTTAAATCAAGAACGTATGTTTTTCTAAAAGCTCTGTCTAGGAATTATGTTGGAGACATTCCCTGGTCTGTGCTGTACAGGAGATCAGACTGGATGATCACAATGGTCTCTTTCAGCCTTGGATTCTAGAAAGGTAATTGTGATAGGGTGTCCTAGGTGTTTGCTGCCCCCAGCCAGAGACCTTACTGCCTTGGTACACCCCACCCTAGGAAGAGAAAAGCAGTGAGTTCAGACCTCCAGGGCTTGCCTAGAGAGATCTCCCATGATTAACTGCAGACAGAACTAGGGTTACCATATCTCATAAATAAAAAAAGAGGACCCTCCACGGGCCATGGCCCCGCCCATTTCCCCACCCCTAGCCCCGCCCCAACTCCGCCCCTTCCCCCACCCTAACTCCGCCCCCTCTTCCCTCCCACTCCCAGCCAGGGGGAAAGGGCTGCCCCAGTGCTACCAGCATCACGGTTTCCCGGGCAGCCCCCAGACCCTGCGCCCCCAGCCGGCGCTTCCCCAGCGCAGCTGGTGCCCGGGAGGGGAAGCGCCCAGCCGGGGGCACAGGGTCTGGAGGCTGCCCAGCAAACCGTGAAGCCGGTAGCGCTCGGGCTTTGGGCAGCCCCCATGCCTCCAGACCCTGTGCCCCCAGCCGGGCACTTCCCCTCCGGGGCTCCGGCGGCTCTGCGTAACTTACACTGTATAAGTTACACAGAGCCGAAGAGGAGCAGAGCCTCCGCAGCTGGAGGCTCTGCTCCTCTTCGGCTCTGTTTAAGAGCCGGGCTGCCCCAGCGCTACCGGCTTTGGGCAGCCCCTGTGCCTCCGGACCCTGCGCCGCCGGAGCCCGGGAGGGGAAGTGCCCGGCTGGGGGCGCAGGGTCCGGAGGCAAGGGGGCTGCCCGAAGCCGGTAGCTCTCGGGCAGCCCGGCTCTGTGTAACTGACACTGTGTCAGTTACACACAGCCCCGGCCGCTGGAGGCTCCAGCCCACGCGGCTCTATTTAAGAGCCGGGCTGCCCGAGCGCTACCGGCTTCGGGCAGCCCCGTGCCTCCAGACCCTGCGCCGCCGGAGCCCGGGAGGGGAAGTGCCCGGCTGGGGGTGCAGGGTCTGGAGGCACGGGGCTGCCCGAAGCCGGTAGCGCTCGGGCAGCCCGGCTCTTAAACAGAGCCTCCAGCGGCTGGGGCTCTGTGTAACTGACACTGTGTCAGTTACACACAGCCCCGGCGGCTGGAGGCTCCAGTCCCGGCGGCTCTATTTAAGAGCCGGGCTGCCCGAGCGCTACCGGCTTCGGGCAGCCTCGTGCCTGCAGACCCTGCGCCCCCAGCCGGGCACTTCCCCTCCCGGGCTCCGGCGGCGCAGGGTCTCCAGGCACGGGGCTGCCCGAAGCCGGTAGCGTTCAGGCAGCCAGGCTCTTAAACAGAGCCGCCATTTTCCCGGACATGTTCCGCTTTTTGGCAATTCCCCCCGGACGGGGGTTTGACTGCCGAAAAGCCGGACATGTCCGGGAAAAAGAGGACGTATGGTAACCCTAGACAGAACCAATGAGCGTTGGTCCTCTGATGCCTAGAAGGGCCAGGAGCAAGCATAGGCCAATCAGGGCCCAGCAGGCCATGTAAAAAGGGCTGGCTGCTTCAATTAGAGCCCAGTTCTGGGTGACACCAGGTTCTCCCTGCTCTGTCCCAAGTCACTGGTCTGGTCAGCACCTGGCCTTTGACAGCATTTGCCTTGGGTCTCTGGGAAGGACTCTTGTTTATGTTATGGAATTTAATGCCCAGGTGGCTCTACTGAATTCAGCATTAATTGGTGTTCTGTAAACCTGACGGGAGCCCACTCTGCGGGGCACCTGGTTTAGGTGAGCCCTGCACAGTAATGTCTGCCCCTGTTGGCACATTGGCAGTGGAGACAGGCAGCCCTTTGCAGCAGCAGAGTCATTGAGGAAGCAACCACAAGGATGCAGCTATCACTATGTGGCTGACTCTTGACAGCTGATTGCCAGGAATGTGATTTTGGTCTCTGTGGCAGGCAAGCGCCTGATGATGAGGAAACCTTTGGCTGTCATGCAATTTTGGGAGTGCAAAATCTCAAATGAGCAGATAAAATTCCATGTTAAATGCAACGTCATGCACGTGGCAAAATATAATACCAAGTATACATACAAAATGATGGTGCCTAAATGAGCTGTTACCCATCAAGAAAGATCTTGGCGTCGTTTGCAGGACTCTGGAATTTATACGAATCTTTCTCACTATGCCCATATCATCCTGAACTCATTCTCCAGCTTCAGAAGACTTAAAAATTATCTCCAGTCATCAATGGGACAGACACAACTGAATAATGTAGCTGTCCTTAACATTCATCAAGACATTACCAGAGAGCTAGATGTAAATAAGATTGCTGACAGTTTCATCCAGAAAGCTACAGTGAGACATAGGCCTTGGCTACACTTGGGAATTCACAGCGCTGCCGTGAAGCGCAAGTGTAGTTGCGTCACCAGTGCTGAGAGAGCTCTCGCAGTGCTGTATGTGCTCCACCTCTCTGAGGGGAGTAGCTTGCAGTGCTGCGAGGGAGTGTGCAGCGCTGCAGGCTCTGATTACACTGGTGCTTTACAGCGCTGCACTCGCTGCGCTCGGGGGGGGGGCGTTTTCACCCCCCTGAGCACAGCCAGTTGCAGCGCTGTGCAGCGCCAGTGTAGCCAAGGCCATAATGTCTTTAAACTGGGCTGTTAGTGAAGACAGCTTGTAGGTGACTGCAATGATTTTAATATACTATAATTTATGATAATGTAATTATGTGGTTCATAACAATTTAATCATTATGAAAATAATAAAGATACCAATGATAGACACATTCAGTAACTAGAATATGAAAAGTGTATAAATAGGCTGAAAATAACCTCCCCCAAAACTGGCAGAGTGCCCCCGCCCAAACATGCACATGTCTTCAAAAGCACCCACTGGCAAAAACAAAAGTCAGCGCCCGTGATCCCAGGGCCTGACACACTCTCAGTGCCTCTGTTGTCTGGGAGAGTCACACATTCCCAGCAAGTGTTCGATTTGCAAGAGCTTCAGGCCTTGTGCCAGGAAGGACAGGGAGGCCTGCCTTCGGGTCCTCCTGTTGACCAAGTCCATGAGACCTGCTTCCAAACCAGGTCCCCGTCTCCCCCCGCACGGGGACTTTTGGAGCCCAAGAGTGTAAGTGTGGGCTTTCTGCCTTCCAGAGCCCTGGCTAGACCTGTGAACACAGCAACGAGTTATCCTCTGACAGACCACAAGGAGCCAGAAGCCCCAGCGGTAGATTGCCGAACAGGTCTTCCTCTAAGAGGAGAGCTTCTCCATGGCACCGTTCATCCTCTGTGACTTCACAGTCCAGGACAATTCCCCCTGATGCTCTGTCTCATGCTGATTCCAACTGTGCCGCACCAAAGTGCCCAGCACTGAAATCCAGGACTTGGGGAAAGAGTTCAGCACCATCTATCCCAATGGCCTTGGTGCTGACTCCCTCGGTTCCCAACCCAATCTAACTGGGGCAGCACATCATTGTCGTTGTGGAGATTTCTGAGAAAACCCAGTTCCAGTGCACTCTTTATGCCTCTCTGTGTGTTCAGGTACTAGGGAATGATGGATCTGCAAATCCATCCAGAACTGTGGTCCTCCTTGCTGCTGACTTCAGTCCTACAGTCAGCGCTGATTCTATCCACCAATGCAACACCGTCAGTCTCTAATACACCAAGACCATGACCCCACCTTTGGAACCGGGCTAGGCAGTATCTTCGGCTTCATCCATACCAGCAGCATCTGTGCACATCCAGATTCTCACCACATCCCTCCACATCTTACAGAGAGTCTAGATACCCCCTATGAGAGAGATCCTGGGATCCCAGATCCCAGGCCCATGGCTCTTACCACTGATGCCTTTGTGGCCCTGTTGGGGCACCGGGTCTGCTTAGAGCAGCTTCAGTCAGAGGCAGTGTTCCCTCTAATGTTTTCATCCATGTGCAGAATGAATTTTGTTATGTGCACCATATCGAGGTAATGTGCAGATGTGCGCCAGCAGCAGAAACAAAAAGCCGAGATATAATATACATTTTTAAAAAGTTACTCTAGGGATAAATTACTCCAGCCAGGACACGTTAGGCATTTTAGAACTCAGTACTCAAAGAATTAAATCTAAGCATAAGAGAGAAATAAAAATTATGAAATGCATAGACCAGTCAAAAAACTAAAATAACACACTTTGAAACAAGTATCAAAAAGTAACAACACAGGTATGTGTTGAGAGGTGAGTGTGAAAGACTGTGTGTGTGTGTCTGACACACACACACACACACACACACAGTGTGAGAGAGAGAGAGACACACACACACACACCGTGTGTGTGAGAGACAGACAGAAACGTGTGTTGCCCCTTTAAGTACGTTGACTCCACTTTAAGTACGCTGCCCTTTTAAGTAGATCAGCAGGTTCAGACAGAGCCACAGCTGCCAGCAAGCTCCCTCCATCCTGAGCCCTGTCGTGTCCCCTCCTCCCACTCTGTGAAAATGGGGTAAAGGGGGGAGGGGGACACCCTGACATCAGCACCCCCCTCCCTATTGCCCCCCCCCACTCAGTCTCCACAGCAAGCAGGAGGCTCCTGGGAGCAGCTCCAAGGCAGAGGGCAGGAGCAGCACACGGCAGTGGGGGGAGGGACACCTGAACTGCGCAGCCCCTGATTGCCTGCTCGGCGGCCGCCCAGCCACGCAGCTTACAGGGAACTTAGGTCAGAGGGAGCAACTACGCAGCCAAAAATATGTCCCATCTATGTCACCGACTGTACAGACCACCCCAAAACCCCTACTGGTCCCAATACAGCCACAAGTAGAGGAGGAAGAAATGGAACAGGCACAGAGAGGTGACTTCCTGCACTGGTCACCCCGATAAGTCCGTAGTACCACCCATGGCCCCCCAACTTGATGATGATAAAAGTTTCAAGACCTATTAAATCTACTCCTCAGTGAGCCTACAGTTTCCAGTGAGCCAAGTACTTGGCCATTCTGACTAGGGTTTGATTTCTGCCTACATGAGAGACTGCTTCCCTTTATGATAACCTGCCCAACAAAACTCGTGAGGATATCACATCACTAGTCAGTAGCAGCTAGTGACCAGAACAAGTCTCCAAGCAGTTCTTGATGTGGTGGATTCTTCTGCCACATCAATGGCAACAACCGCCTTTATGAGACTGGCATTTGTGGGTTCAGGGACTGGGATCCTCAGGGAAGTCCAGATGATGGTGGAGGAGCAGGCTTTTGAAGGAGCCGAATTGTTCAGTTGTTCAGAAGGGTGAGGCCCTCCATACACTGAAGGACCCACATGCCACCCTGCATCCCCTTGGAGGCTACATGCCAGTTCCTAGGAGGAAACACATCAAACAGCTAATCCCTCACAGAGACCACTATTTCTGCCTTTCTACCACGAAAGGTCTTCAGAACCATCCAGGAAATGTCAACGTTTCCCCAGAAGGAGACAACTCACTGCTCCATTCCAAACCTTCCACCCCTCCAAGTCCCAGAAACATTAATTTTGATGGGATGGTCAAGAGATGTGCTTTACTTCCAGAAATCTCAGACCCACCCTTCAGAATGAATTCATTCACTTCAGACACATTTAGTCCCTTTATGATCACCAAACAATGGGCAATGGACACAATAACAAATAGATACTCCATCCAGTTTTCTGCAGTGCCAATACCTACCACCTTCAGGGGGCCTTCTTGTGAGGATCTATTACTTCAAGAGGTCCTCATGCTCCTTTTTCTCAGAGCGATAGAAGAGGTCCCTCCACCTTACAGGGGAAGGGATTTTATAGCAACTATTTCTTCATTCTGAAGAAAAAGGGTGTCTGGCAACCCATCCTAGACTTGTGGAACCTCAACATTTTATTCACAAGCTGAAATTCAGAATGGTCACCCTTGCATTGGAAATCCCAGCTGTGGAGTCTGGAGACTGATTTGCATCAGGATGCAAACTTCAACATCTCCATCCTTCCACCCCACAAGAAGTACCTGAGGTTTACAGGAAGTCAGAACCATGATCAGTATCGAGTACCACCCTTCAAACTCTCCATGGTACCAAGAGTGCTTACCAAGTTGCTATTGGGAGTGGCATCTTATTTGACAATATGCAATAACAGCGTATACCCTTACCTGGATGATTGTGGTGGAAGTCTCCTTATCAGATCACCAAAGCTATCTGCAACACACTTGACCTTTTCCAGAGATTTGGCCTGAGAGTCAACAACTAGAAATTGACTTTAACTCCAGTTCAGAGGGATGAATTCATCAGTATGGTCGTAGACTCATTGCATCCTCCACGAAGACAGATTTGAGAACTTGTCTACCCTAATTCTCCAATTAGAGCAAAACCCAAACACTATAAGGTCATACCTTGCCCTTCTAGGTCATAAGGACTCTTGCACATTCATGATACCTATGCCAGACTTCACCTCTGTTGCTTGCAGGGTTGGTTGCAGTTGGTCTACACACCCTCCAAATATCACTGAGATATGCCTCTTATCCCACCTTTGACCTGTCCGCACTGAAATGATGGAAGAACCCACTGAATGCATGCAGAAGGGTCCCTTACAGAATGCCCCTTCCATCCCAGACCATTGCCACAGATGTACCCTTACAGGGATGGGATGCCCATGTGGACAAATTAATGACAATGGGCCTATTGTCCCCAAGGGAGAAGAGAATGCATATTAATCTCCTAGAAGTCAGAACTGTACGGCCAGCCTGCGAGTCCTTTCCCCACTAATAGAGGGGCAGTCAGTACAAATTATGATAGACAGCACGTCCGTTGTGTTTTACATCAACAAACAAACTGGTGCCAGGTTTTCCCACTCTGCCAAGAAACCATCGGACTCTGGAATTGGTACAACAACCATTGAATGTGCTTAGTGGCAGTGCCCTTACCCATACTGCAGAACATGCTTGTGGACAATCTCAGCAGACATTTCCTCCCAAAGCAGGAGTGGGAAATCAAAGACAGGACACTGGCAGACATCTTCATGGTCTGGGTCCAGCGCACAATAGACCTCTTTGCCACTCAGCACAAGCACAGTGTCAGAGAGTCTGCTCACGAGGAGGGTTGACCCTGGGGTCCATAACAGACATGTTCCTGACACCATTGTGAGGAGCCCTGATGTATGCTCACCCCCGCTCCTCCTTCCAAACCTTCTGATTCCCAGAGTGCTCTGCAAACTCAAGCAGCTAATGCTCATAGTTCTAGAGTAGCCCAGACAATTCTGTTTCATGGATCTATTGAACTTATCAGTATCACAACCCAAATCCTTACCTCTGCTCACAGATCTATTGTCTCAGATCCTACATCAGAATCTTGCGTCTCTGCATCTCACACCACAGTGACTGTTGGATGTTGCTGAAGGAGCAGGCCTGCTTCTCCCGTTAGAGAAATTCTAATAAGCAGTAGAAGAGAATCAGCAAGACAAACCTACCTGGCAAAATGGATGAGGTTCTCCCACTGGTGCCACCAGTATTATTTCCACATCACTCCTCGGTTCTGCGTATTCTCAATTACTTATTTGAACTAAAAAGAAAGAACTTGTTTCTCAGCTCTGTCAAGGTGCACTTGGCCGTGATTTCAGTTCAGTACCCACTGGTGGAGGATCAGACTGTCTTCTCTCATCCAACGGTAATTCTTCAAGGGCTTAATTAGTGTGTTCCTACCTATCCAGGAACCTGTCCCCCCATGGGATTTAAACTTGGTACTCCCAGCCCTAATGGGCCCACATTTTGAACATATGGCTGCCTCTACCCTGCTACACCTGTCAGTGCAGAAGGCATTCTTGGTTACAATAACTTCTGCCAGAAAAGTGGGGGAGATCTAGGCACTAATGGCTGACTTGCTGGACATGGACATGGTGTTCCACCCAAAGAAGGTATTCATGAGAACAAACCCTAAATTTCTCCCCAAGGTAGTAACAGAATTCTATTTGAATCAACAAATACATCTACTCGTATTCTTCCCGAAACCTCATGCACCCAAATCCAAGGCAATGTTGTACACGTTAGAGCATTGGGAATGTCACCAAGACTGTGGCTCTGTTGGAGAAAGGATAAAAAGATCTGCAGTTTCATCCTAGGGATTATCATACTGGGTTTCTGATTGTATTAGAGCCTGCTACAAAGTAGCTAAAGTAGATCCACCACCCACAATCAGAGCTTACTCCACTAGAGCCCAAACTGTGTCGGCAGCATCACTGCAAAAGTTACCAATTTCCGAGATTTATAAAGCAGCTACTTGAGTATCAGCTCACACATTCCTGAGGCGCTGTTCCCTGACAAAGGCGTCTCGGTCCAACGCTGCGTTTGGAAAAGCCATTCTTCAGTCATTGTTTACTTAACTACTCCAAGATCCCATCTCCTTAACAGAATCACTGCTTGGGAGCCACCATCAGTGGAATGGGCATATGGACAATTGCTTGAAGGAGAAGGTTATTTACCATATACTGTAATTGGAGTTCTTCGAGATGTCTTGTCCATACGCATATTCCACAACCCACGTTTCCATCTCCTCGGGCTTGGAGCCCTTATCTTAGGGATTCTGTGGTGAGAGGAACTGAATGGCAGCTGGAATGCCTTGCCCTTACGTACCCTCTCTGTAGAGAATGAGGACTGAAATTGCGCGTGCTGGACAAAAGGACTCAACCTCTTGCTCATGAGGCGCACATGCACCATCAGTGGAATGTGCACATGGACACCACCTCTCAAAGAATTCCAGTTACTGTACAGCATAAGTAACCTCTCATTCCAGGATGTAGCCAGCTCAGTGACCAAGGGTGCTTCCATTTGAAAAGAGGACCATCACGACTTAACAACCCTCCATTGCTAACCTGGTGTCAAAACCCCTTGCAATTTCCATCCAAAATGGAGGTAAAAAGACAAAGAAGGCAGTTCAGCTTTATGATCAAAATGGAGTTTGTCATTTGAGATGGATATGCATAGAATCCTAATATCAAACAGAATTCACAATAGAACTTCCCAAGATCATCACAGAACCCACAAAATATCTTCTCTTGTTGCTAGATCTTTGCAGGTACCACAGACAGAGATTTTCTGCACCAGCACTCATTTTAATAACATTGTTTAATAGAGGATATTTCACTGTTCCTAGCCTACAGTATTTAAGATGATCTATTTCTCAATCTCCCCTACCTCCTCCTAGCTTCACAAAACTCACCAGACACCCTGAGCAAAGACTTCATCCGGTTACATCTGGTTTACTTACTTCATGCCATCAATTAGCAAAGCCTCAAAAGTCAGTGTCAGAAAATTCCATAACCAGTAATGCAGTGGCATTTCTGGGCGAGAACATGAATCACCTAATTTGCATATTTAACTCGGAGGAAGGAATGCTGGTATTTTCCTATACTACCCTTAATAGTTAGTTATTTATTATTTGTCTTGCAATGCAACTCTAACATACAAGGGGACAGATATTGGCGTTAACACTGGATGGTTGTTTGTGAAGTTTGAGGTGTTCTAGAAGAATCAAAACCATTACTGGGTGATGTGCTGGTAACCTCTCCCCTGTATGATGCTGAATCACGACTGTTTCAGGAAAACAGAAGAAGGAACACTCGCTCCATTGAAACCACCAAAGTCCAGGGATTCCTGCCTACAAAAGACATTGAGAACTGACCCTGGTGAAGAAACAAAGAATTACACACTGGCAGGAAGAAACTCGTGGGACCCATGCTTGGGAATGTGGTATTGATTGGATTTTGGGGTTTATTCTACAGGCTGCGCCCTGTGTTCTGGATAAATCCTTCAGCATGTATTGCCCTCCCTAATTGGATTTTAAATGACAAGTACCAAAGGCACCTTGTTGCCACTGCCCCTGCCATCTCCCCATTACACTATTACCCCTGTAACACATCCAAATACAGACAGTGCCATATATCTGATAAAAGCAATGGCCAAGGCCTTAACACTTTAGTGATTTATTTAAATATAGTTTGAGGGGAAAAAAAGACTGGTCAGAGGAGATAAAAGTATATAATATCACGACAAATGAGCTTCGAGAATTTGAAATTAAAGTTTTATAATGGAGTTAATATAATGGCCATTCCAGGGGTCTGTAGTATATCAGGGGGAAGGGGTCCTTATTGTTTTGGTTACCCAATTAGTAAATAATCAGATTCATACTCAGAGAGTGTGTTCTGCCACTGGAAATTTTATTTGTATTGTTATGGTCCCAATAATTAATAATCTAACCTGTACCATATTACAATATACCACTCCTATGCTATTAATGTTAATGCCTCTTGAAAGTACCTGAGAATAGTTAAATAACAGCTGTGATATAGTACTACCCCAAACAGAGATGTATTAGGATACCGATGGACTGTGATTAATACTACACTAGGGCCTGTTAAATTTACATTGCCCTTATCCAGTTTCCAGATCACCTCTACATACCCAAATTGCTCACAGGGAGCTGCCATTAGATTAACACAACCGAGGGCCTGGGTTATTTCCTCTAGAAAGAAGAGGGACTTGACCGGATCCCTATGAGATGGGGCCAATAGTGCAGGAGCAATTTGGAATATTTTTAAGAGCCAAGAACATGATGAGAAATTGGGGCAACTAGAAAAGGCCACTGGTCTTATTTTTGGAGCATAGCTGACCCAGGTGCAAGCTGGAGTTGGTGAATTACATGTTATTTCTACCCTTAGTTAATAACCAGGAGCTGTTGGCAGAGATGGTATTGAAGATCACTGAGGCTGGGAAGGCATTGCAGTGGGATTTGGCATGTTCAGAATTCAAGATTTCCTGAATGACCAGCTGATGGCCATTCGGAGAGATCTGGAGCATGAGGCTTGGCCCACTGCCCTTACAGACACCTCAGGATCCCATCTGATGTGTGGCCATGGAGACATACTTGGAGATTTTCAGGATGGAGTTGTATATGCTCACAGTGCTCCTCCCAAGCATATGGGCTGGTAGGAGGGGTGTGGGCTCCCACATACTTAACGAGTGGGCATAACGAGTGGGGTACCTCAGGGGTCTGTTTTGGGACCGGCGCTGTTCAATATCTTCATCAACGACTTAGATATTGGCATAGAAAGTACGCTTATTAAGTTTGCGGATGATACCAAACTGGGAGGGATTGCAACTGCTTTGGAGGACAGGGTCATCATTCAAAATGATCTGGACAAATTGGAGAAATGGGCTGAGGTAAACAGGATGAAGTTTAACAAAGACAAATGCAAAGTGCTCCACCTAGGAAGGAAAAATCAGTTTCACACATACAGAATGGGAAGAGACTGTCTAGGAAGGAGTACAGCAGAAAGGGATCTAGGGGTTATAGTGGACCACCAGCTAAATATGAGTCAACAGTGTGATGCTGTTGCAAAAAAAGCAAACATGATTCTGGGATGTATTAACAGGTGTGTTGTGAGCAAGACACGAGAAGTCATTCTTCCGCTCTACTCTGCTCTGGTTAGGCCTCAGCTGGAGTATTGTGTCCAGTTCTGGGCACCGCATTTCAAGAAAGATGTGGAGAAATTGGAAAGGGTCCAGAGAAGAGCAACAAGAATGATTAAAGGTCTTGAGAACATGACCTATGAAGGAAGGCTGAAAGAATTGGGATTGTTTAGTCTGGAAAAGAGAAGACTGAGAGGGGACATGATAGCAGTTTTCAGGTATTTAAAAGGGTGTCATAAGGAGGAGGGAGAAAACTTGTTCACCTTAGCCTCTAAGGATAGAACCAGAAGCAATGGGTTTAAACTGCAGCAAGGGAGGTCTAGGTTGGACATTAGGAAAAAGTTCCTAACTGTCAGGGTGGTTAAACACTGGAATAAATTGCCTAGGGAGGTTGTGGAATCTCCATCTCTGGAGATATTTAAGAGTAAGTTGGATAAATGTCTATCAGGGATGGTCTAGACAGTATTTGGTCCTGCCATGCGGGCAGGGGACTGGACTCGATGACCTCTCGAGGTCCCTTCCAGTCCTAGAATCTATGAATCTATGAATACCGAACCCTGCCGGGTCCAGGATGCATGTGGGGAGGATGCATGTGGGACTGGATTATTCACCGTGATATCTGGGAGATTAGACCACCTGGTATGCCCAATCAATTTGTTGTTAGTGCTCCTGGAATAACACCCGACATTTGGATGGGGTTAGGGAGTCAATGGACATTTTGGCTGTTAGAACCCCCACAGCTTCAGTGTATACGTAAACTGAAGCCAGGGGAAGTTGTCTCTGTGCATGACAACGTTTGCTGGGAGGGTAGGGGACAAGGAACTACCCTGACAGGACACCTACTTTTTCAACCTAATGATAGCTGTGTTTATGTTAAAACCACCGTGTTGCGAGATATACATTTTAATCTCACTACTGCTCCAGGCAATCATATTATTTACTGGCCTGCGGATAGAATCTTACAAGTAGCCCTTAGGTTTCAGATACCCTTTAATCGGACTAGTTTAATGTCTGATCAATTTCAGAATTTGCATTCACTGTTACCAGAGGTTCAAAGAATCTCTGAATTACAAGGGCAAACTCATATGCTTCAAATATATATCAAGTTGAAAAGAATACCTTTTATACAGCTTATAGAGTGCCTACTTTATGTACTAAGTATGATGTATTGTGTTTTGTGACTAAACTGTACAACAACCCTATCATATTATTACTGTGGGAATGTTACTGCTTTTATTGTTGTTGTTTGGTTTAGGATTATGTTATTACTGTTGTAAAGGATGTGATAATAGTAATACCTTTTATGCCCATGCTAATGATGCATTGTCATTGGATCCAATCAAAACCCCTAAGGTTGAAGCATTTGATGTAGAATCTGAAATCCAAGGCTTAATGCAAATGGAGGTTTAAGGATGTTAGTTGTACTAGAAGTACAAAAGGGGTGTGTGTGGAAGTAGAGCAAGAACTGACAGGGATTTGAAGGGGATTTCAATGCATACAGTCTCTTCTGTGAGCAAGTCAGGCTAGCTGTAACCCTAATGCAAGACTTGTAGAAGCGAGGATTGTGTGAGGTGAGTGGGGAAAGAACTGTGTGAGAAGTTGTTGCGACCTTGTGTAAATATGGAATGTAGACTAGAGTCTAAATAAGTGAGAAAAATAAGATATCAGGATGACCTATGTATAAACAAAATGCAGCTGTTGCTTATTATTGTCTATAACAAAAGGTATAAATGCTTGCTGTAATTGTTTATCTTTTGAGAGACCTGCCTAGGAGGGGGAGACCCTGTGTCCTAGTGCTCTCTCTCCCTCTACGCAATTGCTTGAGAAAATAAAGAATCTGACTTTGCTGCACCCAACCAAAGAGTGAGAACTCTGTTTTTCTCCGACAGTGTTAATAATGTGTTGTGGAAGGGGAGGAGGGTAGTAGTAGGTAAGAGCGGATCAGTTTTACATTTATGTAGAGGAACAGAAGTGTGGTTTTTGACCTTAACTTTATTTCCTAGCTTCTCAGTGTTTAAGGAAAGTGTTGTTAAATTAGAAGAGAGCTAGTAATCTTTGTGTGTGAAATCCCCTAGCTTTTAAATAAATTATGTAAATTGAAGATGAAAAATGAAAAGCAAATAATTGGCACAGAAAGATGTTGGTGATGTAAACCAAATATTATTTTTATAATAGCCAATAAAGAATAATGGTGAAATAATAAATTTGACATTTTTTCCTACTATATCACAAAACAAACACATATATATTCATTCCATTTTGTAACCATTGCATAATGGAAAATGTTATCAATCAATACTTTTTTCAACTTTATCACACAGAAAAAGAATTCATATAATGGAAGTTTTATCCTGACTATCTTGACCAACAGAACAATTTCTTGTGATCCTCATTCTTGTCAGTGTAGCTTCAAGTATCCTCCAGACATTTTGTATGTCTCTAGAATTACTCATCCTCATGATGCTATGTGAGGCTCAGTGTCTGAGAAAAATATCCACAGTAGTAAATATGACAGCTGCAGTGACTCATCCTCAAAATCACACCTGGTAAAGAATCTCAACAATAGTAATGAGGTGGCTGTGATTAATGTTCCTCAGATTCCCAGCCCAGTTTCATAAGTATACTTATTGTGGCAGCTTCAATCTGGTCTAGAAACTTACCATTAAGAGAAATTACAAAATGTATTAATACAAAAGTAGCAGTGGACTAAACCGTACAGTGACACAGTGCTGAGAGCCAGGAGCTGATCCAGCACTCGGATCACTCAATCATTAATTAGTTCCCAGTGGAGTATTTAACTGCTGGGGGGATGGGGCTGATGAGTTAAGGAGCTAATTATTCTGTTAGCTGAGAGGGTAGTTAAAAAGCACTGCAAGGCAGTGCAAGGGGGGAGGCTGGCAGAACCCAGAGGATGTAAGATGCTGGGGGCAGTGAGCTCTCTCCCTCTCCCTGGAGAAAGGGCTGAGAACTAGTGAAAACCATGGATGGAGTTGTTGCATGGGATTGTGATGGTGGTTTGGTGGAGGTAATATAAATACAACTCTCCAAGGTGCTAATCAACAGAAGGAATCCAAGGCTGTTTGTGTGGGATCTCAGGACAGGAGTGGAGCCTGTCCTCTTATACATACACTTGCAGTAATGGGCACGGGAAGTCTTGTCTCAAATGTCCATTTCTCCTTTGTGCAAAAGATAAGAAACTGGAGTGGAGACTCGCCTTTTAAAATACAACTCTTTCTAATACCTAAATAATAATAGGAGTACTTGTGGCACCTTAGAGACTAACAAATGTATTAGAGCATAAGCTTTCGTGGACTACAGCCCACTTCTTTGGATGCATAGTCCACGAAAGCTTATGCTCTAATAAATGTGTTAGTCTCTAAGGTGCCACAAGTACTCCTGCTCTTTTTGCGGATACAGACTAACACGGCTGCTACTCTGAAACCTAAATAATAATAATACCCTACTCCTTTGTGTATTCCAAACACACAGAAAATGAACCCCCTTCTAAACTGTTTTTGGGGGTGCAGGACAGGGTCTGTTCCCAAACATTCATCAAGTATTCCCCAATGTGTCCCATTAAACTGAAGTCTCTCATGCAGCTTCAACAATGGTCTTACAACTTCTCCACCAAACTTAACATCTGCTCCAAAATCAAATAGGAGTTTTAAAAATATGTTAAGTGCTTATGATCAGAGCATTAGGAATCTCATGGAAATCCTGTATGCATCAGATCTTCTGCTCATCTGAACAGACTCCAGAGGCAGCTTAGATCAGATAACTCATGAAGAAGCATCCAGACCTTTGGGTGCATCTCCGAATCAACTCACTGAATCTTTGGAAGTTCAGTTCCTCACTGGTAGAATCACAGATCAGCCCTCAGAAGTAGCTCATGAAATATAATTTGAAGAGAAACAAAAGTTGACCTTAGTAATTTCAGGGCACAGGCAGACAGCTGGGTCCTGTATTTCAGTGGTAGGTTCTCCTAACAGGAGACTACCACCAGCAGGTTATGAATCATGAGGCTGAGAGGTGACCTGGGAGGGAGAGAGTGGAAGGAGAGCCAGGCAGTAAACGTATCCACACAATTGTCAGAGTTGGAGTTCTCTGCCTCGGGTGCTCTGCTTTAGGTGCACTTACAACTTTGATGGGAGATTTTTGGTAGCAGTGCCCATTTGGCCCATACAAGTGCTCCAGACACCCCTGCCCCGTACTAAGTATAGAGAGAGTTGTGTAGAAGAACTGCCCTCCAACCAAAGATGGAGTGCTTAGTGTGCTTGCTTTGAACTTCGTTCATATTAGCCTTTAATGATCATTTCTTTTAGTTTACTCATTTTTACATACATTTGTTGGTTTTCAATATTTTAAGGTCTTTGTTTAATGTCCCCCTTTCCCCCTCCTCTCTCCCCACTTGAGGAGTTATCTTTGGGGGGTCATGGTTGCTGGGATCTCCAGGATTCAAATGCTGCCTCACCTGCCAGGAATCTATTCCAGTTAGCAACACACATTCCTGGTGCCTTCATTGTCTGGGAGACAACCCTGTACCAACCCAAAGAGCAAGATCTGCTTCTCTTTTAAAAGCAGATTTAGAAAAATCAGGGAAATAATTTAGATCTTTATGATGGAGCCGTCCCTGTGTCCAGCCTCTGATCCAGCCCTGTACACCAACCTCAGAGTGAACAGTGCCCCACTAACCTCCATACCCTGCTCACCAAGTTCTTCACAGGATAAGAGCGTGGATGGTCTGATAAGGCTCCCAAGAGGAGGACTACCAGATCTCCTCAGAGAGAGCCTCTGACAAAGGAGACTTGTTTGATTTTGGTGGTGACCCAATCGGAGACTGCTGAGTTCCACACTGCTCTGGAATTGGCAGCTCCCAGAAGATTTCAAATTCTTCCAAGAGCCCTCCTTGGAACCAAAAATCATCCTTTAGCATTGAAACCCCCCACTGGGCTGTGTAAGCAAACTGCTCCAACAGAGACTCTAAGCACTCTATGCCAAAGAAGCCAATAAAGCCTCTGACCCCTCGGTACCCAGACTGATGTCTCAGACCACTGCATCGGGAGACTCAAAGCTGTCCACATCGGTACCATCATCATGTACCTGACAGGTACCATCTCAGTAAATACCATCCTTGGTACTGACATCGATCATCAGCCACTATTGGCACAGGTACACCTGGTACTGAGGGAATTTTGATATGGTAGAGACTCGTTTGTTTCAGATGATCTGGAGTCTCTTTTGTAGTGGGTACCAAACGTCTGTCAGTAACTAGACCTTTGGGGTCACTGGGACGTTGTTTTTCTCTGGTTCCGATTGCACTGGGCCACCCTCATCTCCGTTATCTGCCCCCCCCTTCGAGCTATGTCGAGGATGACTCCTCAGACTCTCTACTATCTGTGCAGGGGTCTCCCATCTACCACCAAAGGGGCATCCCCCATGTCTCCTTCACTGAAAGAGGGACATGCCAAAGTGCAAACTCTCTCTGAGCCCTTCTAATTGGTTTGAGCAGCATAGATAACCCCTCCTCCACCTCATGGTCTCCCTCAGTGGCCATGTTGGGACCCGTGGGCTGCCGATCATCAGGAATTGTCAAGGAATCCTAGGTCATCCTCAATGGTCCCCACAGAATGACATCACCTGCTTTATTACGTCCTCAACAGCCCCAGCCTCAAGAGGTGACTTCTGAGGAGCAGGAGGCTAGAGCAGAGAAGGCGTGACACCTCCAACTGGTATCGCATCATCTCGGCCAGAGGGGCCCATGCTGCCTCCCCCTCCTCCTCTTGCTGACCATTTCATGCAGTTCCAAGAGCTGGTAAAACGTATTCTGGACTCACTCCAGATCCCCTTAGAGGAGGTCCAAGAGTTACAACACAAGTCTTGGACATTGTACACACAACAGCCTCTGGTCGAGTAGTGTTCCCACTGAACGAGGTCATACTGGAACTTGCCAAGGTCATCCGGCAGATGCCAGCTGTGGCACCATCAATGTGCAAATGATCTGTTCCAAACAGAAATTAGGAATTTTTATTTTCCCACCCTCCCCCAAATCCCCCAAAAGATGGCAGACAACACCACACTAACTCTATCCCTACAAGGATCAGAAGCACCTCGACCATTTTGATCATAAGAACGTTAGAACAGCCATACTCATTTGGAGGTAATGTAGTCTGGGAAGCCATGGAGACTGTTTATCCATAACTGGGCGGCTTCCTCAGCAGAGGGTAGACTAATGTAGGGAATGAAGTTGGCCATCTTGATGAAATGGTCTATCACACTCAAAATCATTGTGAATCTGTTGGATTCTGGTAGCTCCACAACGAACTCCACGGCAATAGCCACCCACAGTTGGGAGAGAGTTTCCAGAGGTCGGAGGAGAGCTCAGAGTTTCTGGCATGGTGTCTTGACATGAGCACACACATTGGAGGAAGTAACAAATAACTGCACTGTGGGTCACATTCAAGGCTACCTGAAGAAATGAGATGCTCGCTGTTGGGTCTTAGAGCGCTGTAACACACTGCTAGGGAAACTAGAGCTGTGAGCCAATGTGTTAGCTCTCTGCCTCAGCAAGAGTGAGTTTGGTTGGCAATTATGCTATGTGTCAGCTCCTTGCCACACAAACCTATTTGTCTCACCAGCAAAGTCCTCAAGGCTCTCTCAGCCCAGACCTCACCCAGCAGGTCACTGTCTGTGGACTCCAGCCCTCAAGCTCCTCAGAGATGTTTGCCTGCAATGCACAGCCCCTACCATGGTGCATTCACAGAAGATACTAATCTCACTGCTCTGTTGGAGTCAGTACATCACAGTAACTGGATAAATACACCCTTCCCTTCAAACCCAGCACTGAATTGGGTTATAGGAAAAGTAAAACAAGTTTATTAACAAAAGAGCATAGATTAAGTGATACCAAGTAAAAACAATAAATATATAGATGATTACCTGCAAATAAAAGTGAAAACACACATCTAAAAACTTAATTTAGCAAGATAGTCTTTTACCCAAAGTCTCCTTTCCAGCTTTTACTGGCCGGTTTGTCCCGGACCTATCAGAGATCAAATTGCTTGGTGAATATACATGCAGCTTCTACACAGTCCAATAATTCTGAAATCAGGGATCATTATCTGTCTTAAGGCTTGGGAGTCGTCACTGATTTTGAGAGTGCTGGTTTTTTCCTCAATGAAGAGGACTAGCGCACTGTGCGGCGAGGCTGGCTTGTGAATGAATGCCCTGGCCAGATTCTCCTCGAGGTAGTGCACTTAGATTCTCACATGGCATAAATCACCCACATGGTATTTTCACTCCTGCTGCAATTGTATGGGGCAGTCATAGTCCCAGCGTGGAGGAAGGTTTTCCATGTTTCTCTTTTCAAACATGTTGCTGTAGTCGTGATATTTAAGGGGAGTTCCGATTTAGGTTTCGTGGGCGTTCCTGCCTGGGCGATCATCTTCCTCTGAGCCTTCGGAGGCCTGGGCTCTGCAGCAATGTTGGTTTGCTCTCAGCAATACTGCTGGCAGAAATCTGAAGGAAAACTGACCTCTTGTTCTTGCCAGTGAATGAGGGGATTATGAAGGGTCAGCCAGGAAATACCAAGAATCAGAGAGAAGTGCAGGGATTAAATTATGCTGAATTGCAATATTTCTTGGTGCCCCTGGATAATGACTTCCATGGGGATTGTGACCTCGATTGTTGGCCTCAAAGACAGAGGAAAACGATCAATAGTTTGTTAGATTTGGTGTGGCCTTGTGTCAGAAAGGAATATGCATAGCCCCAACATGCTGTTGCATGTGTGAAGTTGTCAGGTGCTCCACAATTGATGATGGCCTATTGGGTGGGAATCCATTGGGGTTCTCTAAGACCGAGGTGTGGGGGAACTCTCTTCTCACAGACCCCATGCTGGTGCCCTTTACTGAAGCTGAGCCAACTCGTTGTGTGGGTTCCTAGGGACTTGCATGGGCCAGGCAGAAATCATGTGGCCAGATTCACTGCAATAGGAGCACAGGCGGTGCTGATGGCATCATTCCCTTTCTTTGCAGGTGAGCTGTTGACGAGCTAGATCCATCTGCATCAGTTCAGCAGGTGGAACAGGCACCAAGGTAATGGTATGTGGACGGGGGGGCTGTAGGAACCCTCTTTTTTCCTCCCCCCTCCATTCCTATAACTGATTATCTATGCAGATAGCGAAGTTGATGAAGGCGTCTAAAGCAGTGGCTCTTAATCTTTCCGACTACTGTACTCGTTTCAGGAGTCTGATTTGCCTTACGTACCCCCATGTTACACCTCACTCAAACATTACTTGCTTACATAATCAGACATAAAAATACAACAGCGTCATAGCACACTATTACTGAAAAGTTAGTTACTTTCTCATTTTTACCATATAATTATGAAATAAATCCCTTGTACTCACATTTCAGCTTATAGTATAGAGAGTAGTATAAACAAGTCATTGTTTGTATGAAATGTTAGTTCATACTGACTCCGCTAGTGCTTTTTATGTAGCCTGTTGTAAAACTAGGGAAATCTCTAGATGAGTTGATGTACCCCTTTGTAATGGGATGTGACTCACCACTGCAGCGCCTCCTGCTGGCCATCCTGGGAATTAGCTCTCGGCCCTGCCAGTCCACCTTCAGCTAGTGGTGTCTCGCCTGCCATCACTGCTCTCTCCACTCTTCAGACCCACGTCGCTCCCCAGACCGCAGCCTCCTCTTCTGGGCACGGCCCTCCAGCTGTGCCCCACTCCCCTTTCTCCCCCCTTCTGGGAGGGGGCTGACAGTCCTTAGTCCCACCACTTGCCTCAGCAGCCAACTACAGTCCAAGGTCCAGCCCCTCACCTCAGGGGCAAACTTTAGTCTGGATACCAGCCACTCTCCTCATTGACAAGTGGGGTGCAAGGGGCGGGGACCCAGCCTGCCCACTACTCTGGGTCCCGACCTAGGGACCCTACAGCCGGCAGCCACCTACTGCCCTCCTCCAACCTGCTGCCTGTTTTCCCTGGGCCACTTCCCCTGTAACTCTAGCACCCTCTCAACCTTTGTAGCAAGGCCCCAGTCTGGCAGTTGTCAGCCAGCAGCTCACCCTCGCACTCTGCTGCCCCTACCCAGCACTGCTGTATCTATGGCACTTCCCCAAGCAGCCAGTCCTCCTTCCTTGTCTTCCAGGGAGAGACTGCCCTCTGCTCTGCTGAGCAGCCCTTTATATATGGCCCTTGCTGGCCGTGATTGGCTGCTCCAGCAAGCCTTCCCCCTATTGGTGGGCTCAATAAGCCCTTTCCTGATTAGTGGGTTCTGAGCAGCCTACCTGGTGCTGCTTTTAACCCCTTCTTCTCCCTTTGTGGGGCAGCCACCTCACCACACACCCTCACCCTTAAGACCACACACCAGGGGGGTGTTTATCTCCCCAGCTTCACTCTCAGCTATGCCTGCAGGAGGTCCCTCTCCTGCCGCAGGTTTTCTATTAAGAGGAGCAACCTGCTTCCCTTTTTTAAAGTCTGGGTCCCCACTGTAGCCTGTCCAGTTCAAGCATGGGTTCCCCTGTCCATCTGGGTCCCCACCATAGCTCATCCTGCTCCTGTGTGGGTTCCCCTTTTTTATCTGAGGCCTCCCTGCCCCAGACAATCTCCCTTATAGGGCCTCAGTCTTCACTGCCTCCTTGCCCTGAGAAGTCTCAGACTGAGCCTGGCTCTTTGGCCTTCCCCTTCTTCCCTGGGGGCAATGCCATCTTATATGGCCCTCTTTGTGGCACTGGAAGCCTCTTGTGCCTTCCGTTGGCCACAGCCCTCCCATGATCTGTCTCTGGCCTAGCCCTTCTCTCTGGGGTAGCCTGGGCCCTGCGAGTCCCATGTGGGCATTCCGCCTTCAAGTTTCCCTGTTCCCCGCAGGCCCAACAAGTCCACCACTTCCCTGTTCTCTTCACAGGGGGAGATTCTTCCTGTTTCCCATTCTCCAGGTGCGGCCTTCATTGCTTCAGGTGTCCCTGCTGCCAAAAGGCCAAACATTGTCTCTGTCCGGACACCAGCCTCCAGCCCCTGGTGCTTGGCATGTACAGTCTATGGGCCCTCTCCCGCAGCAGCTTAAACATCTACATCTGCTGCTCGGCTAGCCGGGCCCCAAGGACTCTCAAATAGTCCATCGCCATTTTCTCTACCCTCACTGGTCCTTGAGCCTTACAAACAGGCACAGTTCTCTCAGTCCTCGCTCTTCCCCTTGTATCGGGTGGGGACCAAGCTGCCCGTGTTCTCCACCAAGTGTAACAAAGCAGGACTCACCGTTGCGGCGCCTCCTGCTGGCCATCCTGGGAATTAGCTCTCGGCCCTTCCAGTCCGCCTTCAGCTAGTGGTGTCACGCCTGCCGTCACTGCTGTCTCCACTCTTTGGACCTGCATCGCTCCCCAGACCGTAGCCTTCTCTTCTGGGCATGGCCCTCCAGCTGTGTCCCACTCCCCTTTCTCCCCCCTTCTGGGAGGGGGCTGACAGTCCTTAGTCCCACCACCTGCCTCAGCGGCCATCTGCAGTCCAAGGTCCAGCCCCTCGCCTTTATACATGGCCCTTGCCAGCTTTGATTGACTGCTCCAGCAAGCCTTCCCCCTATTGGTGGGCTCAATAGGCCCTTTCCTGATTAGTGGCTTCTGAGCAGCCCCCCTGGTGCTGTTTTTAACTCCTTCTTCTCCCTGTTTGGGGCAGCCGCCGCACCACACTCCTGAAAGACCTCTATTTAACCCCAGAGGTACGCATGTCCCTGGTTGAGAACCACTGGTCTAGACCTGTGGTCATCTCCCCATGGGCCAGTTCATCTTTGATCTCCACCTGCAGACCCCACCAGAATTGGTATTGTTGTGCAGCCTCATTTCACTCTGTGTCCACAGTGGGATGGTGGAAGTGTGCCACGAAGAAAACAATGGGACGCTGCCCCTATCATAGAATCATAGAATATCAGGGTTGGAAGGGACCTCAGGAGGTATCTAGTCCAACCCCCTGCTCAAAGCAGGACCAATCCCCAACTAAATCATCCCAGCCAGGGCTTTGTCAAGCCTGACCTTAAAAACCTCTAAGGAAGGAGATTCCACCACCTCCCTAGGGAACCCATTCCAGTGCTTCACCACCCTCCTAGTGAAATAGTTTTTCCTAATATCCAACCTAAACCTCCCCCACTGCAACTTGATACCATTGCTCCTTGTTCTCTCACCTGCCACCACTGAGAACAGTCGAGCTCCATCCTCTTTGGAACCCCCCTTCAGGTACTTGAAGGCTGCTATCAAATCCCCCCTCACTCTTCTCTTCTGCAGACTAAATAAGCCCCAGCTTCTCCTCGTAAGTCATGTGCCCCAACCCCCTGATCATTTTCGTTGCCCTCCACTGGACTCTCTCCAATTTGTCCACATCCTTTCTGTAGTGGGGGCCCCAAAACTGGACGCAATACTCCAGATGTGGCCTCATCTGTGCTGAATAGAGGGGAATAATCACTTCCCTCGATCTGCTGGCAATACTCCTACTAATGCAGTCCAATATGTATGAGATTCTTCCGTCCTAAGTGCAGGACTCTGCACTTGTCCTTGTTGAACCTCATCAGATTTCTTTTGGCCCAATCCTCCAATTTGTCTAGGTCACTCTGGACCCTATCCCTACCCTCCAGCATATCTACCTCTCCCCCCAGTTTAGTGTAATCTTCAAACTTGCTGAGGGCGCAATCCATCCCATCATCCCAATCATTAATGAAGATGTTGAACAAAACCGACCCCAGGACCAACCCCTGGGGCACTCCGCTTCATATCGGCTGCCAATTAGACATCGAGCCGTTGATCACTACTTGTTGAGCCCGATAATCTAGCCAGCTTTCTATCCTCCTTTATAGTCCATTCATCCAATCCATACTTCTTTAACTTGCTGGCAAGAATACTGTGGGAGACCATATCAAAAGCTTTGCTAAAGTCAAGGAATAACATGTCCACTGCTTTCCCCTCATCCACAGAGCCAGTTATCTCCTCATAGAAGGCAATTAGGTTAGTCAGGCATGACTTGCCCTTGGTGAATCCATGCTGACTGTTCCTGATCACTTTCCTCTCCTCTAAGTGCTTCAGAATTGATTCCTTGAGGACCTGCTCCATGACCTTCTGGAGTTTCCTTAAAGCAGCCTTGGCCAAATGGGCATGACCCAGGTCATTGAACAGTGCTGATATAGATTGGAGGAAAGCATTGGAATTTGACAGCACTGGGCTGTTATCCTCCAGCAAAGGGGAGGCCCAGTCCAACATCTTCCCTGTCAGCAGACTGATTTACCAAGCACACCTTGGCTGGGTTAGAGGTGTAGGTCTGGGGACACAACAGGAACTGAAGGAGGAATAGGTTAATAAAGCTCTAACCACTGGCAACTCCCATTGAATCGTTCTGGTAGGAGTATTATGGCAGGATGCTATGAGCCATGTCCGAAGCATGGTGGTCTCTGCACGGAACTGGCTTACTTGATCCCACAGCAGCCGATTCTCTCAGGTGAGCTGCACAACTTGAATCTGTAGTGCTTGGTTATCTTCCTGGAGGTGGGCAGCTCTTTTGGGTGAATCCGGTGCCTCTGGAGACAGCAGTTGGGTTGCTGGTTCCTTACCTCTTACCTATACAAACTGTGAGGGTGAGGATGTAGGCAGCCAGGCCTAGGGGTTAGCACAGGGTGGGGTCCAGGTCATGGCAGCTGGGATTCAGAACTACGAAGTCAAGAGCTGAGAATCAGATACCAGGAATCAGGCTTAGTCAGGAAACCAGGAAGTCAGGAGCAGGTAGTGTTGGGAGAGCAATCCAAAGCAGGGTGGAGCCCAGTTGTACGAATGACTTCCTGTTACTCCTTCTGGCTTAAGAAGGAGGAGCAGGCCAATCAGGAGATCTGGTGTTCCACTAATTGGGGCCCAGAGGTGTCATTGTCTGAGCTGGACTTCAGGGAGTCCCAGTTCTAGCTGATGCCAGTTAGGTGGTGGGTTGGAGTGTGGTGATGCCCAGGAACCCTATGGATCCAGCTTCAAGACCTGCAGGTCATGGACACCCACCCTGCCTCAAGTGACAAGTTTCACCTCCACACTGTTTTGGAAATCAATATTCTAAGTCACATATTTCTAAACATGTTTCCCCTACAATCATCCCACAATAACCGGCTAGTCTTAGCCTTTGGTAGAGACCCCACATGACCCCTTTTGGTGAAATATTGAGAAGATGGTGAGACTAGATAAATTCATGAAGGATGGGTCCGTCAATGGCTATTAGCCAGGATGGGCAGGGATGGTGTCCCTAGCCTCTGTTTGCCAGAAGCTGGGAATGGGCGACAGGGGATGGATCACTTGATGATTCCCTGTTCTGTTCATTCCCTCTGGGGCACCTGGCATTGGCCACTGTCAGAAGACAGGATACTGGGCTAGATGGGCCTTTGGTCTGACCCAGTATGGCTGTTCTTATGTTCTTATGACACAGAGGTAGTGTCTGCAAGGATATGTCTGTGTCACAGAGGTCAGCGGACAGGAAGTCTTATTCTGTTGTCATCTCACTGGGCTACCATTGCAATGGCTTGCATGTGTTTGTGAAAACAGGGAGTTGGTTTGAAGTCCTTGTGCATTCTGAGTAGCGCAGGCACTGACCAAGTCAGGAAGCAACTGCTCTGATTAAAAATGAGCTGCTATCTCTGCTCTACAAGATCTCTGCTTCTTAATCCCTGTGTCTAAAGCCTTGTTGGAAGAATTGGTTTTTGAGCTGTATTAAGGCTGGAAGTCGTACAATGAAACAAATTTCCTTTAATAAAATCTAACAGCTTTTTCTTAGCATTTTAGCAGAATTATTTGTCTTACATTTCCCTTGTCACGTTGAGCATTCCCAGACCATCATTTAAAAGAGACTGGTAATTTGGCCCTTAATTTTGGCACCTGTGATTATTTTAAAACTATGAGCTGTGTTCTGTGGTTTTACTGCTGTGTAACTCAATTCTCTTTTAGGACCTAAATGCCGCCATTAACGGCAAATTGGCCTCTATTCTGAATAAAGCTATTTATTACATTTATTTGTTTAATCTTTATTAGGGAATCTTTGTCAGGTTGCCGAACAGCCAAAGGGAATGAATTTCCTGGGAGGTTCACAGGCAACGTTTAAAAGCCCTTCCCTGTCATTGGTGGTGTGAGCGGGAGGGTTTGGGTTAGCGTAGCATGCTGCAGGTTCTAGACGGCTGCAGCTTTCGATTGTAGGCAATCAGGCCAATATAGTCTTCTCCTCCTCCCATTGTTATGCTTATAAGAAGCACACGGGATCTTTTTCAGGGGAAAAGGCAATATACCACGTTTAATAGAGATACAACAATTAGCACACACACACACTCTCTCTCTCTCTCTCTCTCTGGCCAGGTTGATCACAGGTAGGGAGGAGCCGGGTTCTGTTGGTTGCGACACAATGCTCTGGGGAAGTCTTGGCAGGATGAACCCAAAGTTTCATGGCAAGGTCCCCTGTTTATATAGTGATTTTCCTTCACTGGGACCAATGAGTTCTGCACTATCATGCTGTAATCAATTGTTGTTTGACAAGGGCTTGTTTTCTTAAATTGTCCTTCTCATCCTTTATCTTGTTCTTTTCTCACGTCTCCCAGGGAGTTACCCCAGGCTGGGTTTGATCACTGCTCTCTTGTCCCCACTGATAGGTGCCTGTCTCATCTTTACAGTCGTCAAGTCGTACAGTTCCTCTGACATGTCATGACGTGTTGCAGCCTCCTGGCGCCCTTGCATCTGTCTCTGGTTTCTTCCTAGAACATCTGGTTCAGCGATGACCTTCACACTTCTCTCTTAACACACAAATTCCTCATTCACACACAAACCACAATTAATTTCCACAGAACATTTTGAACAGGAACATCAAGTTGCAATGCAAAGTAAAACAATCATGGCATTCTTTTACTGATTTTAAAATGCTAAACCTACAACAAATTGGTGACCCTAAAAAGGTCTGTTACTGCCTTGAAATCAGCCCAGACACAGGTTCTGGCTGATGCATCTCTACCCATTGGCCTATTAGGCCGTTCCTTGCTGCTTTCAGAAAGGGTGGCTGGCAGGATATGATCAGATTATACACCAATACATTCAATACATGCTACATTATTATTCTTTATCCTTCATTCTAAATTATATAAAATACAAACATAAAATCCTACTACTACACCATCCCCACCTACAGAGACCAGCACTGCAGACCTAAAAATAAAGTGCTCCCTCTTCCTAACTTCTGTGGCCCCAAGACCTCTGAGCTTTCAGCAGTCCAACTGATGACTTCACAGAAACATCTTCTTTCAGACGCCTTCCTTCTGGGGCTGCATTTCACTTCTCCTTCATGACTTTTGCGGCTGAAAATTTACCCACTGATCTCCACTGAATTCTCTTCTCCACTTTGTTGACCCCTTTCCTCATTGACATAAATCGTCCATTTCCTCTTTGTTTGCTAATGTTTGTTTTTATTGGGTCGGTAGGGCAAGGGATTAATGAGAGGAGGGAAGGGATAGAGGAAATCACAGATGTGGCTTAGAGTCAGGAGCATGTATGGTTCTGGTAGCTTCTTTTTTTCAGTCCAAAGTAAGTGTCTGTGTTGGAATAAAATTGTGCCACCTGATCAGATCTCACAAGCTAATCAAAGGTGAATCAATACTCGGCTGAGGGAGGGACCTTTTGGGGATAACCCAAGTGCTGCTCGTGGTTCTTTTTCATCCAGCTCGGTACTGACCCCAGTGTAGTGTCAAGGGGCTCTGTGATACTGTGGGGCTGTCTTTCAGATGAGTTGTAACACTTGAGGCCCTGATTACTTGTGGTCACTAAAGATCTCCTAGAACTTTCTGTAAGCGCTCAGGTGGTAATATCTGTTTTCTAGCCAAGGTCTAATTTCAATTCTTACACTTGGCCTCGCTAAATCTTCCTCCAGCATGTGAGCACACATGCATTCTAGGTCTTAGAAAATCGCCAGTTGTACGTGCGCAGTCGAGCTTGCTGCTAAAAGCTCTGAACGTTCCACCTGCTTTGGGCATGTTCCGGTTCCATACAGCCTCTGTGCCAGCCACATTCAGCATGATCCCGGCCCTGCTACCTTTCCCACAGGGTAGGGCCAGAACTGCAGTTCAGACCATGGGGTATCAGTGCTGCCGCAGTCTCCTATGCCTGTGGCTTAGGGGATGGTGTGCTCAGCTGGGAGCCAAGGGGAGGCAGGGAAGAATTATTTCCCCCCATTTTACAGGTTTCTAATATGGCAGACGCAAGTCTCAGACACTTAGACACTCTTCCAGTGAGAGTAAATGTGCCAAGTCTATGTCACTGGTTGTGGTGTCTTCACTTCCCAGCACAGACTAGAACTCAGGATTCCTGAGTCCCAACATTCTCCATCAGTCTACCAAATAGTTGTGTAAGTCACGGGCAAAATGTGTGTCATGCGCAGGTGCCAACTTCTAGTTTTCCCTGGGAGTGCTCCACCCCCGCTCCACCCCGAGGCCCTGCCACCACTCCACCCCTTCCCCCAAGGACCTTGCTCCGCCTCTTCCTATCCTGCTCCATCCCCTCCCCTGAGGCCCATCTCTCTCTCTGCCTCTTCCTGTCCCTGCTCCGCCCCCTCCCCAAGGCCCCCTCACGCTCGCTGCTCTCCGCCCTCCCGCAAGCCCCTCCCCGAGCTGCCAAACTAGTGTTTGGCAGCGGCCGCCGATCAGCTGTTTGGCAGCGCCTCTGATTAGCTGATCGGTGGCACCCCCAAACAGCTGTGGCTGGGTGCTGAGCATCCACTGGTTTTTTTTCAGTGGGGGCTCCAACCCTGGAGCATCCACAGAGTCGGCGCCTATGGTGTCCTGTGCCCGTGGCATGACTGTTCCACATAAAGTTGAGCAGCCTCTAATTGCGACCAGTTTCTCTATTAGCTCATGTGATAAAGCTCCGTGCTGTGGTTCTAAAGGTCCTGAGTTCATGCTCTGCTAATGAGCTGCATGAGTGGTCATATGGTTCCACCAGAGAGCATTTCTATTTCTGCAGTTTTCTGTGTTTAAAAAAAAAGAAAAAGAGAAGAGTAGAAAAAAAACCCTTAGAAATTGCATGCAGAAACCTGTGCTAAAAGAACATTAAGGTTGCAAAGTCAATCAATCAAAAGTTGGAAAATACCAGGACTCCCGTGCAAGCTTAATTCAGTCCCTTGTGTGAATGCAGTGCGATACTCTTTAATTACATGATCACAGGCCATTCGCTCTGCAGGACCCTGCTCAATTTCTTGCATGGAATGAGAGAGGGTTGAAGAAGGTTTTGGTGTGTTTAAGGCTCTGGACTGGTACCTAGGAGAG
Source organism: Malaclemys terrapin pileata (assembly GCF_027887155.1). NCBI lineage: Eukaryota > Metazoa > Chordata > Testudines > Emydidae > Malaclemys > Malaclemys terrapin. Next base: position 127,690,334 of record NC_071511.1, on the reverse strand, counting down.
CTGGGTTCTAATCATGGTTCTGTCACAGACTTCCTGCGTGATGCTGGGCAAGACTATCGCAGTGCCTCTGTAGGAGGAGGTTGGATTTAGCTTGCATGGGCAATCTTTATTCTGGCTTTTCCTAACTTTGGAGTGATAGACTTTTCAACCTAAGGGGTCTTTAACATAGTTTATTTGTATGTAAAGTATATATACACAAACTCACCTGCATACATACTAATGTAGGGAAAGGATAAAAACCTCTTATTTACCCCAGATTGTTTCCTTCTGTGTCTGTTCCAGAGTCCATGAATGAGACTGCCTGTTTGAATGTTCAAACATTCTAGCTTTAAGGGCTCTCTGTGTCCAATTAAACAGTAGCGTATCTCTGGAATATTAACACATTAAAAGCAATATACTTCCAGCAAAGAAATCTGATCCTAATTGGCCCCGGAATATTTTATTTTCAAAACTGAACTGTGAACTGTTAAGTTTCTTTTTTTAAGACTAAAGAAAACATTACATTCTTAGGGCGAAGTTGGTCCAAGAGACAAGAAAAAATTGACTCTTGGAGCTTACCTGTCAATCTTCCATTTTCCAGTCTTTTGCCCAGAAACAAGCACAGGAACTAATTGACTTCTATCCCTTTCTGTCTCTCCCCCCCCCCCACACCGCCCTCCTTAACATGGCGACTCAAATTAAAACAAAGATAAAATTCCAGGGGAAGCTGGCATTAATCAAGGTTTTCATTAAATTAAATTAAGTGCTTTTTATTGAACTCAGCAGTATTAGTTATTAAAACCAGAAGGCCTTTCCCAACCAGTGTAAAAAAGCAAACAATGACTCATACTGTGGCATAGATTTTATTGGGAAATTAAAAGTCTCGTATTCTCTCTCTCTTTAACTTCAGACAAACACATGTAAACATGAGCAGAGGATGGAAAGCTCTGGAGAGCCAATGTTCCTAGGCCTTCGTTCTGAAATGTGTGTCTTCATTCCTGGGTATTGAGGATAGTTCTGGCCATGAGGGAAGATGGCAGAATGATGTTGTTTATGCAGAACTAATGTTTCCAAGAGTTTCTTGTACTCCTGATGTTCAGACAATTCATACTTCATAAAAAGACCAATCCTGTGAGGTGCTGAGTTGGAGTTGGTGGGATCTGAGGGTGCTCGGCACCTTTCAAGCAGATTATTTTTACCCCAGGACTGGCACACCTGTCACTAGCCTGGGTGGGAGAGCATGGAGCTGGGGACCTACAGGGGTGAGAAAGGTGCTTGTGTCTTTTCCTTATCCCACAGCTTTCCAGCTTCCCTCCGATTCCTAGGCAGCCACATGCTCTTCCTCTCTCCCAACACGTAGCCTGCTCCTCCTTGTCCTACTGTCTTCCCCGCTCTGCAGACATGCACAAACCATGGGATCCAACTGACGCAATTAGGCCCACATGCCACTGCTCCTGTATCCATTCCCTGCTCCTCTTTGCCAACTGCTTCCTCATTGCCGGTGAACGTCACCCCCGTGCAGAGGGCCAGCCAAAGCCTACACCTGTAAGTGTGTGCATAGGCCATCTGCTGGTCCTCCGCACAAGGGCAATGTCAGCCTCACTGTCCGTCTATTACCACCCGGTGGATTATGGAGCATCCCCGACTGTTTCCCGTAGTGCATAACATGACCGTGGGCCCAGTTCACTGAGAACACAGCTGGCAGGGAGAGAGACAGTACAGACAGGACCAGCACAAGGACAGTAACAGGGTTCAAGAGTGGAGGTGGGTAGGTGGCCACTGCTAATGGAACAGGGACAACGCTCCGGTTTGGCTAGAATCTCTGAGGATGCAGGACTGTCGGTCCTTCAGAATTGGGTGGTCGGGTGCTCTACCTGTGCGCTGGATGCCCGGGTTTACGCAGGCCTCCTGGTTTGCAGTGACTTGTCCCCAAGAGTTGCTGGGCAGCTTTGCCTGCTGTATCTGGGATGCCCTGTCTTCCTTCCAGCAGCATGTTCAGTCTGTGTCTGTAGCCATCTCGCTTCATTACTGCCCCCTGATTCAATCGACGGGGCTTTGTCAGAACACACTTCCCAGTGATGATTCTTGTAGCCAGGTGCATGCAGATTTATTTCTAGAGGTAAATGAAAGAGGAAGAGGGGAAATCGATAGCTGAGCAGTTGTAGGCCTCTCTGTTGAGCCACCGTATGACTGTGGGGTTACCAATGGTCCCTTGTTTGTTCATCTCTGTACAACAAGATTGGGAGTTGCCGAGTGCTGCAAAAAGCAGCAAGAAATACCCCTGGCCATTGGAGGTGAGTACTGCTTAGTATTATTGATGATGATGATGATGATGATAAGGGGGTGAGGGGTGCCCCTTATTTTTGAAATACAGTGTTGGCAGCCCTAAGTGTGAGGGTTGTAGTTGTGATATACCAGGTGTATGCAGTTGTTAACCTGGAATGGATTGGGGTTTAGTTCTTTATTTCTCGTCACTGCTCTGGCCTTGGCATAAATGACCTAGAGGGCGTGAAGCATGAACTGAGGGTTGTTCAGTGGTCAGTCCACATCACTCTACAGAATGTGTAAAAGCAGGTCTGGGGCAGAGGCAGATTGAAGAACTGGTTATAGAGAGGGTTAGGGCCAGATCCTGCTCTGTGCTGGTGGCATGGTGCTGGGCTACCCTATGTAAGAGAATCCTTGGAAGCTGTAGACCCACCATAGCAGTAACTGGATTTTGACACCTATCCCTGTGGCTGATGCAAAGGCAGAGCTGGGAAAAGGGGGCATGGCGAGGGCTTCCATGTGCTCTAGCCATCCCCAGCTGTAACGGCCATTTGGGGCTGTTGGCAGCCAATTCAAATTAGAACAGACTTTAGGTCTTGAGGGGCCAGCCCAGCCTGGCTCCAGCACACAGGATCTGCAAGCCACCTTCATGTGTCCTCCTCCTTCGAATGTCTGTACATGGAGCTGAGGACAGTAGCTGAGCAGTATAACCACATGGGCTGCCTCGTGTCTGTATCTGACTTCAGGGAATTAAGAGCTGATTCACTGCTGAGGTACAAATTGGAACTGCTAATTCTGTCTGTGTGTTAACTAGCAGAGTTTGTGATATGTGCATGAAACGCAGTGCAATCTAGGGCAGAATAACTTTGATCAGTAGCTCTAGTTAATTTTACATTTGACTCTTTTCCACTCATTCAAGTTCAGGTTTAAGGTGCAGCATTCCTTTCTTGTAGACATTTGCTTTTATTTGCAAAGGACATGTGTGCACCACCAGAGACGTGTGTGTGTGTGTGTGTGTGTGTGTGTGTGTGTGTGTGTGTGTGGCCAGAGAGTCCTGAACCTAGGAGAAATTAGTTCAAAATTAATCAGTGGGTACCAATAGGTTAAAACCTTCTGGGCTCTGAAAGAAGCTCTAATTTCCCCTTCCCCAGATCGGAGGATGAGGAGACAGATTAATATACTGCAGCTATCAGACCAAATCCTCAGAATGCCTTCTTAGAATCGGGTCAATAATCCATAGGTTTTCAAGTTTCCAAATTCCAAATATACTTTGTATATTTTCAGTACTTCAATGAGCCTATTCTGAAACATGTAATAAATATTTAAGGAAAACTCCATTGATTATTTACAATACCTTAGATTGCTAAAATAAACATTTACTGAATATAAATATCTATATTAAAGCAAAACTTTTCACAGTAATTTTTAGAAATGCAATTTAACTCCCTTAACATCAACTCGTTTAGGAGGAAACCTCTCCCGACACATTGTTTCATAGATTACAAGGCTAGAAGGGACCATTATGATCATTGTCTAGTCTGACCTCCTGCCTGGCACAGGCCCGTAGATCCTCACCCAGCAATTTCTGTGTCAAGCCCATAACTTCTGGTTGAGGTAGAGCAGAGCTTTTAGAAGGATTTTCCTTCTTGATTTGAAAACGTGAAGTGCTGGAAAATCCACCATGTCCTGTATCATTCATTCCAGTGCTTAATGACTCACCTTTAAAAAGGTGCATCTTTAGTCTAGTCTGAATTTGTCTAGCTTTAGCTTCCAGTCCTTGGATCTTGTTCCACCTTTGTTTGCTAGATTAAAGCACTATATACTGTCAGAAATCTCTTCCCCATGCAGGTACTTGTAGACCATGGTCAAGTCACTGCCACCAGCAAGAGGTAGGATCTGACTCTTGCAGGTAAGGTCCTGCTGGATACAGCCAGACCATGCTGATCATTTCACGCTTTCAGGTTTAAAGAAGTGAGTAAAATATGCTTCTGCTTTAGCAGCTTGCGGAAAATCGGATTGCTTACCAGAAAATACATTGTGGCAAATGGATGATGGTATTAAGGGGGTTTGATTGTACCTGCCTCCATGTTCCATTGTCTCCACAACACCCAGACTGGGTGCTATGGAAACGTGCCTGTACAAATAACGGGGTTGTGTCTCAATGAGAATTGCCATTTCACTGGTACTGCCCCAAAGGGAGAAAAGATGGTCTTGCAGATAAGGCCCTGCCCTGGGATTCAGGAATTCAGTTCCCAGCTCTGCCCCAGATATCCCCTTTGGCAGTTGATGCAATCTCTGAGTATCAATCCTCACCTGTGAAATGGGAACAATAAAGTTCCCCACCTCACGTGGGTGTGTGAGGATAAGTGCATTAAAGGTTGTGAGGTGTGCCAATACCTTGGTGATACAGCCAGATGAACACTGCCCAGGTAGGTATTGTAAGTCCTATATGATGTAGTTCAAAACACAGAAAATACAGCTCAGTGTATTAATAACTGGAGATGCTCAGTGTTGTTTAATAAACTCTTCCTTTTAAGAAGTACTTTTGGTTAAATTTGTAGTAGTTAAATTCATCAAAGTAGCTTTCTTACAATAAATACTCCTGGCCCTGGCAGATGGTGAGCTGGTAACATCAGTCAGGGATCCATAGGATTTTGCCTGTCAGGTGCCCACCACAAGACGTGCTGTGGTCTCTGCCAGGGATCACCATCATATTTTGGGTTTTCCTGTGGTAGCCTGTCACAATGCACTTTCCTCTTTGGCCAGGCATTTATCTTTAGCATTGACTCAATAGTGGAGATTAACTTGAAGCATCAGCTACTGCTGAGATTATTTCCTCTTCCCTCCCTTTTTATTTCTACTATTTCAAATATTGGTTCCTTCCAAATGTTTTTAATGTTACATATGTATTTTTAAAAGCTCAGTTTTCCTTAGCACTGAATACAACCCCCCTAAACCTAGAATTCCCAAAAACCTGAATGACTTTCCCACCAAACGATATAACTTTAATAGTAAAACTCTTTAACCAAATGTCACCATTAAAGTTACAGGACTACAAACATTATCACTTATAGTCTAACTTCTATAAACAAATTCAGCTGAAATAAAACAAGAATGAATCTCAGACACACAGCATTATCCACCTTTCCAGGTTCTCTCCTTGCATACTTTGTCCCTTTTAATTTACTGTATCCTTCATAGAATCATAGAATATCAGGGTTGGAAGGGACCTCAGGAGGTCATCTAGTCCAACCCCCTGCTCAAAGCAGGACCAACCCCAACTAAATCATCCCAGCCAGGGCTTTGTCAAGCCTGACCTTAAAAACCTCTTAAGGAAGGAGATTCCACCACCTCCCTAGGGAACCCATTCCAGTGCTTCACCACCCTCCTAGTGAAAAAGTGTTTCCTAATATCCAACCTAAACCTCCCCCACTGCAACTTGAGACCATTGCTCCTTGTTCTGTCATCTGCCACCACTGAGAACAGTCTAGATCCATCCTCTTTGGAACCCCCTTTCAGGTAGTTGAAAGCAGCTATCAAATCCCCCCTCATTCTTCTCTTCTGGAGACTAAACAATCCCAGTTCCCTCAGCCTCTCCTCATAAGTCATGCAGGTCCAGGCTGTGGGTTGACAGGGAAAACCCCAAGACTTATTTAAGGTTCTCTCTCTTTGTTTCATTGTTCCTGATGCATCCCTCTTATGAAGAAATGACTGTAGTCTGGGTTGATTTCAATCCTCCTTCCCCCTCCATAATTGCCTCAGAGCTTCCCCCAAAGTTCTTCAGGAAAACATGGTCAGCTGGAAGGTGTGCCTGTACATAAAACAAAGTCATCTTATGTTGGTTCCTAAAAACCTTAGCCCCAGATGGAGTATCTTTTAGGTTCAAATAGGAGTCAGAACTTTTATGCTAGAAAAGTTTTCGTCTGTTATGGCTAAATATCTTTGCTCCGCTATTTGTTTGCTCTTCACTTTTATCCCCAAATGTCTCAATCCATCTCCGATTTGAGTCAAGCCTGGTTGAGCCTGTAATTTTTCTTTTCTTTCTGATAATTTCTCTTCCAAGGACTAGTTTTATCAGATTTAATTCTTTGATTTCTGAAAGCTTCTGGAATAGAGGTTTCTAGAGTCATCTCTGTCAGCTGCTTTCCCTGGTTGAGTGATCGTGTGTTAGTCACTTTACAAACTTGGCTTAATACTTTCTCTTTATGTTCCAGCATGGATGAGGTGCATGTTTTTTCTGATACAGACTGAGGTCAATTGACCGTTCATGACACTTGTATGATTGGGGAAAGGATGAGAGAACAAGCATGTGACGGATGTTAGTCACATTTCTCAGTGGCCTACTGGGAGGTGCTGAGATGCTCTGTGGTTATGAGCATGGTGTAAGTACCTCTATAGAACAGAATATGACCAGTCTGGCAACTAACAGGTGAAGGAGCAGGTGCCTTTAATGATGCTGTCTGAAGAGAGAGTGGAACCATCTCAGCACGTTCCTGTTACATCACTAGGGAAGGACAGGAGCATTTCATGACTGACTGATGGCACAAATGCCTCAGAGATCCAGCCATGCAAGAACAGAATTCTGTCCCTTGACTGTGGGCAAGATGAGGTCAGGTCTCAGCATTGAGCAGCACACTCTCTGTTCCATGCCCTGGCCTCAGATCTCCACCTCGCTTGGTGAAACAGGCCCAGCCTCCTTGGTTCTCTGGACCCTCACTCCACCATCCCCATCCACAGCCGACCTTTCTTGCTGCACAGCCGGTGGCCACATCAGCACAGTGTCCTTTCCCCTTCTGGTAACTCTTCTGTCAAACCCAGCAGGAGCAGGTGCACTCACGTACTGAGGTTTATGTGTCTCTTGAAATAAGAACAACCAGTCTAGTTCAGACAGGTGTTTAGATTTTCAGAGCCGTTTGTTTTTTCTCTTTCCCTTCCACTGTCTTGTAAACACATACAGAGTGGATTCAGTTTGTGTGCACATTGTGTGTGTCTTTCTGACGCTCTTTCCAAACTAAAACTTTAAATACATTTTCATTAAAAACCAACCAAACAAAAAACAAGTATAAAGATGATGGGCCAAATTCTGCTCTCAAATCTCCACACTGGAGTCAGCAGAGTCGCTCCACGTTGTGAATTTAATCGCCAGTCTAAGGCCCTGGCTCTGCTCTTGGCGCTCCATGCTGGTACGGACACCAGTGGGTGTGTTACTGGACCCGATGGCAGGATGCAGTAGCACAATGACGAGCTACATCCTGCTTGCCCTGCGTAGATTCATTCAAGTTAATAGAGATTCTAAGGATAAGGTAAGCAAGAGTGGGTCATAAATACATAACTTACAGACCAGGGGTGTCCGAGGAGAACTGGAAGAAAGCAGGTGAATTATATCAGGACGTTATATGCAGGAAGAGCCTTCCCTGAGGCTGCAGATGCAGCTCCCTGCTCATCTGGAACCTCCGGTTCGAAGTCTCTGTTCCTATTCTTCACCTTCCCGTGTTTCCATCACTGTGAGCACCAGCCCCTGCTACTCCGTTGCTGATGTACGTAAATTTAGTGAAATAAATATGCTTCTTTTTAAAGATACTTGTTTCCCGGTTAGCAATCGCCGTTCCTCAGAGCAGCCTGCACTGTACTTGGCTTGGTTCTGGGCTGAAGCACAGCGTTTGATTACCGTTTTCATAGACGTTGGTTGCATAGCCATAAATGTTATTCATGGTCATAAAATTACCCAGCACTATAAAAAATAAAATAAAACAGCCACAGCATTTTTCTCAGTGACCTCCTGAGGTTGTAAATTCCACAGGGTGACACTGCACTGCATAGCGATACGTTCTCCTTCAGGCAATGCTGTCCACAAACCCAGAACCATTCACAGCTGCTCCGTAGAAGACTCACATGGCTTGCCTCATGCAGTCTGGTTGCTCAGATTGCACCGTCAGTGGGGGAGGGCACACATTCCCTCTCTCCACTTCGTTTTCTTACCTTATTGGACTTTTTAGTAACACTAGTCTTAAATAGAAATAAACTGGTAGTTCCTTCTAGTCGTTTCTGTTGTTGGTGCTCTCTAGCCCCAGTTCTGTAGTCCTGCCTCCATCCTTGCTCAGGAGTTCGGCCCAGATAAAGGGCGGCAAGTCTGAGCTCATGGTGAATGGCCTAGCTGACTCTGTGGCAAGTGGGGCTCCCGCATTATCGATGGTGAGTGAGTAGGAATCGTCGTGTTGGTCTCATATTTAGACTGTTCTAAAAGTGCAGCTTCAAATTCCAGAAAAATGGAGGTCTGGTTTTACTTTCACAGAAATACTTGAGTGTGAACTTCCTGGCACTTCCAAACTGGCACTTTCCTGTGTTCTGTCCAGTGCGGAGCCTGCTGGAGCTCTGTAAATAATAATACCAGTGTTCTGTCTCCACTGGCCTTTGTCTGGGGCAAAGATGTCCCTCCATTGCTGTGGTCTGTGCACCAAACACATTCCTCAAGGCAGCTTTCAGAGGGAGGCGTGTCTCAGATACCTACTTTGGGGTCAGAAGTTTCAACTCCATCCGTTTGGGTATTAAAGCTTCACCATCCTTTCTGGGACTGAGAAAGCCAGGGCCACCCAGAGGATTCAGGGGGCCTGGGGTCTTCGGCAGCAGGAGGACCCCACTGCCGAAGACCCGGCACTTCGGCGGCGGGTCCCGGGGCGGAAGGACCCCCTGCCGCTGAATTGCCACTGAAGACCAGGAGTGGAAGAAGCTCCGGGGGCCCGGGCCCCGCAAGAGTTTTCCGGGGCCCCCGGAGCGAGTGAAGGACCCCGTTCCAGGGGCCCCGAAAAACTCTCGTGGGGGCCCCTGCGGGGCCCGGGGCAAATTGCCCCACTTGCCTCCCCCTCTGGGCAGCCCTGGAGAAAGCACAGCACAGTTTTCCTTTAGGCTGGACCTTCGGTGCCAAAAGATGTAGCTTTGATTCTACGAATGGTGATTTCTGTATGATGGGATCTGAACTCCTGTGATCTTTGGGCACTTGAGATGAGCTTGTCTAGTGGGGTGTGGGGAGGAAGGAACACACTTGTCTGAGTGTGTTATGATGTTTCCCTGTAGCGGTAGACCTGAGTGAGGAGAAGAGCCTTCTGCAATTTGGGGGATGGAGGTGCCAGGTTTGATCCTCCTGACTGCTGCAGTGTTTGTCTGATTGCAGCCAGCTTTGGCCTTTCCTGCCATTTGCACGCTTCTCTGGGTGTCTGGGCCATTCTCCCCGTGTGGGGTTTGGAAAGGAGTTGCAGATGGCTATTATTTCTCTGGGCTCAGAAGCATGCTGGACGTTGCACAGAAACAAAGAAAGGAATGGTCCTTGCTTCAAAGAGATTGCAACTGGTATTCACGGGTTACCCAAGAAGTGAGGGTAATAAACAAAAGGCAAGCAAGGGAAGAGGTAGGACAAAGGGTTCCAGTAATGAGATCACACGGTCAATGATCGAAGGCATGTGCACATCTCGGTGGCTTTGTTAAATTATTACATGCTCATCAGCATATGCCACGTGCTACTAGACAGAAGGGGCATTGTATTAATTTTGATTGAATAAATGAGCACAGGGAGTCAAAGGTTTTAACAGGACTCTGATGCTGTACATCATTAAACAGCTAAACAAGGGTTGGGATTTGGAGTATAGAGAACTCAGTCTGCTTAGTCCCATGGCAAATACACGAGAAAATTCATGCCAAAGTTTGGAAATGTATTGGTCAGGATACACAAGAGAAAAAGAATCAGAACAAGACACAAAGCATTTTGGAATTGAAATTGAGTGGTTATATGGAACAAACTTAATCAAAATCTATTGAAGCCCGTTTTCAGAGGAAGGATATGAGTTAGAGTCTCTTATTTTGTCAAGCAACCTTCTTGGTGGGGAGGAACAGGATAGTTCTGTTCAGTTCTGAGAAGCCAATAGTGGTTATTTCCCGGCTTTTGACAGGCAGACACAAAAGGGAAAGAGAGAGAGGATAGTAAAGATGGGGCAATACAGCGTTTGTTGATGTTCTCGTGGTACCAGGTGTCACTCACACACCAGTGCATTGGGCTGCACGTTGGCCATGGCAGCTGTTGCTCTGAGCTCTGGCTCAGTCCCTCTTATTTACTGGTCTTTCTCAAGCTGGACCGAGCGGAGTGGACCATCTCCTCTGGCTGTGCTCCTGCCATGCATTCCAGCGGCCTTAGGGTCAGGTGAAAAGCTGAGAGAGAGAGACAGGACAGGAGGAGGTAGTGGGGGATGGAAAGGAACGTGACAGGAACTGGAGACAGAGCAGGGTCTCACATGCCTCTGGCTGGAATCTCTCCTGGCGCAAGAGTGGTGGCTGGGCATCCCCACTGGTATGTTGCAGTCGCGGAGTCACGATGATGTAATGGTGCTCAAAGCTCAGGAACAAAGGGACAGAGTCCCTGTGGTGAAACAGAAGCCAGCCAGCCTTTCCACCTTCCCCGGGAATCCCTCAGCCATCCATTACCCGTCCAATGTCTGACAAGGAGTGATGGACAGAATAGCCCATCCTCTTATCACCACCTCCACCATGAGGCTTCATTTCTGGCACACCAATCGTGGTCTATTAATTTTAATTTCCCACTCTTTTTGTTTTCCAGGTATGATCTCAACATAGTCCTTGAGTTATAGCAATAGGCCTTTTGGTTTGGGCTAATCAGTCTTTTTGGTTTTAACTTTTATTGATTTTTATAAACAATTTCATGTAATAGGCTGAATTGGACTTTTGTTACTTTTCCCATAAACATTTATGGTGATGGGTGATTGGATCACTTTATAATCTTTTATCCATTTTAAACTTATGGATTTATGACATGGGAAATGTAGCACTTTTAAAAATGAAAGTGTTACTTTCCCTCTTTAACAATTGTTACTTCTCTCCCCCCACACACACACTTTTCAAGGGGGAAAAACTGAAAGAAGGTGGGGATTTTCCTAGAGTTTTAAAATGAAAATGTGGGTTTTTTCCCCCACACAGAGCTTATACTGAGAAAAATGTGTCTATAATTATTCATTGCTGTAATGGGGCTATAGGTACTTTCTGTGACATGGTTCCTGAATTCTGCTACATTCTGGTACAGCAAATTTTCTGTATCTTATAGTCCTTTCAATTGAAAATGGTGTTTTTTGTGAATTAAATATGATAATGAACAATACAGTCAGTACAGTATCTTCAGTGTTACTTATCAGAGGGGTAGCCGTGTTAGTCTGAATCTGTAAAAAGCAACAGAGGGTCCTGTGGCACCTTTGAGACTAACAGAAGTACTGGGAGCATAAGCTTTCAGGGGTAAGAACCTCACTTCTTCAGATCCCTTGTATCTGAAGAAGTGAGGTTCTTACCCACGAAAGCTTATGCTCCCAGTACTTCTGTTAGTCTCAAAGGTGCCACAGGACCCTCTGTTGCTTTTTTCAGTGTTACTGATATTAAATTCACTTTATTTTACCGTCTCCCACACTTTGGGTTTTTAGTGTGCCACACTTTTTCTTTTTTTTAATTGACAATGCATAACTGCATCATACAGGCTGAGGCTTTTGATGTACAGGGAGGCATTGGAGGCAGTTTGGGATAAGAACATTAGCTAGATGTTTTTGCTAAAATGGTTCGCAATGGAATAGTTAACATTTAATGTGCCATCTTTAGCTATGAGTGAAAAATCCATTGTTGTGAATGGGGCTATGTACTCTTCTCCGAGCTATTGTTTCAGGCTCCCTGCAGAGGCAGGAAAACGCTATCCCAGTCGCTCTTTGCTCATGTTTCAAGGTTATTTTCCCTCCCATGAGGATGGAAATGTCATTTATCTTTAAATAAAAGCTCAGATTCTGGAGAAAAGTTATATTGGAAGGAGTGAATACTGCAGGAGCGGTTCACCTGCAGAATTCCAGAGTGCGCAGATCTTGTTTATCATGGAACCACGGTTGCAACCTTAGCTGGAGAGCTGCTACTAAGTAGATTCATTTTCAAAATAGCTTGGCCCATTTTCTTCATACTTTTGGGGGGGGGGAAGCAATTGGGTTGTCATTCTTCAGTGGATTACTTCATACAAACAAGATGGAAATTAGATAAACCAAACAGACCTCCGAAGCCAGGACCGGTCATTTCGCTCCAAAACCACAGGCCTGTACTGCCTGAGCAAAGGAAGAATCGCTGATGCAGTGGTGATGTACTGAAGCTACAGCCAGCCACAAGAGGGCAAATGTTCAGACACGCTGTAACCATCACAGATGCAACAATCCCAGATTCCAGAGCCAGAAGGAACAGTTGCGGTCATCTAGTCTGACCTCCTGTGTGCCATAGGCCAGAGAACGACCCCAAATAATTCAGAGAGCAGAGCTTTTAGAAAAACATCAAATCTTGATTTTAAAATTGCCACTGCTGGAGACCACCATGAATATTGTTCCAATAGTTAATGACCCTCACTGTTAATAATTTACACCTTATTTCCACTCTGAATTTGTCTAGCTTCAACGTTCACCCATTGGATCGTGTTACACCTTTCTCTGCTAGATTGAAGAGCTCATTATCAAATATTTGTTCCCCATGTAGATATTTATAGACTCTAATCAAATCCCTCCTTAACCTTCTCTTTGTTAAGCTAAACAGATTGAGTTCCTTGAGTCTGTCACTATCAGGCAGGTTTTCTATTCCTTTAATCATTCTCATGGCTCTTCTCTGACCCCTCTCCAATTTATCAGCATCCTTCTTGAATTTTGGGCACCAAAACTGGACACAATATTCCAACAGTGGTTGCACCAGTGGCAAATACAGAGGTACAATAATCTCTCTACTCCTACTCGAGTTTCCCCTGTTTATGCATCCTAGGATGGCATTAGCCCTTTTGGCCACAGCATCACACTGGGAGCTCACGTTCAGCTGATTATCCACTGCGACCCCCAAATCTTTTTCAGAGTCACTGCTTCCCAGGGTAGTGTCCCATCTATGAGCTGGCCTACGCTCTTTGTTCCTAGATGTAAACATTTATGTTTAGCCATATTGTTTGCTTGTGCCCACTTTATGAAGTGATACAGATCACTCTGTATTATTGATCTGTCCTCTTCATTACTTATCAGTCCCCCAATTTTTGTATCTGCAAACTTTATCAGTGATGATTTTATGTTTTTTCCAGATTGATAAAAAAGTTAAGTAGCGTAAGGCCAAGAACTGATCCCTGGGAGGCCCCACTGGAAACACACCAGCTGAATGACAATTCCCCGTTTACAGCTACATTTTGAGACCTATCTGTTATCCAGTTTTTAATCCATTTAATGTGTGCCAGGTTAATTTTATATTGTTCTAGGTTTTTAATCAAAATGTTTTGTGTTACCAACTCAAATGCCTTACAGAAGTCTATTATGGCAACTCTATTACATTTATCAACCAAACTTGTAATCTCCTCCAAAAAGATAGCACGTCTGACAGGATGTATTTTCCATAAACCCACGTTGATTTGCATTAATTACATCACCCTCCTTTAATTTTTTATTAATCAAATCCCATACCAGCTGCTCCATTATCTTGCCTGGGATTGATGTCAGGCTGACAGGACTATTTATCCATTTACCATTTACCCATTTATCCTTTTTAAAAATTGGCACAACTTTATCTTTCTTCCAGTCTTCTGGAACTTCCCTAGTGGTCCACGACTTATTGAAAATCAACATTAATGGTGCAGCAAACTCCTCAGCCAGCTCTTTTAAAGCTCTTGTATGCAAGTTATCTGGACCTGCTGATTTGAAAATATCTACTTTTAGTAGCTTCTGTTTACCATTCTCCAGAGATACTAGTGGAATGGCAAGAGTGTTAGTCTCATCATATGGTGATATCTCATCTGTTTCACCCCCCCCCCCAATATATAACAGATAGGGGCATGTGTCTTGCACACCAATGCTGACTCCTGGACTGAGATCAGGTCAGGGGTGCGTCTGACTGTGTGCATGAGTCCAGAGACCACCTGGGAAAAGCCCTTTCTGCCCATCATAATGGCCATGAAGTCTGGGCTAGTGTGAAAGACTGCTCTTGTAAGCACTGGTTTAGGGGACCCCTATGTGTCTAGGGCAGTGATTCTCTAATTATTTTTTTGAGGGTTTGTTACTACACCCTCAATAAGGCTTCTTTAAAATACAGCTAACTCTCCTGGACTCCTTTCCCCCTCATATTAGCCTCCCAGGGGATCCTGCCCATCAAAGTCTGCTTTTCTGTAGTCCAGGGTCCATATTTTTCTATTCTCCTTTCTTCCTTTTGTGAGGATCCTGAACTCAACCATCTCATGGTCACTGCTGCCCAGGTTGTCACCCACTTCTACTTCCCCTACCAATTCTTCCCTGTTTGTGAGCAGCAGGTCAAGAGGAGCATGGCCCCTGGTTGGTTCCTCCAGCACTTGAACCACGAAGTTGTCCCCAACCCTCTACAAAAACTTCTTGGATTGTCTGTGCACTGCTGTATTACTCTCCCAGCAGATGTCAGGGTGATTGAAGTCCCATATTAGAACCAGGGCCTGTGATCTGGAAACTTCAGTTCATTGTCTGAAGAAAGCCTTGTCTACCTCATCCTCCTGGTCCGGTGGTCTATAGCACACATCCATCACGACATCACCCTCGTTGTTCTCATGTCTAAACTTAATCCAAAGACCCTCAACAGGTTTTTCTCCAATTTCATACTGGAGCTCTGAGCAATTGTACTGCTCCTCCACCTTTCTTCCCTTGCCTGTCCTTCCTGAACAGCTTATACCCAACCATGACAGTGCTCCAGTCATGTGAGCTACCCCACCAAGTCTCTGTTATTCTAATCACATCATAGTTCCTTGACTGTGCCAGGACCTCCAATTCTTCCTGCTTGTTTCCCAGGCTTCTTGTGTTCGTGTACATACTCCTAAGATAACTAGCTGATTGCCCTGCTTTCTCAGTATGAATCAGGAGGCCTCCCTGTTACACCCTCCTCCTTGTGTTTCCTCCTGGTATCCCACTTACCTCAGGGCTTAGGTCACCATCCCCTGGCGAACCTAGTTTAAAGTCCTCTTCACTTGGTTAGCAAACCTGCCTGCGAAGATACTCTTCCCTCTCTTCATTAGGTGGATCCCATCTCTTACTAGCAATCCTTCTTCCCGGAACAACTTCCCATGGTCGAGGAATCCAAAGCCCTCTCTCCGACACCACCTGCGTAACCACGCATTCACCTCCACAATTCGACGGTCTCTACCTGGGCCTTTTCCTTCAACAGGGAGGATGGATGAGAACACGACTTGCGCCTCAAATTCCTTTATCCTTCTTCCCAGAGCCACATAGTGCAGCGACACGCTCAAGGTCATTCTTGGCAGTATCATTGGTGCCCACGTGGAGAAGTAGGAAGGGGTAGCAGTGCGAGGGCTTGATCAGTCTCGGCAGATTCTCCGTCACATTTATAACTATTGTAAAGTGCTTTGGATAAAAGCGCTACATAAAAAAAACTTAATAATAATTAATGTTTTTTGTTCTACAAATAAAAGCACACAACTAATATTTTAATATTAGTAGTCTTACCTTTCTAATGCAATGGATGTGCCCTCTCTCCCCCACCGCGGCAGCCCCTGAGCTGGGGCTGGGAAGGAGTGGGGTCTCTCCCTCTCTCCCCTGCCACAGCAGCCACAGAGCTGAGGCTGGGAAGGAGGGGGGTTCTCTCCCTGGCAGCTACAGCCCTGGAGCTGGGGAAAGTCGTCTCTTTCTCTGGTCGCCACAGCCCTGCACATCCCAAATTCCCCCCACACCTTCTTCTCACCCCACTGCCCTCTCCCACCTACACCCTCTTCCCACCAAGGCCACCACTTCACCTTACATGTGCGTCTTCTCCAAGGTCCAGATACCTAATTAGTGGAGCTATGCCTGTTCCACTAATTAGGTGGGTGGCCCTTCATTCTCTTGTGTTCAGCCTCCCAGGCGCGCACCTGAGAGGGAACTATCCACGGGCCACCTGAATGGGGCTCGCATGGTCCACAGACCACAGTTTGAGAACCTCTGTTCTAGGGGGAAAGTCCTACTCCTTGGCATCCCTCCAATTCAGAATTGCCAATTATCAGGATCTGATGGCAAAATATTACCATGTCAAGTATACCAAACTCACCTCCTGCGTCGCCGGCCTACCCGCTGAACACGGAGCAGTTTCAAGCAATTGTGGCCAAGGGGGACAACCGAGCAAGCCTTCCGTGATGCTGCAGACACCGCCACCCATTCGATCGCCACAGCAGTGGTAATGAGAAGAGCCTCCTGGCTCCAGCTCTCCAGTTTCCCTAAGAAGGTTAGCACCATGGTTGAGGACCTTCCTTTTGATGGGTCTAACTTGTTCACAGACACTGGGTCTCTGTGAAAACTGAAGGATTCTAGAGTGACTTTGTGTTCTCTTGACATTTACACCCCTTCATACAAGAGAAAATTAAAGCACGTCCCAGACAGCCCAGAGATCTCATCCTATCCGATTTCTTCCCTTCCATAGAGCATATGAGCTGCACCAAAAAAGGCAGAGGTTCCAGAAAAGGATACCGTCCGCTTCCCCGCCTTCCGCCTTGTATCGCGCCATCTCCAAGCAGCAATTTTGACATGTTGGTTAAAGGTCTGAACTACCATCCTCATCCTCTCCCACTGAACTGATTTACCAGCCTTCCTCCCTTCGGTGACCGCCTTTGTCACTTCAGGCAAGTCTGGGAGTTGATCATTATGGACAAGTGGGTCTTGGAGATCGTCTCCATATGTTACGAAATCCACTTTACTTCACTTCTACCAGTGAACCCCCCTTCCCTATCCTCCTTCAAGGACCCCTCTCACAAGAGCATACTTAGTCAAGAAGCAGACATTCTCTTATGCCTGGGAGCTATAGAATCAGTCCCCATGAAGCACAGAGGGAAGGGGTTTTATTCAAAGTACTTCCCGGTGTCAAAAAAGAGCGGAGGCTGAAGACCCATCCTAGGCCTAAGACTACTCAACCCCTATCTGAAGGCGCAGAAGTTCAAAATGGTGATGCTTGCAGTGATAATATCCTCACTAGAGCAAGCGGATTGGTTTTCAGCCCTCGACCTTCAAGACACGTATTTCCACATCACTATCAATCCATCCCACAAACTATTCCTCTGTTTCATTGTTGGTCAGGATCACTTCCAATATCGAGTGCTCTCCTTTGGCCTATCATCTGCCCCGAGGGTCTTTTTGAAGGTCATTTCAGTGGTGACAGCCCAACTCTGCAAAAATGCTATTTTTAGTATTCCCTTACCTGGATGTTTGGTTGCTAAAAGGCCATTCCCTGGAGCTGGCATCTCAGGCAACTTCCGAGTCCCTAGGCCTATTCCTCTAATTGACATATAACTGAATATACAAAAATTCACTTTGACACCGGTACAGAACCTAGAGTTCATAGGGGCACATCTTGATTCAATGAAAGCAAGAGCCTACCTGCATTCAATTACTGGGTCACATGGTGGCCACCACCATTGTGACAGAACATGCCAGACTTTGAATGCAATGCCTCCAAGGGTGGCGCAGAACCATTTATTCACCCACCAGACACAGTCTAGATATGCTTCTTTCCTACCTACCTTCATGAAACAATCCCGTGATTGGTGGAAGAACCATCACAATGCATGCACCGGATTTCCGTTCACATATCCTTCCCTGATGGTCATTATCATGACGGATGCCTCTCTGCTGGAGAGCACATCTAGACACTCCTACAATCCAAGGCTTGTGGATGTTACAGGAGACGATGCTACATATCAATCTTCTGGAGCTTAGAGCGGTCAGATATGCCTGTCTCTGATTCCTAGCGCTAATCAAAGGCAAACACATAAAAATTGTGACTGACAATTAGGGCTGTCGATTAATCGCAGTTAACTCACATGATTAACTCAAAAAAATTAATCGCAATTAAAAAAATTAATTGCGATTAATCGTACTGTTAAACAAGAGACTACCAATTGAAATTTGTTAAATATTTTGGATGTTTTTCTACATTTTCATAATATCTTGTATTTTGTGTTGTAATTGAAATCAATATATTTTGATCACAAATATTTGCACTGTAAAAATGATAAACAGAAGAAATAGTATTTTTCAATTCACCTCATACAAGTACTGTAGTGCAATCTCTTTGTACTGAAAGTGCATCTTACAAATGTAGATTTTTTTGTTACATGACTGCACTCAAAAACAAAACAATGTAAAACTTCAGAGCCTACAAGTCCACTCAGTCCTACTTCTTGTACAGCCAATTGCTAAGACAAACAAGTTTGTTTACATTTACAGGAGATAATGCTGCCTGCTTCTTATTTACAAGGTCACCAGAAAGTGAAAACAAGCGTTCGCATGGCACTTTTGTAGCCGGCGTTGCAAGGTATTTATGTGCCAGATATGCTAAACATTCATATGTCCCTTCATGCTTCAGCCACCATTTCAGAGGACATGCTTCCATGCTGATGACGCTCGTTAAAAAAATACTGCATTAATTAAATTTGTGACAGAACTCCTTGGGAGAGAATTGTCCGTCCCTTGCTCTGTTTTACCCGCATTCTGCTATCTATTTCATGTTACAGCAGTCTCGGATGATGACCCAGCACATGCTGTTGTTCGTTTTAAGAACACTTTCACTGCAGATTTGACAAAACGCAAAGAAGGTACCAATGTGAGATTTGTAAAAATAGCTACAGCACTCGATCCAAGGTTTAAGAATCTGAAGTGCCATCCAAAATCTGAGAGGGACGAGGTGTGGAGCATGCTTTCAGAAATCTTAAAAAAGCAACACTCCAGTGCGGAAACTACAGAACCCAAACCACCAAAAAAGAAAGTCAACCTTCTGCTGACTTTCTTTTTTGGTGGTTTGGGTTCTGTAGTTTCCGCATTGGAGTCGGTCCGCACTGCTTTGGATGGTTTTCGAGAAGAACCTGTCATCAACATGGATGCATGGTCCTTGGAATGGTGGTTGAAACATGCGCATTTGGCAAGTAAATATCTTGTGACACCGGCTATAACAGTGTCATGAGAACGCCTGTTCTGACTTTCAGGTGACATTGTAAACAAGAAGCAGGCAGCATTATCTCCTGCAAATGTAAACAAACTTGTTTGTCTGAGTGATTGGCTGAACAAGAAGTAGGACTGAGTGGACTTGCAAGCTCTAAAATTTTACATTGTTTTATTTTTCTATGCAGTTTTTTTTGTACATAATTCTACATTTGTAAGTTCAACTTTCATGATAAAGAAATTGCACTACACTATTTGTATTAGTTGAATTGAAAAATACTATTTATTTTGTCTTTTTACAGTGCAAACACTTGTAATCAAAAATAAATATAAAGCGAGCACTGTACACTTTGTATTCTGTATTGTAATTGAAATCAATATATTTGAAAATGTAGAAATCATCCAAAAAATTTTTAAATAAATGGTATTTGATTATTAACAGTGTGATTAATCGCGATTAATTTTTTTTATCGCTTGACAGCCCTACTGACAATATATCATGCATGCTTTTCATCAACCACCACGGAGGAGCAAGATCCCCCTCCTTTTGCACCGAAGCTGTCAGACTATGGAATAGGTGCATACGAAACTAGATTATTATCACAGCGGCCTATCTCCTGGGTATTCAGAATGTGACTGCGGATGCTCTCAGCAGACACTTCTTCCAAGATCACAAGTGGGAAATAGATTCCAACTAGATTAAAAAAATTAATCGCTCTGGAGTAAGTTGACAAATTTAAAGAGAAGAAATTATTGAATTGTTTATACACCAATGCTAGGAGCCTAGTAACGAACAAAAGGAATTGGAATTGCTTATTTATGAGCATAAATTCAATCTAGTTGGTATTCTGAAACCTGATGGGTTGATTTGCATGAGTGGAATGTTGAAATCAATGGTTATAGCCCACTTAGGAAGGATTGAGTAGCCAAAAGGGGAAGTTGAGTAGCCCTATATGTCAAAAATGGTAATCCCTGTTTCCGAGTCACTGATAGCTCAGTGGAAAATACTCTTGAATGCTTATGGATAAATGTCCTCAGAGATAAAGCACAAGATGGGGTGTTGGTTGGTCTCTGCTACAGAGCACCAAACCACACTAGGGAACAGGATGACCGCCTCCTTATGCACGTGTCTATAATGTGTAGGCAAAAAAGCTGCATGATTATGGGGGACTTCAGTTTGCATGACATATTCTGGGAACTATCCTGCTGCCAATATTAAAACATCCTTGGAGTTTCTAAACATGATAGATGACAATTTCCTAACTCAAAACTCCCCCAACATAGGGGGAATTCTATATTAGAATTTGTCTTGACAAATAAAGAGGACCTGATAGGGAGAACCAAAAATTAATCATAGCTTAGCTAGAGGTTATCATGACTTTGTCACATTTATAATGTGCAAGCAAGATAAAGTCAAGACCAGTAAAATATATAGTTGTTGCATTCACAGGGTCAATTTCACAAAGCTAAAAACAATTATGAGCCAAATCAGCTGGAAGGAAGAATTTAACGAGAAAAATATGAATGATAATTGGGAATCATTTAAGAACACCATACTAGATGCCCAAAAAGCCACAATTGAGGAAGAGAGCTGTGCTGGTTAAAGATACAACCTGGGTTAGAGGGGAAGTGAAAGCAGCTATAAAATAACATATAAGAAAGGAGAAGTTGATAGGATGAATATAAATCAGATGTTAGGAATTGTAGAAAATTGATAAGGGAAGCCAAGGGACAGAAGAAAAAATTGTATAGCCAGCAGAGTTAAGGTCAATAAGAAGGTGTTTTAAAAATATATTAGGAACAAAAAGAATCCTGACAATGATACTGGTCCATTACTACATGGAAATGGTAGAATTATCAATAATGCTTAAAAGGCAGAAGTGTTCAGTAATTATTTCTGTTTTGTATTTGGGAAAAAACAGATGATATAGTCTTATCAGAACACTCTTTCCACTCCACTGGTATCTCTGGAGAATATTAAATAGCAGCTACTAAAGTTAGACATTTTTAAATCAGTAGGTCCAGACAACTTGCATTCAAGAGTTTTAAAAGAGCTGGCTTAGGAGCTCACTAGACTATTTGTGTTGATTTTCAATAAGTCTAGAAGACTGGAAGAAAGCTAATGTTGTGCTAATTTTTAAAAAGGGTAAACAGGTTAATCTGGGTAATTATAGGCCTGTCAGCCTGACATTGACCTGTGGCAAGATAATGGAGCGGCTGGTACGGGACGCGATTAATAAAAATTAAAGGAAGGTAATGTAGTTAAGAACATAACATAAAAATATAAGAATAGCCATACTGGGTCAGACCAAAGGTCCATCTAGCCCAGTACCCTGTCTTCCGACAGTGGCCAATGCCAGGTGCCCCAGAGGGAGTGAACCTAACAGGTAATGATCAAGTGATCTCTCTCCTGCCGTCCATCTCCACCCTCTGACAAACAGACGCTAGGAACACCATTCCTTACCCATCCTGGCTAATAGCCAATAATGGACTTAACCTCCATGAATTTATCCAGTTCTCTTTTAAATGCTGTTATAGTTCTAGCCTTCACAACCTCCTCAGGCAAGGAGTTCCACACGTTGACTGTGCGCTGTGTGAAGATGAACTTCCTTTTATTTGTTTTAAACCTGCTGCCCATTAATTTCATTTGGAAATTATTTAATGCAAATCAGCATGGGTTTATGAAAAATACATCCTGTCAAACTAATGTGCTGTATTTTTGATGAGATTACAAGTTTGGTTGATAAAGGTAATAGTGTTGACAAAATATCCATAGACTTTTCTAAGGCGTTTGATTTGGTACTGCAAGATATTTTGATTAAAAAATTAGAATGATATAAAATTAATAGGTCACCCATTAAAACTGGGTAACTGATAGATCTCCTAATGTAATTGTAAAACAGGCAATAGTCATTGAGTGTTTCCAGGGAGGTCTCACAGGGATCGGTTCATGGCCCTACACAGTTTGTTGTTTTTATCAATAATCTGGAAAAAAAACATAAAATCGTCACTGATCGAGTTTGTAGACAATACAAAAATTGGGAGAGTGGTAAATAATGAAGACAGGTGACTGATTCAGAGCAGTCTAGATTACTTGGTAAACTGGCTGCAAGCAAACAATTGGCATTTTAATATGGCTAAATGGAAGTGTATGCATCTAGGACAAAGTATGTCGGCCGTACATACAGGATGGGGGACTCTATCTTGGGACTGTCTGAAAAGGATTTGGGGGTAATGGTGGATAATCAGCTGAATCTGAGCTCCCAGGGTGACGCTGTGGCCAAAAGGGCGAATGTGATCCTGGGATGCATAAACAGGGGAATCTCACATAGGACTAGAGAGGTCATTTTACCTCTGTATTTGGCACCAGTGCGGCTGCTACTGGAATACAGTGTCCAGTTCTGGTGCCCACAATTGAAGAAGGATGTTGATAAATTGGAGAGGGTTCACAGAAGAGCCATCAGAGTGATTAAAAGCCTAGAAACGTGCCTTATAGTGATAGACTCAAAGGGTACGACTACACAGCAACTAGACACCTGTGGCTGGCCCATGGCAGCTCACTTGGGCTCATGGGGCTCGGGCTATGGGACTTTTTCACTGCTGTGTAGACTTCCCAGTTCGGGCTGGAGCCTGGGCTCTAGGACCCTGCAAGGCAGGAGGGTCCCAGAGCTCGAGCTGCAGCCGAAACCTGGAAGTCTACATGGCAATGAAACAGCCTCACGACCCTGGTTCGGCTGGCATAGGCCAGCTGTGGATGTCTAGTTGCTATGTAGACATACCCGAGGAGCTCAATCTATTTAGCTTAACAAAGTGAAGGCTAAGGGGTGACTTGATTACAGTCTATCAGTACCTACATGGGGAATAAATATTTAATAATGGGCTCTTCACTCTATCAGAGAAAGATGTAACACGAGCCAATGGCCGGAAGTTGACGCTCGATAAATTCACGTTGGAAATAAGTGTAATTTTTAACAGTGAGAGTAATTAACCCTTGGAACATGGATTTCCTGGCACCGGGAATTGTAAAATCAAGATTGGACGTGTTTCTAAGCTGGTACTCAAGGAATTATTTGGGGGAAGTTTTCTGGCTTGTGAGACACAGGAGCGCTTACTAGATGATCACAGTGGTCCCTTCTGGCCTTGGAATCTATGAATCATTCAGATGCAAATTGAAAACCCCTTTTGCATTGTTTCTGTAAAAATATTCAGTACAAATAGTACTCGAGTGCTTTGAAATTCAAGACAAACACTCACACGAGATGAGAGCTCACGAAAAAAAAAGCCCTTATTGTTAAACAGTTCTGTCTGATGGACTTGGCAGAACATCAGTAGCCAATACAAACACACTTGGGCTTGCTTCCTTCTCATCCTCTGGGTGTAGCTATGCAGGCCTCTTCTCTGCACACATTTAAAACGAATCCGAGACCTCCTTTTCAGTGCTGCAGGAGATGAAAGTAGAGTACAGGACAGCTTTATCTTGTGCAGCGTCTTTCATTCAAACTAACTCAGCAAAGCATTTTTGGAGTCACTTATTAGCAGAAGTGGAGAATGCAAAGGAGAAGAGAATTGTTTTCAGCTGAGTTGGGGCTGAGACGGGGAGTCCATGAAGCAGAGAGATACAGGAAGGCAGGAATTCTAGTCCTGCCTTGGGGAGTGAGTTTGAAGAGACAGAGGAGATGTGTGCTAAGCTAGCAGAGAGCAGGAGGAGATGAGGTCCATGAGTGACTGTGCTATATAGAGTGAAAACAAAACTTACAACTTGAAGTTGTAACACATAATTGATGATGCAAACCCTACAGTAATGGGGCCCCTCTGTTTTGTGAAACAGAATGTCCTATCGAAAATATTTGCACTCTAGCTAGTACACACGGTTTCAGGGCAATTCTTTCAGAATGTTTTTGAATCTAATAAAATGGGAATGTGTGACCTGGCTTGCATGATCATTTGCCCAGTTTTATCCTTTCATTGTTTCCCACTGTGGACTCATGAAGTTCTTGTTCTCCTGAAGTTCTGCAGGCCAAGAATAAACAATGGTTTCATGCAACGAAAGAAAAATGTCAGTGCTTTTATAACAAAATTTGCACAGATAGATAAAATATATGGAATTAATGTCCACAATAACAGATATTCCAAAATACCTGTGGAAATGTCCTCTTTCTCAGAGATCTATCAGCCGGACGCACATACACCGCACCAGCGGCAAACGCATAGTATAGCACTACATCAAGTAGAGATGGGGCTTTCAGCATGCTTTGGGTTTTGTGCCTTTTCCCATTTCTTTCTTAATGTGACAGACATCTTATCTTGCCCAAGAGAGTGTAGAATTTGGCCCTGATACTCTGAGAAACTATTGTTCATAGATTAGGCTTTGTCAAGCTATACGTTCTGTAGGGCAGGAACCGTGTTCTCTTTTGTGTCTGTGCAGCTCCCAGCACAATGTGGGCACTACAGGAAACAAACAAATAAAATGTTTTTGTAACCAAAGTAGTGAGAAAATCCTGACCTTTTATTGCTTAATATTTGCAGTTTTACCTACCAAAACCATTTCATTTAAAAATGTGACTGTTCCTTCTGTTGCCTGCCAGTACTACAGTTTGACGAATTGGATCTCGGTGGTTACAATTGTTCCTGGATAAAATGCTCTTGGCCAGCGCTGGCTGTTTGTATAATATTTGTAAAGGGCTGCGTCCTGACCTGCTGGCACACATGCACTACTGCTGGACCAGAGTGTTAGCCTGGGGTTTGCTTTTTTAGTCTGAGATGTGTGCGTTGGCTTGTGGAGCGCAGTGAGTCGTGGTGAGGCGCAGGGCTGCAGGAGAGTTGCTGCAGTGCTCAGTGTGGGAACATTGGCTAGGGTTATGGGGTCTGAGGAGTAATCAGAACAAATGCTGTGACTGCCTTCCAGAACGTAAACACCCTTATAGCTCTATGGGGCTATTTACGCTGAAGGAAATCAGGAACCACACTTTGTTATATTATTCGGAATCAGCTTGTGCAGATGGTAAGCAGAACCAGTGTGTTTGGAGTTCTCTGACAAGCTGGGTCGTACGTGAGTGCGATAACTTTTCCTTTGGAAAGTGCTTGATTTTATCAGCTTGTTTACCAAACTGTCACAACAAGGCATAAAACCACGGCAGACTCCCGCTGATAGGAGAAATGTGTTCCTGGTAGCGAACAGGGAACAGCTTTCTGCTCTTTGTTAAATGTGGGACTAAGACAGTTTTTCTAAAACCCACCAAACTAGCCGTCAAACAGAGAGTGCCAGAGGGCAGGCATGTAGCAAGAGGGAGGCATTCCATGTGACAAACCACTCTCCTGACCCAGTATTTCATGCCGGCTGCAGACAAGTCTGAAGTGATTTGTTAACCAAATGGAGACAGACCCAGCAATGGGATCGTCCTCTCCAAATCTCCGGTTGGGAGATGGTGAACCTGCTGAGTTGTTTACTACGGCAGAAATCAAGCTAGTTAAGTTGTAGTCAGTCTTCCAACTGGGAGCTAAGAGCCATTGCAAAATATCCCCTCCTCCCCCCGCCATTGGCTCTGCGTGTAGATTTCAAATTAAATTGGTTCTGGTTAACAAATGAGAACATGACGGCAAAATTGAATTTTCTGAGGAATGTTGTGAATCCTGTGTGAAAAAAATAAACATTTGTTTTTCTTCCTGCACCCTCCTCCTTGCCTGCTACTCCCTCTCCCCCCAAAATCTCTCTTCCCTCCCTCCCCTGTCCCTGTCCTCCTGCAAGCATGGGCACGTGTGACCAGATCCTGAAGTCCTTGTTCAGGGAGGCTGTGTGGTGTAGTGGCTAGTGCACTGAACTTGGCCTCAGGAAACCTGGGTTCTGTAATCAGCTTTGCCACTGGTTTACTGAATGACTTTGACTAAGTCACTTCTCTCTGTGGGTCTCAGTTTTCCCCATCTGTTAAAATGGGAATAATGATACTTCTCTGTAAAACACATTGAAAGCTTTATGAAAGAGGGAGGTGTTACTATTAGTCATCGGTGAATGCTCCAGTTGAAGGCAGTGGGAGTCTCTGGAAATTGTGACTTCAGGATTTGACTAATAAGCTTTATTTTCTCTGTTCCCAAACTTGTTTTCTGCCTCTCACTCCCCTGCTCCTTCAGCTCCCAAGGCTCTCTGCTTGCTCTGTCTCTGTGTAGACAGACCCATGCTCGCTTTCATGAGGCTGGCGTGCTAGCTGTGACGGGGTGAGTGGGCAGAGGGGGGCTACCCCCCTTGAGTACATACCCGTCCGAGACACTAGGGATGTACTTGGGGGGCCAGCCCCTCCCTCTGCTCACACTGCTATGACTACCCTATTTTTAGCGTGCTAACTGTCAACCAGCTAGTGTGGACGTGTCTTCTCAAGCTGGAAATTACACCTCGAGAGAGGGTATCTGCACCTTCTGAGCAGACAGGTGCTGTACGTAGACAGGTCCAGAAAGTGCAGAGCGCTGGCTTAAAGTGCCTGGACGGTATTACCTCTGGTAGCAGAACTAGGCTTAGAGGGTGCTATTCTGCGTTGTGCCGTGGACCAGCTCAGGGCCTGTGCACCCTTCCGTCGCTCTAGAGTCTCGTCCTGGCCCTCTGCAGGGAGCTTTGTCAGAGTTCACAGCTTTTATTTTTCAGTGGATGGAAAATCTGTGCCACAAGCTGGCACTGCTTAACGTTTGTTTTTCTTGAAAGCTCCTTCCAGTTCCTGAGAGCTTCCCTTCCCTGTGACCCAGGCCCCGCAGGCATTCGCTGGGGGCTTCACAAGCCACTTCTGAAGAACTGATTTCCGTAGCCACCATTACAGCGTTTACGTCAAACCCTTCTGGATCCTTGTTAGTGTTTGAAGCTGAGGCTTTTGTGAGGGACGGGCAGATTTGCTCCTGCACATGAATTAGAACTTCTTGCTTTGATGGGAAACCAAACTAAGTTAGGCCCTAGTCTACCATTCGCACTTGGGAAGCAAAGTGCTGTGCCTGACGGTAACCTGGAACACTCTGCATTTACTCAGGACATGTGAAGAATCCTGGTGAAGTTTTAATCCTGAGCTTTTTGTCTACTAAAGACTGTCCTTCCTCCTTTGGGAACTGTGAGCGCCGTCTCCTCTCTGCCCAGGAGTCTGACTAGAACTATGCAAGGACGGGGGGAAGTGTCTGCATGAACCTCTGGGTGAAGCTTGTCTTTGTGCAGATGACAATGGCAGGGCTGGGTGGAAGCTGACAGTGCTGCTTATTTTCCAGTTACTTCGCCCTCCCAACCATAGGGTTACCATATTTTGTGCCTCCTAATGGAGGACACTCCCGGGGGGGCTGGCCCCGCCCCCAGCCCCGCCCACGCCCCCGCCCCAACCCCGCCCCCTCCCAAAGTCTCCGCCCCCTCCCCTGCTTGAAGCCTGAAGCAGGTAAGGGAAGGGGGGGGGGGGGAGAAGGAGGCGCGGCGCAGCCCAGGCTGGCCCCCGGCGGCTCCAGCCTGGGTCGGCTCGGGCCCTGGCCGACCACCCCCGGCGCACCCCCCGGCGCACCCCCCGGCTCCCAGCCCCGCGGCCCGGCTCCCGGCTCCCAGCCCCGCGGCCCGGCTCCCGGCTCCCCGACCCCGGCCTGGCCCGGCTCCCAGCCCCGGCCCGGCTCCCGGCTCCCCAGCCCGGCTCCCCGACCCCGGCCCGGCTCCCAGCCCCGCGGCCCGGCTCCCGGCTCCCCGACTCCGGCCCGGCTCCCGGCTCCCCGACCCCGGCCCGGCTCCCAGCCCCGCGGCCCGGCTCCCGGCTCCCCGACCCCGGCTCCCGGCTCCCCGACCCCGGCCCGGCTCCCAGCCCCGCGGCCCGGCTCCCGGCTCCCCGACCCCGGCCCGGCTCCCGGCTCCCAGCCCCGCGGCCCGGCTCCCGGCTCCCCGACCCCGGCCCGGCTCCCGGCTCCCCGGCCCGGCTCCCGGCTCCCCGACCCAGGCCCGGCTCCCAGCCCCGCGGCCCGGCTCCCGGCTCCCCGACCCCGGCCCGGCTCCCGGCTCCCAGCCCCGCGGCCCGGCTCCAAGCCCCGCGGCCCGGCTCCCGGCTCCCCGACCCCGGCCCGGCTCCCGGCTCCCCGACCCCGGCCCGGCTCCCAGCCCCGCGGCCCGGCTCCCGGCTCCCCGGCCCGGCTCCCGGCTCCCCGACCCCGGCCCGGCTCCCAGCCCCGGCCCGGCTCCCGGCTCCCCAGCCCGGCTCCCCGACCCCGGCCCGGCTCCCAGCCCCGCGGCCCGGCTCCCGGCTCCCCGACTCCGGCCCGGCTCCCGGCTCCCCGACCCCGGCCCGGCTCCCAGCCCCGCGGCCCGGCTCCCGGCTCCCCGACCCCGGCCCGGCTCCCGGCTCCCCGACCCCGGCCCGGCTCCCGGCTCCCAGCCCCGCGGCCCGGCTCCCGGCTCCCCGACCCCGGCCCGGCTCCCGGCTCCCCGACCCCGGCCCGGCTCCCGGCTCCCCGACCCCGGCCCGGCTCCCAGCCCCGCGGCCCGGCTCCCGGCTCCCCGACCCCGGCCCGGCTCCCGGCTCCCAGCCCCGCGGCCCGGCTCCCAGCCCCGCGGCCCGGCTCCCGGCTCCCCGACCCCGGCCCGGCTCCCGGCTCCCCGACCCCGGCCCGGCTCCCAGCCCCGCGGCCCGGCTCCCGGCTCCCCGACCCGGCTCCCGGCTCCCCGACCCCGGCCCGGCTCCCAGCCCCGCGGCCCGGCTCCCGGCTCCCAGCCCCGGCCCGGCTCCCGGCTCCCCAGCCCGGCTCCCCGACCCCGGCCCGGCTCCCAGCCCCGCGGCCCGGCTCCCGGCTCCCCGACTCCGGCCCGGCTCCCGGCTCCCCGACCCCGGCCCGGCTCCCAGCCCCGCGGCCCGGCTCCCGGCTCCCCGACCCCGGCCCGGCTCCCGGCTCCCCGACCCCGGCCCGGCTCCCGGCTCCCCGACCCCGGCCCGGCTCCCAGCCCCGCGGCCCGGCTCCCGGCTCCCCGACCCCGGCCCGGCTCCCGGCTCCCAGCCCCGCGGCCCGGCTCCCGGCTCCCCGACCCCGGCCCGGCTCCCCGACCCCGGCCCGGCTCCCGGCTCCCCGACCCCGGCCCGGCTCCCAGCCCCGCGGCCCGGCTCCCGGCTCCCCGACCCCGGCCCGGCTCCCGGCTCCCAGCCCCGCGGCCCGGCTCCCAGCCCCGTGGCCCGGCTCCCGGCTCCCCGACCCCGGCCCGGCTCCCGGCTCCCCGACCCCGGCCCGGCTCCCAGCCCCGCGGCCCGGCTCCCGGCTCCCCGACCCGGCTCCCGGCTCCCCGACCCCGGCCCGGCTCCCAGCCCCGCGGCCCGGCTCCCCGACCCCGGCCCGGCTCCCGGCTCCCCCACCCCGGCCCGGCTCCCGGCTCCCAGCCCCGCGGGCCCGGCCCGGCTCCCAGCCCCGCGGGCCCGGCTCGGCTCCCAGCCCCGCGGGCCCGGCCCGGCTCCCAGCCCCGCGGGCCCGGCCCCGTGGGCCCGGACCGGCCCGGCACTGCGACCCTGGCCCGGCCTGGCCCCCGGCCCGGCTCCCGGCCGGGCACCATGCCCCCGGCCCCGCACAAAGAGGCCCCGGCCGAGCCTCCCGATTTTCCCGGACATGCCCGGCTTTGGGGGATTTCCCCCCGGACGGGGATTTGAGCCCCCAAAAGCCGGACATGTCCGGGAAAATCCGGACGTATGGTAACCCTACCCAACCACCAACCTCAGGGGTGTCTGTTGCTCCTTGGCAGGCACACCTGCATTACCTGCATTGCCGACTGTCTCTTTCACTAGCTTTGTACAGCACCTACCACGGGAGGGCCCGGACCCTTGTTTGAGGCCCTTAGGTGCAACTGTAATTTAAATATGAATGATGAAACACCTGGAATGCCCTCCCTGTGTGATCTGTGAGGCCACAGCCCTCTCCTCCTTCAAATCCCTCCTCAGGGCCTGTCCGTGGCAATGCTGAGCAGCGATGGCCGGGCCACCGGGGTTGCTGATTTGAATGATCTGGAACCATCCAGCTGAGCCCATAACTGCCCGTGCGCCTGTGTCACCAGCGCCTGCCGTTTTGCACACGCATTTTTCACATGGACATGTTAGGATTGCAAGCTCGTAGGGCCAGGGCCGTGCATTTCTAAGTGTGTGTGCAGCGACTACCCCATCATGGCACCAATCATCAGGAGCCTCCCTGCCTGGGAAGGGGGCAGGATCGGGCCCAGGAGAGCTCAACCAGGGAAGACGGACTATTTCCTGAAGCAGAATGATGTGTACCAATGCCAGGGCGAATCTTCAGCAACCCTTCTGTAATGGATGGGTGTGAGACAGGAGCAGGGTAATGCATTCAGGGGCCCTGCATCTGGAGTGAGGCTGTGGCTCGAATGGGCAGCTAATGAATGTTCCGCCCTCGCCAGTTCGGCCAGCAAAATAAATAAAACAGTTTTACTTCTGCTGGATGAAATCAAGTCCTGCTGGACTGTGGCCTAAACACGGTCAACAGCTCCTCTGGGCCTCAGGGCTGCCAACAGCCTGCACCTCCCAGTGCATCTGGCTTTGGGAAGGAGCCATCAGACTCTAAGGGATTTTGCAGAGCCCCATCTTTGTAGAAGTGGGATACCATCATCAGAAGGATTTAAAGCACCTTCCGTGCCAAGAATGAAATACACAGTAACACTTTGTCTAGAACAGAAACACCTTGCCCCAGCCACTGCCCGGTCTCTCCCCTTCTGGAACAAGGTCATTGAAATGATCATAGCAATCTGACTCCAGCAGCACTTGTTTTCCACTTGTAGCTGCAAATCCCCCCTCAGTCAGGCTTCAAGATGAGATATTGGCTCTAGTGACGTCAGTGACAAAACTCCTCCTGACGTCACTGGGTCAGGACTTTGCCGGTGGCGCGCTGATGGCATTGGCAGACTCTTCTAAAGACCTGGATGTAGAACACTCCGACTGCCGATGAGGTTCCGCGGCTTGCCGATAGTAACAAATCTGTATTGCATTTAACTGTGGCAACGCTTGTGTATATTTTGTGATGCCAATAAAATGTATTGAAATGAAATAATTAGCCAGGGCCTGAAGAGACAGCTTAAAAACATCTCGTAAACACACTGGCCATTTTCTCTTCTCAAATAAGGGCTGAATTTGTGCCATGATGGCAGGCTGACTTGTACAATATGTGATTTGTCGGTTCAATTTACAGACCGATTTAATGCAAGTGATACCGGAATGTTTTACATCCTTTTCTAAGTCACTGAAGATCTTTTACCTCTTCATGATCACGCTCCTATAGGACCTTCTCATCATCCCGTTGTGTGGGATTCCAGTTGCTTAGCAGCACACAGATTAGGGTGCCTTACAGTCTAGAAGAAAGCCAAGGCTTAGAGAGACAGCATCTCATTCGTGGAGGTCAGTATTATCTGTGTTTGGCTGAGATTATCTGAGTTTTATGTTGCTGCTGCTCTCCTCTTCCAAGGCACTTTCTCATCCCTCCGCTTCTGTCCAGCAACTGTTTCTCTGGCCTGCTCTCTTGTCCCATGTGCTCTTCATCCTGCCCTCATTACTCCAGACTAGAGCCAAGGGGGACCCAGACTTTTTACTTTTTTCAGATGTTTGTAATTTTTATCAAAAAGTTTCCATTTAGGCTGAAATTTCTCATGCTTAGTCTCAGCCTAAAGATGGTTTTTTTGAGGAGATGGCTTGAAATTTGAGTGAAAATCTGTCGAGTCATTTCTGAGTAATGACAGCAAAAACATGTTTTCCAGTTCTGAAAGCGTGACCCTTTTCTGCACTCCAGAAACGCAAAGTCAGCTTCAGTTTGCAGCCTCAGTCTTGACACATCCATAGCCCTGAATGAGGAATGGAGCAAGATTATCACTGAATTGGAAGACAATTGCTTTGGAAAAGTTTCCTCCAAGGACAAACCCCAGTCTTTCTTTCCAGCTGCTAAACTCTTCCTGCCTGCTTAGGGCAAGCCTACAATCTCTTGGTGGTGGGAACCCTCTGGCTCCTCACAATCATAAGCCTTCAGCCCTCCCTTCTGCCTTGCCTTTCCCTTTCCCAACATACTTTGGGTTGTTCACATCCCATTCCCTGAGCTCACCTCTTCTTGCACTTCCCTCTTCTAATGCTGCCCACATGGTTCACATTTAATGAAGCTAGAAGCCAATGCGATATCCCCCATGCTATGTGTGGATGGGATGCTCACGTGGAATTATTTAATTACAGGTTGCCATGCAATTTTTGGGCATTTATTTTAATAAGTAGGTTTTAATATTTTCCATAGATTTATTTTTAAATGGAGGCTTATCCCATATCCAGGCAGATAAAGGTTTAATTCATCAGTCGATGGACTTGGGTTAAACCTGAAAATATTCTGCTTGTGCAGCTTGACCTTTATCCCTGGAGAACTGCCTGGGACTGCTGCCTCCTTGGACGGGGACCAGACTGCCTTTCGGAGGTTTAACGTTGGTTATTTACTTAGTCTAATAAGATTTAAAATCTGACAAGGATATTGAAAAAAATCTCAAATCCCTCTTCCAAAAAGCAGGCCGTTGTCACCATTAACTTAATCCAGCACCCCCCTGTTAGATTTTAATATCTTTCTTTAACTTCAGAATACAATTTATTTTGAGCAGCAGGCTTTGCTTAATAATATTAAAAAGAATGGTGTGTCAGGGCTGGCAGTGGGGTCAAGATACCTCTTGGCTTATTAAGAAATATTCAGAGGCTTTCTCAGGAAAAAAAGCTGTAGGAAAAAAGCATTTAATAAACCAAGGCTTGGCGCCTAAATTCAGAAACCCCATTTCAATTGTCAATTGCCAGGAGCTGTGAATGGGCGACAGGGGATGGATCACTTGATGATTCTCTGTTCTGTTCATTCCCTCTGGGGCACCTGGCACCGGCCACTGTTGGCAGACAGGATACTGGGCTAGATGGATCTTTGGTCTGACTCAGTCTGGCCGTTCTTATGTTCTTAAGAGATTAGTGGCTTGGTTCCTTGGAGGAGAGGAAGGTGATCAGGAACAGTCAGCATGGATTCACCAAGGGCAAGTCATGCCTGACCAACCTGATTGCCTTCTATGATGAGATAACTGGCTCTGTGGATATGGGGAAAGCGGTGAACATGATATACCTTGACTTTAGCAAAGTTTTTGATATGGTCTCGCACATTATTCTTGCCAGCAACTTAAAGAAGTATGGATTGGATGAATGGACTATAAGGTGGATAGAAAGCTGGCTAGATCTTCGGTTTCAACGGGTAGTGATCAATGGCTCGATGTATAGTTGGCAGTCGGTATCAAGCGGAGTGCCCCAGGGGTCTGTCCTGGGGCTGTTTTTGTTCAACATCTTTATTAACGATCTGAATGATGGGATGAGTTGCACCCTCAGCAAGTTCGCAGATGACACTAAGCTGGGGGTCGAGGTAGATACATTGGAGGGTAGGGATAGGGTCCAGAGTGACCTAGACAAATTGGAGGATTGGGCCAAAAGAAATCTGATGAGGTTCAACAAGGACAAGTGCAGAGTCCTGCACTTAGTACGGAAGAATCCCGTGCACTGTTACAGACTAGGGACCGATTGGTTAAACGGCAGTTCTGCAGAAAAGGACCTAGGGATTACAGTGGATGAGAAGCTGGATATGAGTCAGCAGTGTGCCCTTGTTGCCAAAAAGGCTAATGGCATATTGGGTTGCATTAGTAGGAGCATTGCCAGCAGATTGAGGGAAGTGATTATTCCCCTCTATTCGGCACTGGTGAGGTCACATCTGGAGTACTGTGTCCAGTTTTGGTCCCCCACTACAAAAAGGATGTGGACAAATTGCAGAGAGAGTCTAGCAGAGGGCAACGAAAATGATTAGGGGGCTGGGGTACATGACTTATGAGGAGAGGCTGAGGGAACTGGGATTGTTTAGTCTGCAGAAGAGAAGAATGAGGGGGGATTTGATAGCAGCCTTCAACTACCTGAAGGGGGGTTCCAAAGAGGATGGAGCTCGGCTGTTCTCAGTGGTGGCAGACGACAGAACAAGGAGCAATGGTCTCAAGTTGCAGTGGGGGAGGTCTAGGTGTCACGGAGTATTGGGGGACTCAGGGCCCTGCACCCCCCGGCCTCCTGCGATTCACCATGACTCTCAGCCAGCCAGTAAAGCAGAAGGTTTATTTGGATGACAGGAATACAGTCCAAGACAGGTCTTGCAGGCACAGACAACAGGGACCCCCTCAGTTAGGTCCATCTTGGGGTCCCCGGGCATTCCAGCCCAGCCCCCCTTGGGAGGTCAGAGCCATCTCTGCCCCCCAGCCCTCTCTCCCTGCCTGCTTCCAGCACTCTCCTTTCAGCGACCCCTCCCACAGCCTTTGTCTAGTTTCCCGGGCTAAGGAGTCGCCTCCCCTTCAACCCCTTCCTGGGTTCTCATGTTACACACTCAGGTATGCGCCCTCGGGCGCCCTCGGGCAGATCCCATCCTGCAATGCAGACTATCCCAGAACACTCCCCTGTCAGCATTCACAGACCACCGTGAGAACAGGCCCAGTTCGTCACATCTCTCCCCCCTTCGAGACCGAACTGAGCAGGGTCACTTTAGCCAGTGACCCGGGGAAGTTCGAACCTACCCCCGTTCCCATGGATGCCCCCGCATCCCTCCCATTCCTTGGTGAGAATTACACCAGGCCCCTCCAGTTTCACGCCCCCCCTTAGGTCGGGGGTGCTTGATGGCACTCGCAGTTCGCATGTGGGAAGGTTTATGCGGCCTGCGCCCTTTTCCCACCCCCATACCTCTGGGGTTCCAACTGGGCTGTGGTCTTCTCCCAGCGCTCCAGTCTGGAGGTCTGTGCTTTGGGCTCTCTTGGTTCAGAGCCGCCCTTTTAACCTTGGCCACCCTCTGGAAAGGATCCTTTATGCTGGGCAAGGGTCCTAAAGCTGTTTTCCCCTTGTCCCAGGCCTTCCTCCCCCTCTGACAGGGGTCACAGGATCCGCAGTACTGTCGGACAGTAACAAAGACCCCAGGCCAGTAAAAGCTCCGTAGCAGCCTCTGCTGGGTACGCCAGGTTCCCTGGTGCCCTGCGAGGGGAATGTCATGGGCCCGGCACAGCAGCTGGCGGCGATACTTCTGGGGTACCACCAGCTGCCTCCTGATCCCCCCTGACTTCATTTCCCCTGGGGGAGCCCATTCTCGGTACAGGAACCCCTTCTCCCACAGGAACCTTTTCCGGCCACCTCGTCCCATGGTCTGTACCGCATTGAGGTCGGCTAGGTCCCTTATTTTCCGCAAGGAGGGGTCTCTCTGTAACTCGGCCTGGAACTCAGCAGCTGGGACAGGGATGGCCACCTGCTCTTCCTCGCCCGCTGGGCCTGAAGCTGCAGCCTCCCTGAGCCGTGTCCCTGGGCGTTCCCTCCCCACCAGGTTAGGGTCCTGCGCCTCAGGCAAGGCACCCCCCCCAAGGCCAGGGCGCAGTGCCCCTCGCCGGCTCTGACTGCGGGTCACAACCAGTGCCTTTTGGGGGTTGCTTGGCCAGTTCTCCAGGTCCCCCCCCATCAATACCTCAGTGGGCAAATACGGGTGTACCCCCACATCCTTGGGGCCCTCCTTGGCCCCC
Organism: Malaclemys terrapin pileata; assembly: GCF_027887155.1. NCBI lineage: Eukaryota > Metazoa > Chordata > Testudines > Emydidae > Malaclemys > Malaclemys terrapin. Next base: position 127,654,571 of record NC_071511.1, on the reverse strand, counting down.
CACTTCAGGTGTACCCTTGCCACGGGTACTTTGACTGGTGTTCCGCCCACCCCCGTCAGGGTCAGGTAGGTGTTGGGCACCACCTGATCTGGGGCCACCACCTCGGGCCGGGCCAGCGTCACCTCTGCGCCCGTATCCCAGTATCCATTGACCTTCCTCCCATCCACCTCCAGGGGAACAAGGTACTCTCTCCGGAGGGACAGCCCCGCGCCTACCATATAAACCAAAAACCCTGAGTCTGGAGCATCCAGCCCCCTAGAGGAGCTGGCCTGGAGCTCTCCTCCCTCCTTAGCAGGTGGTACTCTGCCAGCCCCTCTTCCCTGGGAATGCTGCCTTTCGCCGGGCTGGGTCTCTACCCAGTTAACCCTCTGTGGGTTCGGTCTGCTCAGTCTGTCCCTGAGCCTAGGGCACTGGGCCCGTATGTGGCCCTTTTGGCCACAGTGGTAGCAGCCCATGTCCCATGGGTCCCCTTGAGTAGGTCGGATGGTCCTGATGCCGGATGCTCCCCTCTGATGGGTTTTTTCTGTATTTTCCCATGGGGAGGTCCCATGGTGACTCTCTCTCTGCGTTGTGGTGGGACTGTTCCTTTGGGACTCCTCCCTGCCACCCCCTGACCGGCTCTTTACAAACTCATCAGCCAGCTGCCCGGCGTGTCGCGGGTTCTCTGGCTTTCTGTCCACCAACCACAGCCTCAGGTCGGATGGGCACCGGTCATACAGTTGCTCCAGTACCAGCAGTTTAATCAGGTCCTCCTTCGTCTGGGCCCCACCAGCCCACTTGCTGGCGTATCTCTCCATGCGGGCGGCTAGTTGCAGATATGAGATCTCAGGGGTTTTATCTTGACTCCGGAACCTTTCCCGGTACATCTCAGGAGTCAGCCCAAACTCTCGTAGCAGGGCCCTTTTGAATAGTTCGTAGTCCCCTTTCTCTGCCTCTCCCAGTTGGCGGTACAATGCCACGGATTTGGGGTCCAGTAAGGGGGTAAGGACCCGGAGTCTGTCCGCGGGGTCCACACGGTGCAGCTCGCAGGCCGTCTCAAAGGCCTCCAGGAAGTCATCCATGTCCTCCCCCTCCTTGTATGGGGCCATGATGCACTTATCAAAGCTCCGTGCAGTCCTGGGTCCCCCCTCACTCACCGCAGCCGGGGGTTCGCTGCCCTTCAATCTCGCCAGTTCCAGGTCATGCTGACGCTGTCTCTCATTCTCCTGTCTCTGTCTCTCTTCATGCTGACGCTGTCTCTCATTCTCCTCCCGTTCACGCTGATGCTGTCTCTCTTTCTCCTCCCGTTCATGCTGACGCTGTCTCTCTTCATGCTGTCTCTGTCTCTCTTTCTCCTCCCGTTCATGCTGTCTCTGTTGTTCACGATCCTCCAGCTCTCTCAGTTTTAGCTCTTTCTCCCATTCCAGCCAATTCCGCTCCCCGGATGCCGAACGCCGCCGGGAGGATCCTCTGCTGGCCGGTGGGCTTCGCCGGGGGGATCCCCTGCTGGCCGGGGGGGTCACGGCGCCTTCGGTATTTGCTGGGCTCCTCCCCACCCTTCCCCTAGGCATAGGAAGGAGGGGTCTCGGGAAGCCCTCAGCAGCCGGCTGACCACTCCCAGCTGGGACAGACACTGGTGCCTGCGCTGCATTTGCCAGGCTGCTTCCCTGAGACACAGGGGTCAGTTCATTCGCGCGATCTTCCGCCTCCAGCTGGGCAATGAGCTGTTCTTTGGTGAGCCTCCCAATGCGCAGCCGCCTCTGCATGCACAGCTCCACCAGGTCGCTCTTAAGCCGCTTGGCATACATCTTCCTGCTGGCCACTCACCGGCCTGTGTGCTCACAGCTCCCCACAGTTCCCAGGGGGTCCCCTAGTGTGCCAGCCCTTCTCGAGGTCACCACCTCTCTGCCAGGGTCGAGCTGCAGACTCCTCCGCCCCGGGGACCACTCGCTGCGATCCCCCCGGGGGACCCTGTTACTGCAAAAGTCCTTCTCGCTGGTCACACACTCCCAGGGGTAATAACCGTCTCTCTCCCACTCTTCAGCCGGCCTGGTCCCCGTCAATCCCCCTTCGTTTTACTGCTCCCCAGTCACTTACTGCAGGAAGCGCCGTCCACGGGGTGCAGTAGATCCCGCCGCTGCCACCAGTTGTCACGGAGTATTGGGGGACTCAGGGCCCTGCACCCCCCGGCCTCCTGCGATTCACCATGACTCTCAGCCAGCCAGTAAAGCAGAAGGTTTATTTGGATGACAGGAATACAGTCCAAGACAGGTCTTGCAGGCACAGACAACAGGGACCCCCTCAGTTAGGTCCATCTTGGGGTCCCCGGGCATTCCAGCCCAGCCCCCCTTGGGAGGTCAGAGCCATCTCTGCCCCCCAGCCCTCTCTCCCTGCCTGCTTCCAGCACTCTCCTTTCAGCGACCCCTCCCACAGCCTTTGTCTAGTTTCCCGGGCTAAGGAGTCGCCTCCCCTTCAACCCCTTCCTGGGTTCTCATGTTACACACTCAGGTATGCGCCCTCGGGCGCCCTCGGGCAGATCCCATCCTGCAATGCAGACTATCCCAGAACACTCCCCTGTCAGCATTCACAGACCACCGTGAGAACAGGCCCAGTTCGTCACACTAGGTTGGATATCAGGAAAAACTATTTCACTAGGAGGGTGGTGAAGCACTGGAATGCGTTATCTAGGGAGGTGGTGGAATCTCCTTCCTTGGAGGTTTTTAAGGCCCGGCTTGACAAAGCCCTGGCTGGGATGATTTAGTTGGGAATTGGTCCTGCTTTGAGCAGGGGGCTGGACTAGATACCTCCTGAGGTCCCTCCCAACCCTGAGATTCTATGATTCTATGATTCTTCCTTATTTACTTTCTCCACACCAGTCATTATTTTATAGACATCTATTATATCCCCCTTAGTCATCTCGTTTCCAAGCTAAAAAAGGCCCAGTCTTATTAAACTCTCCTCATTCGGAAGCTGTTCCATACCCCTGATCATTTTTGTTGCCCTTTTCTGTACTTGTTCCAATTCCAATATATCTTTTTTTGAGACCCGGGGTGACCAGATCGGCACGCAGTAATCAAGGTGTGGGCATACCATGGATTTATATAGAGGCAATATTTTTTTCTGTCTTATTATCTTTCTCCTTCCTAATTATTCCCAACATTCTGTTAGCATTTCTGACGGCCGCTGCACATGGAGTGGATGTTTTCAGAGAACTATCCACAATGACTCCAAGATCTCTTTCCTGAGTGGTAACAGCTAATTTAGATCCCCTCATTTTATATATATAGTTGGGATTATGTTTTCCAGTGTGCATTACTTTGCATTTATCAAAACTGAATTTCATCTGCCATTTTGTTGCCCAGTCACCCGGTTTTGAGAGAGCCCTTTATAACTCTTCACAATCTGCCTGGGACTTAACTATCTTGAGTAGTTTTGTATCTGCAAATTTGGAGACCTCACTGTTTACCCATTTTCCCAGATCATTTATGACTATTTTGAATAGGACTGGTCCCAGTACAGACACCATTATTTCTCTCTCTCCATTCTGAAAACTGACCATTTATTTCTATCCTTTGATGGGAGCACCTTCCCTCTTATCCCATGACAGAGCACTTTGCTTAAGAGCCTTTGTTGAGGGACCTTGTCAAAGGCTTTCTGAAAATCTAAGTACACTATATCCACTGGATCCCCCTTGTCCACGTGGTTGTTGACCCCCCTCAGAGAATTCTAGTAGATTGGTGAGGCATGATTTCCCTTTGCAAAAGGTATATTGACTCTTCCCCAACAAATCATGTGCATCTATATTTCTGAAAATTCTGTTCTTTACTATAGTTTTAACCAATTTGCCCGGTACTGAAGTTAGGCTTACCGGCCTATAATTGCCAGGATTGCCCTTGTAGCCTTTTAAAAAAAAATTGGTGTCATGTTAGCTATCCTCCAGTCATCTGGTGCAGAGGCTGATCTAAATGATAGGTTCCATACCATTGTTAGCAGTTCTAGAATTTCACATTTATGTTCCTCAGAGCTCTTGGGTGAATACCATCTGATCCTGGTGACTTATTACTGTTTAATTTATCAGTTTGTTCCAAAACCTCCTCTGATGACACCTCTAATGATCTGCTCTGTGGGCTGTCCAGCCAGGGCCCGAACAGCTGGAAAGCCGTGTGTCCGCATTGCACCAATTATCATTTTAGTTAGATATCATGTGCAGTCATTTAAGCCTCAGCATGGTTCTGTTGGGGCTATAGTTTCCACTCCACCCTTGGTGGGCTATAGTTCTGTCCCTTCTTCAGGGAAGATATCGAAGTGTGAAGCAGGGCTCACCTGGGCTGAAAGGCTGGGGAAGATGATTCTTGCACTTTCCTCTCTAGGAGGCAAGGCGTGAGTTCAGTACGATTCCGTGGTAGAGTTTTATGGGTGGGTGCCTTTGGCCTAGAACGTCCTGGGTATGGTAACTTTGTTGATACAGTACACTTGAACTTGTGTACGACTTTTGACTTAATACCATGTGAGAGTTTGATAAAAAATTAGCACTGTGCAAAATGAATATAACTCATAGTAAGTGGATTAAAAACTGGCTAAATGATAGCTCTCAAAAAGTACTTCTAAATGGTGACTCCTCATCCGATGGGGGTGTCCCTGAGGGGCGTGGGGGGTTCTTGGTCCAATACTTGGTCCAATAGAACAAAATAATTTCTGCTAAATGTTGCAGATGACACAAAAAATGACACAATGACAAATAAATGATAACGACAAATCACTGATACAGAGTGATGTGGTTCATGTGGTAAGGTGGACTCTTCTCAATAATGTATTTTAATACAGCTAAATGCAACATTGTACATCTAGGAAGCAAGAATACAGGTCACACTTACTGGGTGGGGACTATATTTTGGAAAGCAGGGACACTAAAAAGGATTTAGGATCATGATGGAAACGCTCCCAGTGCAATGCTCTAGCTGTGGCCATGTCTACACTGCAGTCAGAGCTAATGTAGCGTATCCACAGTAGCTTTAATCTAGTATCATGACTAAAAATAGCAGTGTGAAGACGCAGTGTCGCTGATGGCAGGATGGGCTGTACAAGCCAGTCTAGAATCCTGGGTGTGCACTTTCATTGCTAGCCCACGACACCGGGGTCTGTGCCACCACGTCTTCACTGTTATTTGTAGCGGCACTAGCTAGATTAAAGCTATTTTAGGTATGCTGACCCAAACTGCAGTCACAGGCAGGAGGGAGCGTGCTGTATAAGCAGGAGACTATGAAGTAGGAATAAGAGGTGGTATTACTTCTGTATACGAAAGTAGTGAGACCATTACTGGACACTGAGTCTGAGTCTGGTGTCCACACTTCAAAAAGTCTGTTGACAAATTGGAATGGGTTCAGAAAAGAGCTCCGAGAAAGATTTGAGATCTGAAAAACCTTTTGTTCCAGTCAGGGGCGGCTCTAGGTATTTTGCCGCCCCAAGCACGGCAGGCAGGCTGCCTTCAGCGGCTTGCCTGCGGGAGGTCCGCCGGTCCCGCAGCTTCGGTGTCCCCACCGCCGAATTGCCGCCACGGGACCGGCAGACCTCCCGCAGGCAAGCCGCCGAAGGCAGCCTGCCTGCCGTCCTCACGGCGACTGGCAGAGCGCCCCCCGCGGCTTGCCGCCCCAGGCACGCGCTTGGCGAGCTGGTGCCTGGAGCCGCCCCTGGTTCTAGTGAGAGACTAAGGAAGCTCAGTCTGTGCACCTTAACAAACGGAAGATTAGAGGTGACTTGATCGCAGTCTGTAGGTATCTACGTGGGGAAAAGATCCAATGGTAGAGGACTTCTCAATCTAGCACGAAAAGGCATAACCAGGCTGGAAGCTGAATCTAGATAAATTCAGACTAGAAATAAGTCACATTTTTAATGGTGAGGGCAATTAACCATTGGAACAATTTGCCAAGAGATGTAACGAATTATCTGCCACTGGCAGACTTTGAGCCAAGACTGGATATCTTTCTAAAACATACGTTACCGTTCAAACAGTAGTACTGGGCCAGGTGCAGACCCCATTGAGTCTAATGCTTTGGCCCAAGGCGTTTCACTGTCAAGGGTCTCCTGATTAGAGCATTTTCCCCCCGGTGCCTGACAGCCTAAAGCAAGGTTTCTCCAAGTACAGTATATCTGTGGAGCCCAACTGGCTTGAAGTGGCACAAAGGAGGAAGAATGGGCGAGTCCATTTCCACTAAAGACTTTTAGATGAGGACCAGGGTTTGCCATTTGGTTCTGACACAAACGGGAAGGCTGTGGGGTTCACAAACCGAGGTACAACGTGGTCTTTGTCACAGACCAGGTGGGCTGCAACAAGCATCTTTTGGGAAGCTTTTGCTCACCCGCAGATAGAGCCATTTGGGCTCGTCTAACCGGGAGGTGGCGAAAGTGGAGGTGACTCCCATCGGAGAGGAGAGATGTGATTTCGTGGGGCGTTGGAGGAATGGTAATCTGTGTGCCTGGGTAATAATGACTAGTCCAGCCGGATGCAGTGACTCTGCCCCATGCCAGTGCCTTTGGCTGACCAAGATACAAGGATCCCTCCAAGTGCCCTGACGAGCATCCCCTTCCTACTTGCAGCTCCTATTTTTCTTGTTTTGAGTTTGAGCCAGCTGCTGTTCGTCGATGAGCCAGGCACTGTGGCACTTTGGTGACGGTGGAGCATGCATTGGTTTAGATGAGGTATAGTTCTGGGGTGACTGCCTGCTGGCGGATCGTGAGTCTGGGCATCTCCCAGATTCTCTGAGTAGGCTCAGATTAAGCCCCATGACAGGTTTCAGAGGGGTAGACGTGTTAGTCTGTATCAGCAAAAACAACGAGGAGTCCTTGTGGCACCTCAGAGACTAACACATTTATTTGGGCATAAGCTTTCGTGGGATATAACCCACTTCATCAGATGCATGGAGTGGAAAATACAGAGGCAGGTATAAATACACAGCACATGAAAAGATGGGAGTTGCCTTACCAAGTGGGGGGGTCAGTGCTAACGAGGCCAATTCAATTAAGGTGGAAGTGGGCTATTCTCAACAGTTGACAAGAAGGGGTGAATAGGAAAGGAAGAAAAATCACTTGTGTAGTGCTAATGAGTTCTATGTAATCAAGGTAGCTCATTTCAAACAGTTGAGAAGAAGTGAGTATCAGCAGGGAAAAATTAGTTTTTGTAATGACCCATCCACTCCCAGTCTTTATTCAGGCCTAATTTGATGGTGTCCAGTTTGCAAATTAATTCCAGTTCTGCGGTTTCTCATTGGAGTCTGTTTTTGAAGTTTTGTTGTTGAAGAATTGCCACTTTTAAGTCTGTTGTTGAGTGTCCAGGAGTGTCTGCAGGATAGGAGTCTGGGTGATGTGGAGCCGGTGCCCATCAGGAGTCTGTCTGGCAGGCGGTGCTGCAGCGGAAGGAGCACAGCCTTAACGTAACTAAGTGTGGATCACTGGGGGGGATGTGTGAATGCCTTGCGAGAGTAAATGTAACGTGTTCCAAAACTAATTCCTTCCTCAAGGGTGAGGCTAGCTTTGCAGAAGTTAGGGTGGTATCAGAAAGCTTCAGAACCTGAACAGATGTTGTAATTAAGTCTTTGCAGGAGCATATACAGACAAGCAACACACGTGAAAAAATACAGTTTGCTGAATTCTGAATTTTTCTAGCTTTGCATGGAAGCTCCCTCTCCTTGCTGCCATATGCTGAAGGAGAATGTGAGTTTTGCATTGCTGCTCTTTGGTAGTCTCCAAATTTTGTGTCTTCAGTCTTCCCAGCCTAGAGAAACAGTGCTGGTAATGTCTGAGCTTGTCCACATTCAGAAACTCTATCGTGTTTTGAACGTGATTGTGAACAGTCAAGTTAAGTGACACAATGCTGAACACATACTTGTGCTGTCTACACTGACCCTAAATCAGGTTCAGCATCATGTCCTCTATCTTGATTGTTCACAATCCTGTTCAAACACAATGATGCTTTGTAATGTGGACAAGCCCAGTGTAGCTGGGGGCATCTATTCTAGCCTTGAAAAGGAATCGCTCTTGGCAGCATTCTGTGTTTATTATAATGCTGTCCATGATGTGCAAAAGTACATTTCTTCTTTAACTTCCTTCTTTAAATACTAAGGCAGCAGTATGAGTGTGGTTTTAATTAAGGATTTCAGATTGAAACATTTCCGGTTTTATGTTTTGTTTTTTTTCAGGACAGTTTTCAGTTAAAATATTTTACAGTTTTGAAAAATACCAGATGCCCAGTTCAAAAAGTTTGCAAAACCCCCTAACAGTCAGTCCCTCTTCATTTTAGGGCAAATCGGCTCCTGTGACGTTGGAGGAATAGCAGGGGAAGGAGGGTGGCAACGTTAGGGTCAACCATCAGGATTAGTGGGGTCAGAATGAGGTTTGTGGTCTTTAATGAAATACGACGGAGTTGGTTTCCAATCAGTGCCGGGGGAGAGTTCTATTCATACACATAGAATGAAATACCTGAGTTTGTTGTGCTTTGGTTTTACTCTCCCAATGCTGACAGACCAGGACTAGGCCAGAGCTCAATAGCTCTGTTTACTGTTATGTTTGTGACGTACCGGCTAGTGCTTGGGAAAGGTGCCAGGGTGACATGTCCACAGAGCAGGGACAGTCCAGGCAGCTTCCCCAAGCTGGCCCTGCCAGCGTGCCTCACGCCTGACTCACGGGGAAGGGAGTTCAACTTGTAAAATAAAATGATGATTTTGTCACACGTCAGCTGCCATTTACAATAAAACACGTTTCTAAACCTTTTGGTTGCAGACAAAATGTATTGAAAATGTATTCAAAAGGCACAGAAACCAGAAGGCAAAGAAAAAGAGCACCAAAAAAAGAGATGATTTTTAAAAAATCTCTTGGTTCCATGAATTTGGGGGGCGTGACTCTTTATTTTTGGACGCTTGGGGTTGACAAAATCAAAGTCCTAAATTTTAAATGGACGTCTATTGTCTTGTGATGCTTTCCCGGGTCCCTGGGCTTGTGAGGCACCTTGCCATCCCCTCTCCCCGGGTCAGGAAGTCTGGTCTGTGCCACCATGGATCAGCTCCCTGAACAGGCCAGCCTCCAGCACAGGGGCGGGCAAACTTTTTGGCCTGAGGGCCGCATTGAGTTTCATAAATTGTATGGAGGGCCAATTAGGGGAGGGGGTCGTGGCCCGGCCCCCACCTCCTATCTGCCCCCCCCCCCAGGACTCCTGCCCATTTCCACACCCCCTGCTCCCTGACTTTCCCCAAACCCCCACCGCCCCATCCAACCCCTCCTCTCATTCCTGACAGCCCTCCCCGGTACCCCTGCCCCATCCAAACACCCCTTCTCCCTGTCCCCTGACTGCCCCTGGCACCCTTGTCCCTGACTGCCCCCTGCCGCCACATCCAACCCCCCCCCTTCCTGACTGCCCCTCCAACCCCTGTCCCCATTCAACCCCCTGTTCCCCCCCAACCGTCCCAACCCCTATCCACACCCCCACCCCCGACCACCACCCCGAACTCCCGTGCCCTCTATCCATCCCCCCCCCCCCCCCCCGCTCCCTGCCCCCTTACCGTGCTGCCTGGAGTACCGGTGGCTGGATGCACTACAGCCGCGCCGCTCAGCTGGAGCCGGGCCACACGGCTGCCGCCACCACGCAGCACAGAGACCGGGTCAGGCCGGGCTCTGCAGCGGCACTGCCCCAGGAGCTCACAGCCCCGCCGCCCAGAGCATTGCGCCGGCAGCGGAGCGAGTGAGCTGAGGCTGCGGGGGAGGGGGAACAGCAGGGGAGGGGCTGGGGGCTAGTCTCCCGGGCCAGGAGCTCGGGGACCGGGCAGGACGGGCCTGTGGGCCGGATGTGGCCCGCTGGCCATAGTTTGCCCACCTCTGCTCTAGTGCACCAGTGCTGCCCTGCAGGCCCTCAAAGGCCTTGCTTTCCCTGTACAGTCCTCGACAGGCAAATGCCGACCCCTGAGTTCTCCAAACATCCTGCTGCAGGGCCCAGCCCATTCCCTGGACACTCCCAGCTGCACAATTCCCACAGGAACAGTACACCCCAGCTTGTCGGTCAGCTCAGGCTCCCCACTCACTCGCTCGACACCCGCACTGAAATACAGATCTAATACAGTGAAACAAGAACACATTTATTATCAAAGAACAGATAGATGCAAGTGATAGAAAGTAAGAATATTGGAACAAATGGTTACACGTAAAACAAAATCATCACGTACTTTCCAGAGCCTAAACTTAGCTAACAAGGCATTCCCCTAAGTTCTTTCCACAGCGTTTTCAACCGGCCTGGCTGAGATCCCCTCTCCAAAGCTCAAGCCTGCCGCAGCTTGTCTTCATAGACTGAATGAATAACTGGGCGTTCGTCTGCACTCCAGATAGTTTCAAAAGTTCCTTACTCTTAAATAGGACAACCCCTGCGACCATCGCAATCTGTGGATTAGTATTTCCTCAGACAGTAAATGGGCATCCATTGTGAAGCATACAATACTTAATTTGCTCATGAATGGATCGCCATTTGGTGACCTGCTTTAACTCACAGACCTAGTGAATACCATTTTCAGTATATATACATAACTCTTCACATATTTTCCATACCTACATTTTGCAATGATTATGCTGACCAGTGTGACACAGACTTTCATTAGAGACCTTACATGACCGTCTTTGACAGACGAGTATGTAGATATCAGATCTAGAAGCTTCCTGTAACCCTTATGGACCCCTGTGCCCTCTGCCAGTTTCCATCAAGAGGTCCTTGGGGCATGTGCAGATTTAAACATTTCTGAGGACTGGAAACAGAGCATTTTTCTTGGCCCAGAAAGTTTTATACTTTAGTAAAGCAAGAACCACAGGAGATGGAAGTGGGAAAGATCTCGTCAGCCATATTCTTCCCTAGTGTGACTTCATGGATTCCAGGAATGCATTTAGCTTATTCCCTCTCTGTGCAGGAGTATTCTGATACATCTCGCATATCTGTCATGTGACAGCTTTTTAGCTAGACAGCAAACATACAACATAATGGCTGGTGAATTAGTTGAAGAGAAATGTAGATTCAATGCACCAATTTACTGTGGTTAAGAAGTTATTGTGAGTGAGCAGACATTAAAATGTGCTCAGCATTTGTACCACTAGTATTACAGTGTAAATATGTAATGTGCAACCAGGTGTACGCGGGTGAGGGGTCCCATCCATGCAGTAAGGCAGGGGAAATGGCTGCCCTCTGAGTACTGTGACTGGCGTGTGTTCAGCAGTCTCCGCCCTGTTCCATTTCACACAGCTGCACCCACCAAATGGCCGAGGCATAATCTTTGTCACGTGTGGAGCTTGTTGTCTATTTTGGTAACACTTCTCTGAGGAGAAGATTATGATAGGCAGGAACTGTGCTTTTCCTGCACGTGCCATGTGTAACAGCTGGGAGTATGAGGCGTATACGACACAAACGCCGGGCCTTCCTGTGATGTTTTGTAGCAGGGACACTCTGGTCTGCTGGTGCTGCTGAATATGGTCACGTAATGAACTACTGTGCTATATAATACATACCCATGAGGCAGCGGAGTTAGCGCTGCTTTGAATCCTGATGTCTGTGAGATTCAATCATATCAATTCTCATCCTTAATGCTGCAGTGCATTCTTTTCTGGGGTGGAACACAGCCGATGTTTAACAACATACAAAGAACAATACATAGCATCTTAAGGCAAGAAATGAATATCATATCCACCTGTTTCAGAGTAGCAGTCGTGTTAGTCTGTATCCGCAAAAAGAACAGGAGTACTTGTGGCACCTTAGAGACTAACACATTTATTAGAGCATAAGCTTTTGTGGGCTACAGCCCACTTCTTCGGATGCATATAGAGTGGAATAAATATTGAGGAGATATATATATACACACACATACAGAGAGCATGAACAGGTGGGAGTTGTCTTACCAACTCTGAGAGGCCAATTAAGTAAGAGAAAAAAAACTTTTGAAGTGATAATCAAGATAGCCCAGTACAGACAGTTTGATAAGAATTGTGAGAATACTTACAAGGGGAGATAGAGTCAATGTTTGTAATGGCTCAGCCATTCCCAGGCCTTATTCAATCCTGAGTTGATTGTATCTAGTTTGCATATCAATTCCAGCTCAGCAGTCTCTCGTTGGAGTCTGTTTTTGAAGTTTTTCTGTTGTAAGATAGCCACCCGCAGGTCTGTGTCACCACACAAAGTTGGCCTTACCAGGCCCAATCCAGTGCCAGCGTAGTAGATGGTTTGTCATAGGTGACAAGCTGCAGAAGTGTTTGCTCAGAAGCACCTGCTGGTGGTTTGGTTATTCCTCATGCTGTTGGGTTACTGGAGTTTGAGAAATGTTCCCTCCTGTCGCTGAGGGCTTCAGGGTTCATTAGTTCATTTTTCATGCTTACTCTAAGGTTTTACCTAATAAAAAGTTCTTGTTCCCTGGTGTTTATTACAGAATCACAGGCACTGGAGATGGAAAGGGCCTGCTGGCATGAGATTGTCTCCACTTTGTATCACAAGGGCCCTGGTTAGGGTTACCATTCATCCGGATTCCCCCGGACATGTCCAGATTTTTGAGCTAAAAATAGCGTCCGGGGGGAATTTGTAAATGTCCGGACTCCCCCCCCCCCCCCCCATGCAGAGCGCGCGCGGCTAACAGGGCAGCCGGCTGGATGGTGCCACTTACATGGGGCTCCGACAGCCAGAGAGACCCTCCTCCGCTTCCCCTGCAGCAGAGATCACTCCCTCCCTCCCTGCATTCGCAGATCGCCTCCGGCAGTCTGGAGCGCCTCCCCGGCTCCTCCTCCCCAGCCAGCCAGCGTGCTGGGACGAACGGCTCAGGTCCTTCCTGAGCAAGTTCACAGAGACATTAGGCGAAGGCCAACAACAAGGGGGCCAGGGGGTTGGAGAAGGGGCAGGGAGGTTCTGGAGGGGGCAGTCAAGAGACGGGGGGGTCGGGAGTTCGGGGGGGGACTTTCTGGGGGAGGGTGTGGATAAGGTTTTGGGCAGTCAGGGTACAGGTAGGGGGTAGGGTCCTGGGGGGCAGTTGGGGGGGTCTTAGGAGGGGGAGTTAGGGGATAAGGAACAGGGAGGCTTAGGTAGGGGGTGGGGTTCTGGAGGGCAGTTAGGAGCAGGGGTCCCAGGAGGGGGCAGTCAGGGGACAAGGAGTGGGGGGGAGGGTTGGGAGTTCTGGGGGGGCTGTCAGGGGGTGGGGAGTGGTTGGATGGGGCGTGGGAGTCCCAGGGGTCTGTCTGGGGGTGGGGGTGTGGATAAGGGTTGGGGCAGTCAGGGTACAGGTAGGGGGTAGGGTCCTAGGGGGCCAGTTAGGATGGGGGGAGGGTCTCAGGAGGGGGCAGTCAGGGGACAAGAGGCAGGGAGGCTTAGGTAGGGGGTGGAGTCCTGGGGGGCAGTTAGGGGCAGGGGTCCCAGGAGGGGGCAGTCAGGGGACAAGGAGCGGGGGGGAGGGTTGGGGATTCTGAGGGGGGCGGGAAGTGGGTGAGGCAGGGGCGGGGCTAGGGCAGGACGGGGGTGGGGCTAGGGCGAGTCTCCTCCCGTCCTCTTTTTTGCTTGCTGAAATATGGTAACCCTAGCCCTGGTCTGGTCCAGCTTTAAATGACACAAATTCCTGGGCTTTGACCGACTCTGCGAAACAATTCCAGAGCCTCCTAGGTCTCTCAGCCTGGGAGATTTTCCTGATGTGCACCTTGAGTTTTAATGTGAAAGCCATGCTCCTCCAATTAGCAGGGAGGGAAGGTTGTTCAGCATGCTGTGTTCCTCCGCCCAGGAATCCACGTCCATTCCCAGCTGCCTGCCTGTTGGGGGTTCGCAGATTGTTGAGTGTTTGAAGAGCTGACCACTTCTTGCCTATTTGGGAATGCTTTTAAATTGTTCCAGAAACGGCTGTTTGTTGATAAATCGGGGTGATCAGAGAGGAGTGTTTTAGCTAAACTGTAAAAGCAGGAATGAACTTTAGTGCAGCGGTGCCAGCTGTCATTGTATTTAGAAACACACATAATAGATTCTGTAGCTTTTCAGACAGCTGCTCTTATAGCCACATAAAACAGTCATTCTGTCAGCAGAGCAGAGATATGTTATATCTGGAATCACATTCCCGGGACCAGTGTGTACCCCCCTCCATTGTTATAGATACAGAGCTGACGGGAAGACACATTTGCAGCGCCAGCCCCTGATCTGACACCAAGATGCACATGTTAGTTTTGAGACATAAAAGAAAAAAAGAAAAATGCCTGTTCTGGGGCTTGAACCCATCATCCAGAGCTGCGGATAGAACCTACACCCATGCGCCCCAATTCTTGCTGATGGGGACTAGAGGGTATAACCTCTGACTGGCATCAAAGACCCTTGCGAGTGGGTGATTTAACTCAGTCCCCACAGCTGCTGTTCAAGACTCTTGCTAGTTGGAGATGGAATTTACAATCCATAGCTTTCCATAGTGCTTCTTACTGAGACTTACCCCCTGCTCTCTCTTCTTCTTCCCACCTAGACCTTGGGGCTGTCACCCAATCTCCTTACAGTCGGGGCCACAATGTCCTCTTAGCGCTTTACCAAGCATTGCGCCTGGATCTGAGAGCTGGGAATTGAAATCACAGACCCATGGCAACGATCTAGGCTCTTTGCCATTCTGAGATTGAACCCAGATCTCAGGGCTCCTCTCAAGCTCCATGTCAATTTACACTTGTGCCTAGAAACCATTGCTGTCACATGGCTCGTCGCCATTTGAGGAGTGAAACCTGAGCCCCCCCTGCCCATCTGAGCTCTTCTCCAGCTAGAGGCAGAGCCCAGAGTTCTTTCCCTTTTCTCCCCATTGGAGGATTAAGGCCAGTCCCGACTGTTCGCTGAACTCGATACCCCAGGTCCAACGTCTTTTATCGAAGCCATTTACAGTGTTTGGATTCGTGCCCTGTCCCTTGGCTGGTATCAGAAGCATTATATCAATTTGGGATTCATTGCACAAACTAGGGCTGTCAGCCAAACTCCGTAGCAGTGAGATATTGAACCCAGAGCTCATGGTTGTCTTCCTAGCTCTATGCCAGCTGGGAACTGAGCCCACAATCCATGGCTGTCATCCAAGATCCCTATTAGTGAAGGACTGACACACACCCCCAGACTGCTATTTATGTATCGTGGCCTGGGGGCTGAATCTAGATCCTGTGGTCATTGGAATCACCTGCATAATGGCCAGGAAGTGAAAAATCTAGAAAACTGAGCATCCATATTCATCTGCTCAAAGATCTGAGAGATGACAACTGTCCCATTGGCGCCAGGCTCCCTAGAGATTTGTTGGGGAACAGCCCCAGATCTCCCATCTGTCATCCAGCTGGATCTAAAATCCAGGTTCTTGTTAATGCACTGTGTACGGTATTGTTTTACTAGCTGGGGGCATTAAAGGCAGGTTCCTCTGACTTTCAGGTACTTCTTCAGATGGCATTGAACAAAATCCCTTCTGTATTGCATTAGACAGCACAAGCCTCTGTCAAAGCACTTCCCTTCACTCACAGCAGATTACCAATACTGTTCCTTGCCTTAGGAACCACACCCAGCAGCCCTGGACACCAGGTGCCTTAGCAACATTTGTAGTGTTACAAGGAGATGATGGAAGCTAGATGGAAGTAGAGAACAGATCTGCCCACCTTCACTCTTTTTCAGAGAGACCAGAAACTGGGCAAAGTGAAGGGAGCGCCTCAGGCCAGGACCTCACCTAATGTCTGTCTGAACCAAACAGCTCCCTGCTCCCAACAGATTTGCTCGGTATTTTTAAAATATCTTTAAATGATCTGGTTGTACTGCACAGGCAATGCTTGAGACTAGTAAAACCAAACTGCCTGAATTCCTCATCTGGGATGGGCAGAATTGGACGATGGGGACCAATGACTGAATGGGTTACATCCTACGTCTAGACAATGATAACATTCAATGTGGGTAGGACATTTCCAAGAATTCTTTAACAGAAACCTAGAGTAGAAAAATCTGCAAGTGCTCTTGTGGTTCACACTGAATTTCGTGTCAGAGCCGGGCTTCTAGTTGGTGGTAAGTGTGCAAGCCGTAGACTGTGGGGCTCCGGCTTTCCCGTCCCAGCTCTGACACTGATAGGGCCCGTTGAATGCATAGAGAGATTCCAAACAAGCTGTGACTCTTTCAGGGGTTACCTGGGGTGAATCACTACTGCCTGCTTATACTGTGAGAGAGCCTTGTCTGTGCCCACCAGGAGAAATCTCTGCAACTCTGCCAGCCACTGGCAGCAAAAGTGCTACGCCTACCTTGTTACACTCGAGTGCCCAGCCCCTGGTCTTCTGGACACCCACAATGGACAGTGATCCGCTGCCTTTGGGAAAGCGGTGCACCCGAGTTCACTGGCTTCTCCTCCGTTCAGCACTCCCCTTAGCACAAGCCACTCGGGCCTGTCTGTGGTAAAACCAAATGGAAGTTTATTTCATAAAGCTTGAGTTAAAGAGTCAAATAAAAGCAAGTCAAAGGATTTGGAAATATAAGGTTACCGTTAAAAGAAAAACATACCATGCAGCCTAAAGCCCATGTTTATTAATGAGTTCCTCCTCCAGTCTAATAAGTATTTCTCACCCAATGGTCAGTCCTCAAGAGGTCATCTAGTCCATACCCCCACACCAAGGCAGAACCAAGTAAACCTAGAGATTGTCCAACCTATTCTTAAAAACCTCCCGCGATAGGATTCCACCGCCTCTCTTGGTAACCTCTTCCAGGATTTCAGTATCCTTATAGTTAGAAAGATTTTCCTAATGTCTGTTCTAAATCTCCCTTGCTGTAGATTAAGCCCGTTACTTCTTGTCCTACCTTTAGGGGACATGGAGAACAGTTGATCCCTGTCCTTTTTAGAACAGCCCTTAACAGATTCAAAGATTGTTATCAGGTCCTCCTCAGTCTTCCTTTCTCAAGACTAAACATGCCCAGTTTTTTAACCTTTCCATCTAGGCCACGTTTTCTAAACTTTTTATAATTTTTGTTGCTCTCCTCTGGACTCTCTGTTTGTCCACATCTTTCCTAACGCATGGTGCCCAGAATTGACACAGTATCCAGCTGAGGCCTCACCAATGCCTAGAAGAGCAGGACAATGACAACCTGTGTCTTGTATACGACACTCCTGTTAATACACTCTAGAACGATATTGGCCTTTTATAGACTCATAGACTTTAAGGTCAGAAGGGACCATTATGATCATCTAGTCTGTCCTCCCGCATGATGCAGGCCACAAAAGCTGACCCACCCCCTTTCCCTTAACTCAGCTGTTGAAGTCCCCAAATCCTGTGATTTAAAGACTTCAAGTCGCAGAGTATCCCCCAGCTAGCGACCCCCGCCCCATGCTGCGGAGGAAGGCGAAAAACCTCCAGGGCCTCTGCCAATCTACCCTGGAGGAAAATTCCTTCCTGACCCCAAATATGGCGATCAGTAGAACCCCGAGCATGCAGGCAAGATTCCCCAGCCAGACCCCCATTGACCATTGATACTATTTACCAGCGATGCCACGTTGTTGACCAATTGACTAAAATCACATTATCCCATCAAACCATTCCCTCCATAAACTTATCTAGCCTTTTTCACAGCTGCATCACATTGTTGACTCGTATTCAATTTGTTATCTACTATAACCCACAGATCCTTGTCAGCAGTACTACCGCCTAGCCAGTTATTCCCCATTTTGTGGTTGTGCATTTGATTTTTTTCTTTCCTAAGTGAAGCACTTTACATTTGTCTTTACTGAATTTCCTCTTCTTGTTTTCAGACCAGTTCTCCAATTTGTCAAGGTCGTTTTGAATTCTAATCCTGTCCTCCAAAGTGCTTGCAGCCACTCCCAGCTTGGTGTCATCTGCAAATTTTATAAGCATACTCTTCGCTCCATTATCCAAGTAATTAATGAAAAGATTGAATAGTACCAGGACTGATGCCTGCAGGATTCCTGTAGATATGCCCTCCCAGTTTGACAATGAATCATTAATAACTACTCCTAAGAGTATGGTCTTTCAACCAATTGTGCACCCACTTTATAGTAATTTCATCTAGACCACATCTCCCTACTTTGCTTATGGGAATGTGTCAAAAGCCTTACTAAAATCAAGGTGTATCACATCTACTGCTTTCCCCCATCCACTAGCCCAGTAACCCAGTCAACAAAGGAAATTAGGTTGGTTTGGTATGATTTGTTCTTGACAAATCCGTGCTGGCTATTCCTTATAATCCTGTTACCCTTCAGCTGCATACAAATTGATTGTTTAATAATTTGTTACAATATCTTTCCAGGTATCTAAGTTAAGCTGACTGGTCTATAATTCTCCGGGTCCTCTTTGTTTCCCCCTGGGACCTCACCCATCCTCCAGGAGTTCTCAAAGACAACTCAGCTCCTTAAGAATCCTAGGATGAATTTCATAGCCTCTGCTGACTTGAAGATGTCTAAATTATCTAAATATTCTTTAACCTGATCCTTTCCTATTTTGGCTTGCATTCCTTCCCCTTGTTAATATTGTGTTGAGTATCTGGTCACCATTAACCTTTTCAGTGAATAGTGAAGCAAAATAGGCATTAAACCCCTCAGCCTTCTTGATATCATCAGTTATTAGGTCTCCTTCCCCACTAAGTGAGAACAGGCGTTCTCATGGCACTGTTATAGCTGGCGTCACAAGATATTTTCGTGCCAGACACGCATGCTTCAACCACCATTCCGGGGACATGCGTCTATGTTGATGACGGGTTCTGCTTGAAAACCATCCAAAGCAGTGCGGACCGATGCATGTTCATTTGCATTATGTGAGTCAGATGCCACCAGCAGAAGGTTTTCTTTTTTGGTGGTTCGGGTTCTGTAGTTTCTGCATTAGACTTCTGGAAGCATGCTCCACACCTCGTCCCTCTCAGATTTTGGAGGGCACTTCAGATTCTTAAACCTTGGGTCGAGTGCTGTAGCTATCTTTACAAATCTCACATTGGTACCTTCTTTGCATTTTGTCAAATCTGCAGTGAAAGTGTTCTTCAAATGAACAACAACATGTGCTGGGTCATCATCCGAGACTGCCATAACATGAAATATATGGCAGAATGTGGGTAAAACAGAGCAGGGGACGGACAATTCATAGAATCATAGAATATCAGAGTTGGAAGGGACCTCAAGAGGTCATCTAGTCCAACCCCCTGCTCAAAGCAGGACCAATTCCCAGCTAAATCATCCCAGCCAGGGCTTTGTCAAGCCGGGCCTTAAAAACCTCCAAGGAAGGAGACTCCACCACCTCACTAGGTAACGCATTCCAGTGTTTCACCACCCTCCTAGTGAAACAGTTTTTCCTGATATCCAACCTGGACCTCCCCCACTGCAACTTGAGACCATTGCTCCTTGATCTGTCATCTGCCACCACTGAGAACAGCCGAGCTCCATCCTCTTTGGAACCCCCTTTCAGGTAGTTGAAGGCTGCTATCAAATCCCCCCTCATTCTTCTCTTCTGCAGACTAAACAACCCTGTTCCCTCAGCCTCTCCTCATAAGTCACATGCTCCAGACCCCTAATCATTTTTGTTGCCCTCCGCTGGACTCTTTCCAATTTTTCCACATCCTTCTTGTAGTGTGGGGCCCAAAACTGGACACAGTATTCCAGATGAGGCCTCACCAATGCCGAATAAAGGGGAACGATCACGTTCCTCGATCTGCTGGCAATGCCCCTACTTATACAGCCCAAAATGCCGTTAGCCTTCTTGGCAACAAGGGCACACTGTTGACTCATATCCAGCTTCTCGTCCACTATGACCCCTAGGTCCTTTTCTGCAGAACTGCTACTTAGCCATTCAGTCCCTAGTCTGTAGCAGTGCATGGGATTCTTCCGTCCTAAGTGCAGGACTCTGCACTTGTCCTTGTTGAACCTCATCAGGTTTTTTTTGGCCCAATCCTCTAATTTGTCTAGGTCCCTCTGTATCCGATCCCTACCCTCTAGTGTATCTACCACGCCTCCTAGTTTAGTGTCATCTGCAAACTTGCTGAGAGTGCAGTCCACACCATCCTCCAGATCATTAATAAAGATATTAAACAAAACTGGCCCCAGGACCGACCCTTGGGGCACTCCGCTTGAAACCGGCTGCCAACTAGACATGGAGCCATTGATCACTACCCGTTGAGCCCAACGATCTAGCCAGCTTTCTATCCACCTTACAGTCCATTCATCCAGCCCATACTTCTTTAACTTGGCGGCAAGAATACTGTGGGAGACCGTATCAAAAGCTTTACTAAAGTCAAGGAATAACACATCCACTGCTTTCCCCTCATCCACAGAGCCAGTTATCTCATCATAGAAGGCAATTAGGTTAGTCAGGCACGACTTCCCCTTCGTGAATCCATGCTGACTGTTCCTGATCACTTTCCTCTCCTCTAAATGTTTCATAATTGATTCCTTGAGGACCTGCTCCATGATTTTTCCAGGGACTGAGGTGAGGCTGACTGGCCTGTAGTTCCCCGAAATTCTCCCCCAAGGAGTTCAGTCACAAATTTAATTAATGCAGTATTTTTTTAACGAGCGTCATCAGCATGGAAGCATGTCCTCTGGAATGGTGGCCAAAGCATGAAGGGACATATGAATGTTTAGCATATCTGGCATGTAAATACCTTGCAGTGCTGGCTACAAAAGTGCCATGCAAATGCCTGTTCTCACTCTCTGGTGACATTGTAAATAAGAAGCAGGCAGCATTATCTCCTGTAAATGTAAACAAACTTGTTTGTCTTAGTGATTGGCTGTACAAGAAGTAGGACTGAGTGGACTTGTAGGCTCTGAAGTTTTACATTGTTTTGTTTTTGAGTGCAGTCATGTAACCAAAAAAAATCTACATTTGTAAGATGCACTTTCAGTACAAAGAGATTGCACTACAGTACTTGTATGAGGTGAATTGAAAAATACTATTTCTTCTGTTTATCATTTTTACAGTGCAAATATTTGTGATCAAAATATGCACTTTGATTTCAGTTACAACACAAAATACAAGATATATATGAAAACGTAGAAAAACATCCAAAATATTTAATACATTTCAATTGGTAGTCTCTTGTTTAACAGTGCGATTAATCGCAATTAATTTTTTTAAGTTAATCGCGTGACTTAACTGCGATTAATCGACGGCCCTAATTATAAAGTTTTATTTTTGTTGAGAGGCGTCTGTTGTGGGATTTCAGGACTTTGTTACGTGGCTTCCCTAGTGTCTGAGGAGCTTTCTGACTCCTGTTTGTGATCTTTGTCAAGAGATCCATCACTGGAGAGATTGCTGCCGAGAGAGGTAAAATTGCCGACTTGCTTTAGGTGGATTCCACTAATGGATGGGCTGGGGGTACGGCACAGAGCGATAAAGATGATTGCTGCAACAGCACCGTTTACTCCAGGCTGATTGTGAGACCAAACAATTTGGATGCTTCAGTGAAGTGATCTACAATGCACTGGAGATCTCCCTCTGTGTGTGCTAGGAGGGCACAATCATCTGCAAAGCGTGCTTCTCTTCGGAGTAGTTCTGTTACTTCTGTTTTTGCTTTAAGCCTTGTAAGATTGAAGATTGAGCTATTGTGTCTGTATCTGATGGGTATGCCTCCGTTGAGCCCATTTGTAGCCCGGTTGAGGACTTGGGTGAAAAAGAGGTTGAACAGTACAGGGGCAAGGACACAGCCTTGTTTGACTCTATTTACAATGGGAAAAGAGTCAGTGAGATCTCTGTTAAAAAGTACCTGACCCTGCATCCCCTCATGGAATAAACGAACGATTTTTACCAGTTTTGGTGGGTAACCAAGTTTGCTGAGGATCATCCATAATTAAGGCTGCGAGTCTGTCATGGAGGTCATGGAAGTCCTGGATTCCGAGCCGGGCAGCCCCTGGGCCAGCAGCACCAGCAGCAGTTTGGGTGTGGGAGGGGGCTCAGGGCTAGGGACAGGGGGTTGGAAGGTGCGGGTGGGTGCTTACCTTGGGGTGGGGGGCTCCCAGCTCCCACTGGCATGGCCCTGCAGCTCCTAGGTGGAGGATGGGCCAGGCAGGGGGCTCCGCGCGCTGCCCGTGCCTGCAGGCCCCACCCCCTCTGCCTCCCCCACAGCTCCCATTGGCTGCAGTTCCCGGCCAATGGGAGCTGGGCAGCTGGCACTTGTGGTGGGAGAAGCGCACAGAGTAGGGAGCCCCCGCCAACCCTCTTCCCCAGCACCTGCGGGGGTCTCAGGCCGCACGCCGCTGCCTGGCCCTCCCCCCTCCAGCACCAGCAGGGGTCCCGGGCTCTGCACTGCTGCCCAACCCCCAGCACCAGCAAGGTTCCGGGCCACCTCCCCTAGCACTCGAGGCGCCTCCAGACCGCCCCCCCCCCCCCCCCCCGAGCACCCGCGGCCCCCCGCCCAATTTTTAGTTAGGAATATGTAATAAAAGTCATGGACAGGTCACGGGCTGTGAATTTTTGTTTACTGCCTGTGACCTGTCCATTACTTTTACTAAAAATAACCATGACTAAAATGTAGCCTTATCTATAATCCTTCTCTATTGACTGTATCAAATGCTTTTGTCAAATCAATGAAAACACTGAACAGATTCATGTTTTGTTTGATACATTTTTCTTGTATTTGCCTGATACTGAAAATCATGTCTCTGGTGCTAGGACCAGGTCTGAATCCATACTGAGTCTCAGGTAGATTGGCTTCTGAGACAGATGAAATCAGTCGGTTCAGGAGGACACAAGCAAAGATTTTTCTAGCGACAGATAGGAGAGATATTCCACAGTAGTTATTGCAGACCATTTTGCTGCCTTTATTTTTAAATAAAGGAATAATTGTGGCAACAAAACTGATTATAAGCACATGACTTATGAGGAGAGGCTGAGGGAACAGGGATTGTTTAGTCTGCAGAAGAGAAGAATGAGGGGGGATTTGATAGCTGCTTTCAACTACCTGAAAGGGGGTTCCAAAGAGGATGGATCTAGACTGTTCTCAGTGGTGGTAGATGACAGAACAAGGAGTAATGGTCTCAAGTTGCAGTTGGGGAGGTTTAGGTTGGATATTAGGAAAAACGTTTTCACTAGGAGGGTGGTGAAGCACTGGAATGGGTTCCCTAGGGAGGTGGTGGAATCTCCTTCCTTAGAGGTTTTTAAGGCCCGGCTTGACAAAGCCCTGGCTGGGATGATTTAGCTGGGAATTGGTCCTGCTTTGAGCAGGGGGTTGGACTAGATGACCTCTTGAGGTCCCTTCCAACCCTGATATTCTATGATTCTATGATCTTTGAAGTCTTGTGGCATTTCTTCACTATCCCAGATGTCCGTAAGGATCTTCTGGAGTGTTGTTACCACCTTTGGACCCGCAGATTTATATAGTTCTGCCGGTATCCCATCTCTGCCCGAGGACTTTCCGAGTTCATCAAACTGATTGTCTTTTGTATTTCTTCAAGTGAGGGTGGTGAGTCAAGGTGGTGCTGAATAGGCTTTTGAGGTATCTGATTAATAGCACTTGTTGCAGTTGAGGATGGTCTGTTCAGTAGTTGGTTGCAATGTTCAACCCATCTCTATTCCATGCCATGTTTGTCTTTGATGACTGTCCTGTCATCAGCCATCATGAACAAAGCTGTGCCCACCTTTGAAGGTCCATAGACTAGCTTCAAGGAATCAAAGAACTTCTTTGTTTCATTTGTTTCTGCGTACATTTGAGTATCTTCTGCTACCTTCTCCCACCATTTATCTTGTATCAAGTGTAGTTGTCTTTGTGCTTTGCTTTGCAGGTGTTTGAATCTCTCTCTCTCTCTCTGAGGTGGACTGAATATCATTTTGCAAGACTGGGAAAGCCTCTTTTTTTTTTTCTTTCAAGAGTACTGTGATTTCCTGATCATTTTCATTAAACCAGTGAGCCCAAGAGCTCATGGTGAACCATTTTCTTCCATACAAAGAGGTCACTTGCAGTTTTTTGTACCATCTCTCTAAATTCCTCTCATGAGACAGGGTTATCACGAAGGTTGGTTTCTAGGGAACTTTGTAGCTTGTCTCAGTAGGATGCATGGTTTAGTTTAACAATATCAGGAGACATCTTGATTGTTTGTTCCCACATGCCTGAAATGCCCCCAATGTGTAAATTCAGTATTGACCAAATCATTCTATGATCCATCCAACATTTTGCTCCATGCGTGGTTCTGGTGATTTGGTGATCCTGACATTGTCGGACAATGATGTAATCTAGAAGATGCCATTGTTTGGATCTGAGTAGTAGTTTTATATGTAGTTTTATATTTGTCTGCCTGTCTGAAGATGGTATTTGTAATTGTCAGGCTATATTCTGCAGACTTGCTTAGAAGAAGAAGACCATTTTCATTCATTTCTCCATTCCCATTTTTCCCAGTGACACTTTGCCAGTTGTTATCATTACCTCCACTGGCATTGAAATCTCCTAGGATGATTAGTGTGTCACTTTGTGGTGTTGACTTGATGAGAGAGTCGAGATCAGAGTAGAACTATTCCTTAGCATCATCAGGGCTTGTTAAGGTGGGCGCATACGCACTGATGATATTTAGTGGTAGCCGGAGTTTAATGAATCGTTTGTTGACGCCTGTTGGAAAGTCTTCAAGATATCGCAAGAGTTTGGTCTTGATGGCAATTCCCACTCCATGGATTCTATCTTCATGTGGTTCTTTTCCCTTCCAAGAGAAGGTGTAGCCCCAGCCGGTTCTGTAGTAAAGCCCTCGTCGGCCAGTCTAGTTTCGCTGAGTGCTGTAATGTCAATGTCATACCAGGCTAGCTCTTTCAAAAGGAGAGCTGTTCGTTCAGATCAAGAGGTATCATCTTTGTCTATCATAGTCCTGATGTTCCAAGCAGCAATCTTTAGTGTTTTTTTAGTTATCTTTAGTTTTCAACTGTGTTGAGGATGAGGTAAGCTTGCCGGATTTAATTTGGGCAGGCAATGTTTGAGGCTCCTTTTCTAGGCCCTTCCCTTACAAAGGGAGAGCAGTTCTGCTCTGTCACCTGGGGTGTTGCCGAGCTTCCTTGCTGCTCTTGGGTCAGGGATGGGCGACCAATGTCCCAGGCCGCCTGCGTGCAGGCTTGTGGCTATGACTGCCAGGAATCATTGTCACCTGTCACTTTGCCTCTTCCCCATCGCACAGGACTGTTAAAGCGAGATGTGCATGAATGACGTGTGCGTGAAGTTGATAAAATGGGAGAGTCGTTGCACTGGGACAATCCCATTCTCTCAGCTGCTGAAGCTTGGCCCAGTGGCACAAAGGCTGTTACAACTGAAGGCTTCTTTAGCTGCAGTGGATAGCCATGACTTCTCTAGCGCCCCATCATGCCTTTCGCCTTCCACAATATGCTGCTTTTGAAGCAATATATGGTCTCTTTCGCCTTGTCTACCAGAATGGTCTTGGTATGCTTGGGGAGGGTAATCCCTAAATCACCGTCACTTTCCACACTTCTGGTTACCCTCCCCTGGTTTAGCCCGCCTGCTGAGGCAGCTTACCGGGGTGTGGCCGCTGTCGCCTACTTACAGCTACTTGGAGCCACTGGGTGTCCAGTGAGGACCAGAGAGGAAAAGAACCATGCAAGGAGTGCGGCAGTTCGAATCACTCAAAGGTGCCACCTCTCCCATACACCCCATTTCTGCAGTAGGATGGATGCAAATCAGCCTCCTGTCTATTGCAGACGGTGCTAAACATGGGAAAAGTCAGGGCAGGGGTGGGGGGCAGAAGCTCACTGTGACTGGGGGGAAGGAACCCAGATATAGGCAGGGGAGCGAGGAGAGCTACGGAGACCCGGGGAGTGGGAGGAGGGGCAGCTGGCGGGTTGGGAAGGGGCATTCTTGGCAGTCCCTACTGCAGTGCCGCAGAAGCCGGTGCCCTGTGCTCCCCCGGCTCCTTGGCTATGGGTGCCCTGTGCATGACACCCCCTGCCCAGGTGCCGGTGCCCTGCTCCCCACCCCACCCCAGTGGCACGGAGCATGGGGCAGAAACATATGTCAGCCCCTCTCCCTCCCCAGTATTTCCATTGTGGAGGCACCAGCATCCCCCGCTCTCCAGTTCTGCCACCCCTGGGAAAAGTATCCTTCTGTGGGCCGAAGAGGTAAACAGTGCATCCGAAGAAGTGGGCTGTAGCCCACGAAAGCTTATGCTCTAATAAATTTGTTAGTCTCTAAGGTGCCACAAGTACTCCTGTTCTTTTTGAGGTAAACAGTGTAGCTGTTAAAAATGTTGGATTTAAACAAGGGTAATTGTAGGCAGCAGGTGAGACCTGGCTCTCGTCCGAACACTCCTAGGATTCTAGCCAAAGTTCTCTTTCTAAGCAGAGTTCTTGCCCTTTTGAGGACTAAGTAGCCGTAGCTGTGCCTGATCCACTGAACCCTCTGGGTCTGAGTCAATGGGTTAAGTGCATTACACGACTGGAACTCAGCTGTGCGCCACTCAAACATCTAGAATAGTTCAGAACTGTTTGAAAAAAGGCTAAGGACCTGCCTTTCCTCTGCTGTAGAAGTTCTTTTCTCTGCCCCGGCTTCGCTGAGCTGTATATAGGATGTTGGGTTGGTGGGTTCCCTCCCCCCCCCCTTTATGTTTGTTAAACTGCTTAAAATGTTAGTATAAAAACCCAAGTTTTCCTCTTCCCAGGTGGGCGGGTGTGGGGCTATCACACCCCAGGCCCCGATTCTCTCCGCTTCTTTGTCTCTTTTTTTCTGGTTCTCTACTATTCATTTTCAGATTTTTTTTTTTTTAATTCTTGGATTGTGTTTTTGTTCAGATAACTCAAACCAGCCTCTCTTTCCTCTTGCTCGCTAATATTTCTGACGTGGCATGGTCATGGCCCGGAATGAGAAATAAGACTTAAAAAAAAAGGAAGGAAGGAAAAGATAGAAAGAAAGAAAGTTGTGAATGTTAGAAAATCATTTACTGAGCATCCACAATCTCGTACTTTCCTTAACTGAACATAGCACTGGCCATGTTAGCCGATACCATTGACTGAACAAGACAAGGACCCTGCCTGTGGCAATGGTCAGTGTTCTGGAGAAGCTGATAGAAGAAAAACTCCACCATGGGTGTACCGGAATCCCTTCCTGACCCATAGTGATAAAATACAACCTGAAGCATGAACTTGGATTACTTGTCCCTTCGCTGTGGTACTACTCGTGTTGTTTGTGTCTGTAAGCGAACCAATCCTGCACGGTGCTGAGCACATTGGCCCAGCCCTTTAACGCACCGAAGGACATGAGTCGTTCCATTGAATTCAGGAGAACTGCTTATGTGCTGAAATTTAAGCACATGCTTAACTGCTTTGCTGGATCAGGCCAGTGTTCTCAGCACCTTGCAGGTTCTGTTCTCTCGTTCCTAGAATTTGCACGAAGGCTGGGACTGGCCAGTTTCCAGCAGGCCCTTCATAACCTTCCATAACTCAGGCAAGTCTTCTTGGAAGAGTCTGATCATGTAGATTTAGCAGTTTTTTGTCATATAATATGTAAATCTCACTGGGACCTTTAACAACCTAGGACCATATAAATGATGTAAACCTTTGTGCTTCAGGGCATAAACCAACTGCTAACTATCTGGGACTAGGAAAACACTTCTGCTATGGTACATGATTGCAAAATGGCCTATTAGGGAGGATTTACACATTCCTCTGAATCATCTGCTAAAACCACTTTTGGTAACATGATATCCATCTAGATCAGCTTTTCTCAAATTGGGGTCCATGGACCTCCAGGGGGTCCGCTGGCCCCGCTGATCAACTCCTCCCCCTCCCTCCCTCCCTCAACTTCTCCCCCTCCCTCCCAGCGCCTCCTGCATGCCGGGGAACAGCTTTTCAGCGGTGTGCAGGAGGCGCCGGGAGGGAGGGGAGAAGTGGGGACGGGATGCGCTCGGGAGCGGAAAGTGGTGGGGAAGAGGAGGGGCAGGGGTGAAGCGGGGCTGGGAAAAGGTGGGGCAGGGAAGGGGTCTTTGGGGAAGGGGTGGAGTGGGGGAGGGCTTGGGGTTGAGCAGGGGTATTGGGGGTCTGCAAAAATCTTTAAATCAAAATGGGGGTCCTCGAGTTGCTAAAGTTTGAGAACCGCTGGTCTAGACAGACTATTGATCTGATCTGGTGCAGTATTTCTGGTTCCCTACATTTGTAGCCAATTTCCGGATCATTTCAGCCTCTGCTATATCTTTCCAAAGGTGAGACTGCCAGAATGCAATGCAGTGCTGCAGGTGAAGGTGGCTGTTTTGATATCAAGTCCATTATTCTCTCTCTCTCTCTCTCTCTCTCTCTCACTGCACTCAGAAATAGTAATAGCAGATACCTCCCCCGAGTCCTCCACACTGAGTCCTCAGTCCTTTTCCTCAGAGGATCCCTCAAGCCAGAGCCCATCAGCCTATATGAGAAGTGTAGGTTCCTCGTGCCACTGTATGTTACCTTATACTGTGCTCCGTGATTTGCTTATTGGGTTTAAAACCCTACCAGCAATCTGACCACTAGCAGATATAGTAGAAATGCTGCCGCCTTTGGGTTAGCCTTTTGTTTAATTCATACCAGACCTGGTGTACTCTCCTTAGATCCTTTCAAATGAGAAGTGTGTCAGTAATAAGTGGTAGAAACTCCATCTCTTGACACATTTAAATTTAGACTGTACAAAACATGTACAGTAGGGAAAGTGGGAGATAGCATCTTCGAGTCCTACTGTTCTCCCTAATGGCCCATCCAGGCTGATTGCCTACTGTCTGGTAGGCATTCCTCAGGTGTAAACCCCCTTGTCATTGTTACATAGTCAATATTCATAACTTCAGATACAGAAATGATACATGCATACAAATAGGATAATCATGTTCAATAAATCATAACCTTTTCAATGACCCCTCACATTTCCTATCTTGCATAAAACACAGCTTAGTTATGCCGTATTGATATTATAACAATATCTCTATGAAGAATATGGGGCGTAGTGTCACAGGCCCCACTTCGGTTGGAGAGAGAGATGAGCTTTCAAGCGTACGCAGAGCTCCTCAGGTCTGGGTATGTACATCCCCCGTGTCTCTCTCATCTCCTGGGAGCAGCACAACTACAGCAACACTGCCTGGGGCAACTTTGGGCTGCTTTTTAAGGAGGAGTCATGCCAGAAACCAGAGCCCGGTCCTGCTCAGACGGGACCAGCGGCGTCACGCTGTAGCACCAGAAAGACATTGGCAAGTCGGAAGGAATTCGGAGAAGAATTATTGGAATGATGAAGGTGCCACAAAGACTGGCCTGTGAGTGACAGTGGTTGGTTGTTGTGGCAGAAAAAGGCACAGTCAAGCTCTCGCACAGCAAAGAATGTGAAAGTAATCATTTTAGTTTAATTAGATGGTTGAATCCTGTGACTTTTTCCTTCCAGTTGTTTGGCAAAGCAAATTCTGAGGAGAGTCACATATTTTCTCATTACAGTAAGAATTGTTTGAAACCATTTAATATTCTACTAATAATTTGAAGTCATTTAAAAAAATACTCCACTATACTGGGTACTCAGTACTCACAGCCAAGAGCAGCCTTGCTGAACCGTGGGGTGGGGGCTGACACAGACCTTTAGCACCCACCCCATCCAAGAGTCATATCTTTTGTCACCAAAGTCTTGGCCATAGCAAACATCACTATTGTTTGTTATGTGTATTGTGGCAGTGCCGGAAAGCCCCAGTCATGGGCCAGGGCCCCAGTGTGCTAGAGGCTGGACAAGTAGAGAACAGAAAGATGGTCCTTGCTTCCAATCTAGGTCTGAGATAAAAGACAACAGATGGCTGCAGCCAGCAAGATGAAGAATACAAGGCTACAGTGGTCAGCATGAGTCTCGGCATGCCAGCGGCCGACCTGTTGTCAAGGTTTTTGTAGGCATCACAGCAAATGCACCTTTCCAAGAGGGATTTAAAGGCAGACAAGGAGGTGGCTTTGTGGATGTTTACAGGGAGCTCAGCATGGAAAAAGAGTTCAGAGGGGCTTGCTTGAAAATGTAACAAGTGGGCAATGGAGGCTGGAACCACTGGCAGAGCACCGATGGGAGCTGACCTCTCAAAAGCATCTGAGATATGACAGGCAGAGTGGGGACAGGCTGTGACATGCTTGAAAGTGAAGGCTGACTAGTTTGGTGCAGTGAAGAAGGAGTTGCCTGTGGAGCGATGCAGAGAGAGGGGTGACATGGTCAAAGTGCTGAGCCAGGAAAATGCTCGTGACAGCAGCGTTCTGAATGGATGTGAGTGCACCAAGATTGCATTGTCGAGGCCAGAGAGAAAGCTGCTGCAGTAATCGAAACAGGAGAGTGATAGATTCCAAGGCCGGAAGGGACCATTGTGATCATCTAGCCTGACCTCCTGTGTAACACAAGCGACAGAACCTCCCTAAAATAATTCCGAGAGCAGATCTTTTTCTTTAAAAATCCAATCTTGATTCAAAAATTGCCAGTGATGGGGAATCCACCACGAGTCTTGATAAATTGTTCCAATGGTTAAGGACTGTCACTGTTAAAAATTTATGCCTTATTTCCCGTGTGAATTTGTCTAGCTTCAACTTCTAGCCATTGGATTGTCTTAGACCTGTCTCTGCTAGACTGAAGAGTCCGTTACTAAATATCTGTTCCCCAAGTAGGTACTTGTAGACTGGGATCAAGTCACTCCTTAACCTTCTCTTTGTGAAGCTAAATAGATTGAGCTCCGTGAGTCCATCACTGTAATAAAGGCAGGTTTTCTAATCCTTTAATCATGCTCCTGGCTCTTCTCTGAACCCTCCCCAGTTGATCACATCCCTCCTGAATTGTGGTCGTGAGAACTGGACACAGGATTCCAGAAGCGGTTGCATCAGTGCCAAGTACAGGAGTAAACTAACCTCTCTGCTCCTACTTGAGATTCCCCTGTTCATGCAGCCCAGGGTGGCATTAGCTTGTTTGGCCACCACGTCGCACTGGGAGCTCAGATCAGATGAATATCCACCACGACCCCTCAAATCCTTTCACAGTCATTGCTTCTCAGTGAGCTTTCTTCCTAGATGTAGACAATTACAGAGAGCTGTACTCACTCATACATTGTTTGCGCCCAGTTTACCAAGCAATCCAGATCACTCTGTACAGTGACCTGTCCTCTTCATACTTTACCACTTCCCCAATTTTTATGTTATCTGCAAACTTTATTAGTGGTGATTTTATGTTTTCTCCCAGTCATTGATACAAATGTTAAATAGCGTAGAGCCAAGAACCGATCCCGGCAGGACCCCACTAGAGAAACACCCACTAGATGATGATTCCCCAAGATGAGTAGAGCCTGGATGAGAGTTTTAGCTGCATGGGTGGAGGAAAAAGGCCAGA
Source organism: Malaclemys terrapin pileata (assembly GCF_027887155.1). Taxonomy (NCBI): domain Eukaryota; kingdom Metazoa; phylum Chordata; order Testudines; family Emydidae; genus Malaclemys; species Malaclemys terrapin. The sequence goes on along the minus strand of NC_071511.1, from coordinate 127,623,328 downwards.
TTCTAGAATTATGCAGGAAGAATCAGCAAGGTGTAGGATGTGGATGTCAGGATCTAGAAGGGGGTCTGAGTCGAAAATGACACCCAGGCTATGGGCCTGAGTGGGGTTGTCCACAGTGATCGAGACAGGAGATGGCAGGAAGGGTTTATTGGGGAGGGAGATCGAGAGCTTTGTTTTAGCCATGTTGAACTTGAGGTGACAGCTAGACATCCAGAGAGACAGGCCGAGATTCTGGTTTGGACAGAAGGAGACAGGTCTGGAGCAGAGAGGTGGATCTTTGCATCCTCTGCCTGGAGTTGATAGTTGAATGTGTGTTTGCAGATGAGATTACCCACAGACAAGGTGGAGACGGGGAAGAGAAGGGGACCAAGGACAGAGCCCTGTGGGATCCCCAGTGATAGCTGATGAGGGGTGGGGAGATGAGGAGTATCCTATCTATCTTCAGTACGTATATGGTCCCCATCAGCGTAGTCTCTGAGCACCTCACAATGTTTAATGTATTTATTCTCCTAAAACCCCTCGGAGGCAGGGCAGGGCTAGAACTGGGGCACAGGAAGTCTGAGGCGGAGCAGGGAATTGAGCCCAGGTGTCTCAGGTTTTAGGCTAGCATCTTGACGACTAGAGCATCTGAAGAACACATTGAAGCTGCTACTGGAGAGGTAAAGGAGAATGAGGAGAAGACAAAGGCAGGAAGCCAAGGCTTAGCTCTTGAGGAGAAGAAGAATGTGGTCAATGGTGTTGAAAGCAGCCAACAGCTCAGGGAGGATGAGGAGGGAGTGCTGGTTCTGAGCTTTTGCAAGGAGAGGTCATAGAGCCTTAGGCCCCGATGCTGCAAATGTTTGTGCACTTGTGTAACGTTGGAGGCGTGTAAGTGTTCACAGGATCAGGGCCTTCGCCGCGAAGAAAGGTGGAGAGAACAGCTGTAAATCCTATGGGCATGGGATGATTGGACACTGATGTCGCGGGAGATGAGTCAGCATGGACTTGACCTTTGTAAGTGTAACACCGACAGACCCCGGTCGTCGGTGGGCGGAATTGAATCTGGGACCTATGGAGCTAAATGCACAAGCCTCTACCGCATGAGCTAACAGCCAACGGCTGTTAGCGAAGGCTGTAGAGCAGACGCATAATCTCTCTCTCTAAGTGGTCTTGGTGCCATTAGATGGAACAGAACACCACACCCAGGAGGTGTCTGGGTTACATAAGTAGCACACAGGGCTGTGTTTGCTTAGGGCAAACGCTTGAGGAGAATGATGAGTAAGGCCACGAGGCATGTGCGAGAGGTCTTCTGCTGCTGCTTTTGTGAAGACGTCCTTGGGATCACAGTTTGGAACTTGAGAAAAGCCCCCTTTCCCCTAGCAACCTGGATGGTGCTTGAGGATAGGCACCAGTGTAAACCCCCTCAAATAGTTTGTTTTTTTACAAAAGCGGCACTGGGTTGGGGAAAGGGAGACAAACAGGAAGTCGTCCCCCCCCTTTTTCAATGCTGTTCACAATACACGGTGATCCCTTCCAACCACAACCACTGGGCAAACTGGAGAAATGGTCTGAAATAGATAGAATGAAATTCAATAAGGACAAATGCAGAGTACTCCACTTAGGAAGGAAGAATCAGTTGCACACATACAAAATGGGAAATGACTGCCTAGGAAGGAGTCCTGTGGAAAGGGATCTGGGGTCATTCTGGATCACAAGCTAAATATGAGTCAACAGTGTAATGCTGTTGCAAAAAGAGCAAATATCATTCTGGGATGTATTAGCAGGTGTGGTGTAAGCAAGACACGAGAAGTCATTCTTCCACTCTACTCCATCCCCCTCCCACACTCTGAACCTCTCGCCCCACCTCCACCACATGAATTTTGTTATGTGCACCAATATGGAGGTGATGTGTGACATCACCTCCATATTGGTGCACATAACAAAATTCATTCTGCACATGGACATAAAAAATTAGAGGGAACACTGCATGTAACCTCTGTGGTTTGATGGGAAATGTATACTTACTAGAGGTGCCTTCCCCAGCATCACGCTCCGCTGCCAACTGGTCCTGTGACGGGATGGGCTCCAGGGTTAAAAACAGTTCTTGGTTGTCGGAGAGAATGGATCCTCCACTTGCCCACCTCACATTCTCTATCTCCTCTTCCTTGTCAACAGTGTCTTCCTTGTTGTTGCTCAAGATCGCCCAGGGCTCCTGGGAGGTATCCATGGAACATTTTCGGGTAGTGGTGGGCGTGCCGCCAAGAATTGCATGCAGCTCCTCGTAAAAGTGGCATGTCTGTGAGGCAGAACCAGAGCGACTATTCGCCTCTCTTGTCTTCTGGTATGCTTCCGAAGCTCCTTTATTTTCCCGTGGCACTGCTGGGTGTCCCTGGTGTAGCCCTTCTCCCCTACGCCCTGCACAATCTTGGCACAGATGTCAGCGTTTCTTCTGCTGGATTGGAGCTGTGCCTGCACAGACTCTTCTCCCCACAGAGCAATAAGTTCCACCACCCTTGTGCGCTCCATGCTGGAGAGCGTTTGTGGCCTTGCGTCTCCATGATCAGCTGTGCTGGCGAGCTCTCCACGCTGATCAAACAGGAAACGAAAATTCAAAAGTTCCCGGGGCTTTAACAGGGCAGCGGCTGTTTCCCGTGTACCTGGCTGACATGCAGTGGAGTTGAAAGTGCTCTCCAGAGCGGTCACAGCGAAGCACTGCGGGACTCCTCCTGGAGGCCAATTCATTCGAATTACACAACCTAGTGTCTACACTATTCCTATGTGACCCGTGGATGTCGAATCAAGTGCTGCATCTCTCGTGGAGCTGGAGTACAGAAGTCCACTTTACAGGCTACTTAGGCTGGCAGACGGGACTCGGTAGTGTAGACACATGCATTATTAGATCGACTTAACGCGGCTTGGGTCGACCTCAATTTGTAGTGTAGACCAGGCCTCAGTCTCCCATTTCTAACGTCTAGGGAAGAAAGGACTTGAGGCTCCATCTTGGTTTGCCCTGTTTGCTAGTTGCTTGGCTGGCGTAGGACCGTGGAGAAAGGTGATGATCAGGAGACAGCGCAGGCATCCAAAGTGGCCAAGAGGCTCAGGCAGTAAGCTAGCTGGGCTTCAGTCGTGGCTGTCTTCCCCGCTGGAATGCTGAGAAAACCGTGGCAGTTTGTGGGCAGATACTCCAGCTGTGACCTTCCAGAATGAACTCCAGCTGCAGGGTACCAGCTTGGAGGAAATCAATGAACAAGCAGAGCTCGCATTCACAAGTTGGCACAGTGGACAGTTGGGCATTCAGCTGGCTAATCGCCAGGGGGCCTAGACTCAATCCCCCTCCTTCGATTCTTCATACGTCAAGCTCAGAGGAGGAAATCAGAAAAATATTGCCCACTGTTTTCTTAGTCAACTTCTAATCTTTAAAATCTGATGGAAACACTGAGAAGTAGCAGGGCACGATTATTTGATGGCCAGCTTGGGTGCTCTTTTATCGCCACTGTGTCTATCACACTCTTCAGCCAGCCTGAAGGGCATTTTAGTGCTATAAAAGTCTGCATTGCAATAGAATGCTCAGCTGGAGTTTTGTGAATTTAAACATTTTCAAAATTGTATACCATAATTCATAATAGATACATATTTGGAAAGGAAACCTAAGTTTCCCCAGCTAAGTAACAGCCCTTAGATGTAGGGCTGGTCTACACTGAAAACTTACTCCAGCCTATCTCCGTCTTGGGGTGTGAGAGACAGAGCCATGCTGGCCAACCCCCTGTGGAGACAGCGCTAGCCCGACAGAAGGATTCTTCTCTTGCCCCAGCTGCCACCTCTCAGCAGGTGGATTAACCAGTGATAGGAGCACCTCTCCCAGCGCTGTAGTGTGTCTGCACCGAAGCCTGTGCAGTGCGGCAGCTGTGTTACTGCAGTGTGTGAGGTGTAGACATACGCTAGGAGAGAGGAATGTGCTGTCTAGAGGTACGTGTGACCTGTTCTTGTTATGAGTGGCTGGGACACAGCTGGTTTTCACACCTCTACTGATCAGAGCTTTACGTTGTTTTACAATGTTTATAAATATAAATTGACCCCCAAGAGGCTCCAGGCAGTGGTGGAGGGCGGGAGTTGCAGGAGGCTGAGGGGGTCAGGGAACTGATGGGCATACATTTGGAGGTAGGAGGCTGGGTGGCATGCAGCTCTGCATATGGGAATGGGGACTTGAGGGGGGAGGGCAGAACCAGGAGGTGGGATCGAAATAAAGAAGTACTAGATTATAAAATCCCATCCCTTGTTCAAGGGACCAGTTTCTAGTAATCTGATAGTACTTAACTCAAAGAGTCTTCCAAAGAATCGGAAATGGATTGTGTCTATTTCCAATACAACTGACCCGTTCTGGCAGCCGAAGAATTCGTTCTTCCCAGCACATGCAGCGCCTTCAGTGCAATGGGTGCAGCGTGCCGGAGTTTTAGCATTTCCCTGTGGCTGCTTTAGCCTAGCCGGTGGTGTAGCATTACATCACCAGTGCAGGAATGAGAGTCCAGTGTGGAGGGAGGAGAGCAGTGGGCTGCCTGTTGGAGGCCTCGGGCTTCTCAGTGCACCTTCAGTCTGCTTTCCCTCACTCATTGCATACCCAGGAAACACAATAGTGATCTCCATGGTTACATTCATTCTCCTGGTGCCTGTGCACTCACAGGTGGGATCTTCTGACCCCTGAACATGGTTCCCAGCTCCCCAGCCAGCCCCCTCGAGGCCAGCCATCCCGCCGGCTCCTACACAATTGTTCCCGCTCTCTGCATCTTAAAAGCACATGTGACTCCTTCCTGGTGCCTTCCTCTTTAATGTTCCTTTTACTCTGCGGTTCTGGGGGGAGGCCTGGGGCTGTTCTCCAAGCCTTGCATTTCCCTACCCTGCGCGCCTTGGCATCCGAGGGCTTTTCCGAGATGACATGCTTTCTGTCAGGCTGTGGGGGAGGCGAGAGGAAGTGGTCGCTCCTGCTCCCTGCACATTCACAGAACAGCCTGCACCAAATCCGAGCGCTTAGCTGATAACTTTCTAAAGAGAAAGAAACCAGTAAATGGCCCAATTAAAACAGACAAAAGAGGAAAATGTGAGTGAGCGCTGGAGTGTTGGCGAGAAGGCTAGGCTCTGTGGGAAGTGCTCCATGTTTGTCTGCCAGTACCTGTTACTTGAAGGGCTCTGACATTTTCCAGACTTCCCTGCAGGGATAGCAACACCTGATTCCACTTAAAACTTGTAGTGTGTCTCCCCCCAGCCCTACACCTCACCCTAGAAACCATAGAGTGTGGAGAGAATGAGGATGTAATTAGCTGGGAAAAACTTCCCAGGACTTCCGTCAACGTATTTCAGAGCCACACTTGGATACGGCTAACACACAAACAACATGCACAAGGCAAGAGGCGTGGGGCTGAGAGAGGTGCTCAGGTGCTCGCTTATCCTCTGCCCAGTTTGCACTTTCACATGCACCAAAATGGCTGTGCTTGCGACGTGCCCACGACTGAGACCTGAGGAGGATGGGAACGTCACCCCAGGGAAGCGAGGAAGCAGTTTGCTCCATAAAGATTTGCACAGAACAAACATGCTGCAGCCTGTGTCTATTTAGCATCTGCAGACCTCTTCTCCTCTGTGGCTGTGGCTGTGTTCTCCAGTTCCCTGCCCCCATCCTGTTCTGTGCTGGATGGGACAGCAGGCCCTGCTTGCAGGATGTTTTTCAGTGTTCCAGATTTATGGTTGTCTGTGTCAGATTTAGTAGGTGTAGGACTCCTGAGAAAGCGGAGGTCTGTGTGCAGAAATGGTGAAGGAGGGGCTGAAGGAAGAAGCTGCTCTGAGACAATCCATCATGCACGAACCATCACTTAGAAGCTACTCTGAGACGGGTATCGGATTCAAGGAACGAGACACAGAAAATCCCAAAGCCTCTGTGAGCAGGCTCTGTGCGGATAGAGCCCGGAAGGGGCGGCTAGCGCCCTCTGGTGTGAGGAGTCCCAGGTTTTAGCTTAGGAGAGCAGCTCTCCTCCCTCTCCCAACGCAGCGGGGCGGGGGGGGGAGGGCTGTGTCACCCAGTATGACCCATAGCACAGACTTTGGGAGCACAGTATTGCTGGAGGTGCCGACCTTAATGGCCTGTGCAGCACACGCCATGTTTCAGCACCCCTAGCCAGCGAGCCCTGACACCTCTGGGCTTGGCAGTTCAGAGCCCCGGCACCTCTGCCCTGGCACATCCGTTATGAAAGTAAAAAAGAAAATTGCTTGAGCCCCAGCACCTCTTTAATTACAAACTAAGCCCTGCCCCCAGCGCTGTGCTTCTGGGTGTGGCATCCCTCGTACCAGGGATATGCTTCATCATGTCTCTTCTAGCAACGTTTGTTTTATTATGAAGACGATGATCATGGTTCCAAAATGAAGGTTACCCCAGGATTTTCTTTTCAGTGGGACCTTTGTGGTCTTCTAAATCGGTCTGGACATGACTATTTTGGGGGGAAGGTACCAGGAGTGATAGCTGTCAGCATGCCTGATGTTCCTGCAGTACCCATGTGCTGAAGTCATGTCACTAAACTACAGGCTGGAAAAAAATATTTTTTTTACAGATTTCAGGCAGGGTATCCCCCTTTTTCCGAACATTTTTTGTAGAACACTGCCATGAAAATTCACACCCGCAAAGAAACACGCTGTTTGGTGACTACGAACATTGTCTAAGAGAACAACATATTAGACCTGAAGCATGAATGCCAGCGTTCCCGGTCAGCCCTGGTCAGACTGTACGAGTGGATGCCACAGACGGTTCGCAGACCCTGCCTGGCAATGAAGATGCCAGTGAGTGTAATCAAAGAGATCCCAGGGTGGGCCCGCCAGCAGAGGAAGGAGCAGGCTCGCAGCTCTGGCCTGCGCTGCCCCAGGTCCCGGGCTGTCCCTAGGTGGAGGAGCAGCACGTGGGACACAGACACAGATGGTGCCGGTCTGAGCGGTTGAGGCTGCTCCTTGGAGACCTTGCTGTTCAGCACTGGGGAGTTATTGCCAGGTAGGGCCCCTCCACCCTGCCAGAGCATAGGCATGGGGGCTTCCCTGGGACATCCCTGGGACGTAGGGCATATTCCCCTCTCTCCCTCTAGATTTCCGCTGGCCCCTGTCCTCCCGCCATGACCATCCTCTGGGCAAACACACACACGTGTAGCTTTTCCTTGCCCAACACAAAACAGTTACTCTACAGGCCCGGTAGCTACAGAACAGCACGCCTTCCGAACCTCCCCCTACCCTGGAGATCACAAATCTAATCTGATAAAAGAACCCCCAAAAACAATTAAAGCGTCTAAGGAAAAATAACACCCAAATCAAAACTACCCAAACTGGGAAATAAAACTCCTCCCATGAACCCTCTCCTCCCCAGGGCAGAGGGGAAGATGCCTGGCGAGCCTCTGAGGGCATGTGTTTAATTGTTGTTTATGGGATGGTGTGTGCTTGTGAGTGGGGTGGGGCGGGAGAGTTGAGGGGGATGGAAGTAGCTGTATGCGGGATTCTCTTACTAACTTGGCTAGGGGAGTTAAGGTCGCTGCTGCAACAGGGTTCTCTGCGCCTTAGACCTTGTTCGAGCGCGGCACTTCAGAAGCCTGAATTCAGACGTTAGAACCACAGAGAAGAACGCTAGTGTTAAAAGCAAAACCAAAACACACAAGCCCAGCCATTCCCCCAGGCAGCCAGGTGGCAGAGCATTTGGGGCAGTGCCAGGTCTAGCCCATTGGGGGCCCTAGCAGGAATATTTTGCACCCCCACAACACATACTAATAATTAATGGGGGGGCCTTGAGCTGCTTGGGGCCCTAAACAGTTGCTTAGTCTGCTTCCGCCTAGCGCCGGCTCTGAGGTGGTGTTTGAAAGACTGGAACCATGCCTTTGAGAGGCTCCCAGAGTGAACACCTGGCAGAAGCCCATTCAACTCGGGAGGGGAGCTGCTGCATTTTGTGCCAGCTGAAGTCTTCTGCTGCTTTCCAAGGCAGCCCCAGTGCAGTGGTGCAGGAGCCCAGCCTGGGTACGACCCCAGCTGGGCAACGCGTGGGGAGGTACATCACAGAGGAAAAGTGGCAGCATCCTGGCCAACAATGGCCACCTTTGAAGCCACCTCTCTGCCTGGTGGCCTAGGTGCAGTGACGCCCCAGGCACGGTCCTTCGCTCGATGCAGTTGTGGAGGGTGCCCAGACTTCAGGGTCTAGAAGGATTTTGCCCAGCCTTGGAATGATACCCCAATGTGAAAGGTCACATGCATTTACCTGGTTGTAGGTGTGTAGTGGGTTTGTGGTGGTTCCTCCCACTCTGGCTCACTACATCCATGGGTGCTGCCCACAGTCGGGGAATTAGCAAAGTCTGGCGTGAGGATCTGGGGCTCTGGTGGCAGCGTGGGGTGGATTCCCAGTCTGAGGGGGCTCCGGCTTTCAGGCAGGGCAGGGCAGTGAACAGTCTAGGGGCCCAGGCCCTCAGGCAGGGCAGGACAGGGCCTAGCATTCTAGCTCTGGCAGACAGTAGACTAACACAGCCCTCCTGGCCCAAGGTGAGGCGGCTGCCCCCCAAGGGTGGCCCGACAGTGGGTCACCTGGACCCACCCTACTGCACTGGGTCCCGGCCCAGGGCCCAGCCCAGGGTGGAGTGTGCCGCCACTGGGTCAGCGGGGATCCAGCTGCAACACGCTGACCGGGTTTCAGGCAGCTGGACTGGAGTCGGGGTCCTTGGGGCACTTTGCACCCTCGCCGCGGGGCGTCCCCCGTCTCCCCAGGGTAGATGGCCAGCGGCAGTCCCAGCACTCCTCAGTGTGTCAGTCAGCTGGCGGCTCCAGCAGCACTGGCCAGTCCTCAGCTCGGCGGGCTCCCCTTCGGTCTCCAGCCTCGGGAGCGGGCAGAAGGCGTCTGTCTCCTCTGGAAGCTGCAGCCCAGCTGAGCTCCACTTCCTGTCCCGCCTCTTAACTTCCTGTGGGAGGGGCGGGCCTGGCCTGGCTCCGCCCACCTGGGATCGGAGCGTGGTTCCGCCCCCTCTGGCTCAGTGGGAGGCCACTTCAGCGCCCTACAAGGTGCCACAGGGCAGCATTTGACATCAGAGGCAGAGCTCTGACGGGCGGGAGCAGAGGGTCTGTTGAACCGCTCTGGACTGCCTGGTACTTTTCTTTCATTTGAGTTACAAGCTGGTTTTCGTTTCTTCCCAGCCAGGTCTCTAGACAAACTCTATAACTTCGCCGACTGCTCTGGCCTCCACCTGATCTTTGCGCTGAATGCCCTGCGCCGAAATCCAAATAACTCCTGGAACAGCTCCAATGCGCTCAGCCTGCTGAAGTACAGTGCCAGCAAGAAATACAACATCTCCTGGGAGCTGGGCAACGGTGAGTGAGCGGCCAGCTCGCCCGCAGCTCCCCGCAGCGTGGAGCTCAGTGCGGCAGCAAGGGAAGGGTCAGTTCCCCCTTCGGGCCGAACACTTGCAGAGCCCAGCAAGCTTTGCCCTTAGCCATTCAGCGGGGACTGGCGGGACCCTGCAGGGAGGAAGTGTGCCCTGTGGGAGTCCCAGCTTCAGAAGGACATCTCTGTAACATACCCGTCTGCTGGTATTTCACACGCAGAAATGCTTGCACCCAGCTCACTGCTGGTCACAGCAGGGCGTGCCACGGGCGTGCAGACAAGCCACTGCGTGGGCCAGCGGGCAATCACTAGCTACAGGAGACACCGTGAAGGAAGGAGCGTGGCAGTGGGGAAGGGGCTCTGCAGGCCCCCCGTTAGCAGGGGGGCTGGAGCGATGCGGACAGTGGGGGGGCTGTGAGCCATTGAACCCAACTGTAAATCCTCGATATAATGGAAACCTCTTCAAGTCAGGGGGTGCTGCAGCACCTCCAGCACCTCTGCCCATTAGCTCTCAGCTGGCCCCAGGGTTGCCAGGGGTAGAAAGGGGTAGTAAGGCCACTTCTCCACCTTCTCCCCAGTTTAGGAAAACCTGCAAATTGAACCCCAGGCTGGTGAAGGACAGCGAGTGGCGCTCACAGCACCCATTCACTCCTAGATCCCTCCTGCCTCTCTGGCCTACCCTACATTTAAAGCTTACGCTGGCCTAGCTACGTCGGTCAGGGGGTGAAACCCACCCCCACCAGCGACAGGTCTTCTGACACAACCCCCGGTGTAGAAGCAGCTGTGCTGATGCAAGAGTGCGTCTGTTGACACAGTCTACGTCCACACTTACACCAGTGGCTCTCAACCTTTCCTCACTTAACGTGGTCCCAGTGGACGTTTTGTTATTAGGTCGCTAATCTATTAGAGAACATACTCCTTTAAAGTCCTGCGATGTTCCCTTATAACGTTGTGTGGGGGCACGGGGCTTGCCCTGTTTCGCCTGCCCAGCGCTCCTGCCAGGGAGCGGGGTCAGGGTGTGGGGGCTTGCCTGCTCCCTAGCTAGAATACCGGATGGGCGGAGCGGGGCAAGCCCCCGCGCCCCCATCCCGTTATGCCCCTGCCTCACCCAAGCTTCACAATCAGCACTGATAAGTACAGTAGTAAATTGTTTCTTTAAAATGATTTAAAACTTATACTGTATATGTATATAATGTCTTTTTTCTGGCGAAAAAAATTTCCCTGGAGCCTATCCCCCTCCCTCACCCCCCATTTACATGAATTCTTATGGGGAAATTAGATTTGCTTAACATCGTTTTGGTTAAAGTTGCATTTTTCAAGAACATAACTAGGCCATTAAGTGAGGAGTTACTGCACTGTCCCCCTTTCTCGTGTACCCCCAAGTTTCACCTCACTTAAAAACGACTTGCTTCCAAACCCAGCCGTAAAAATACAAGTGTCCCAGCACGCTAGTCCTGAACAATGGCTGCGGGTCTCCTTTTTACCGTATCAGTATCAAATAACTCCACTGGACTATAAACACTGCACTTGCCTTTCAGTGTCTAGTCTATGGAGCAGTGTGAACTAGTCATGGTCCGTATGAAACTGTAGTTTGTCCTGACTCCGCCAGTGCTTTTTATGGAGCCTGTTGTGAAACTAGGCAAGTCTCTAGCTGAGTTGATGTACCCCGCGAAAGACCTCTGTGTACCCCAGGGGTGTGCGTACCCCAGTTGAGAACCGCTGACTTAAACCATTTCAGCGCAGCCACTCGCTAGCGTGAGGGGAGGGGTCCCATTGCTGGAGTGAATCTGCCTTGCCGAGGGCCGGTGGCGAGGGTGATGTTGCCCTCATGCTGTCGGCTTAGCTGCACTGCTCAGGAGAGTGGCTTTTTCACACTCCTGCTGGGTCAACCTCATATTTAAGTGTAGCCCTGGCCATAACGAATGTCGTTCGGGCGGTGGTGTTCCCCCAGCACAGAAAATCTGTACGCTGTGGGCGGGTCTGCACTGAAAAGTGATGTCAGCACAGCTTCTCTCAGGGCTGTGAAAAATCCCCTCTCTCCCCCCCACCCCCCAAGAGATGTTGTTAAGCCAAGCTAAGCCCCGGTGCAGACAGCACTAGGTGGACAGAATTCTGTCTCTCGGGGAGGTGGGTTACCTGCGCGGACGGGAGTCCCTTCCCGGTGCTGTGGGAAGTGACTGCGCTGAAGCACTGCGGAGCTGTGGCTATGGCACTGGGGTGTTTTCAGGAGAGCCCTCGCCCGTGTCTACACTAGCGGGCTCTGCCAGCGTAGGTGCTGCAGTGTAGACAGAGCCTCTGTGCGTCGCCAGCCAGGAGGTCCCCTGCTGTGGCTCTTTCCTGGGCGGGGGGGTGAGATGGGTGTCCTTCTCCAGAAGGGCTGAGCGGCTTTTCGATGTTTATTTCCCAGAGCCCAACAACTATCGGACACTGACTGGCCGTGCCGTGAATGGTAGTCAGCTGGGGAAGGACTATACCCAGCTGAAGAGTTTGCTGCAGCTTATCCGCACCTACGCCAGAGCCAGCCTCTATGGGCCCAACATTGGGCGGCCCCGAAAGAACGTCATCGCTCTCCTGGAGGGGTAAGTGATGCGGGTGACATCCAGGGCCCTCAGATCTCCCCTCACCCAGGCTGATGGAGGCCAAACAAGTTCAACTCCCACCCTGCAGATGCACGGAGTCTCTGGCTGGGCGAGCTCGGTGCACTGCTGTTTGTCACAACTGCCACTCCGTGTAATGGTGCGAAGGAGGCCAAGGGTCCCCGCGTGGGAGGGAACGTCTGGAGTGGGGACCTGGGGGCCCAGAATCCAGGGGGAGCAGAACTGGGCAAGTACAGATACACCCGTGCTTAACTCGGAGTGTTTTGCTCCCATGCTGTGACACTGTCAGCCACACACTGTCTGTTTAGGGTCTGAGCTCCTCAGACAGGGATTCTGTCTCCGATATGTTTATACAGCACCAGGAACCAGGGGCCCTGATCCTGCCTGGAACCTTCTCACACAAGAGCTAGACAGATAATAATAACAACAGTGGTAATACTTAGAGGAGGAGCAACAGTAAGCAGGGAGTGTGCCTCGTCTCGGTCTCTTCAGAGGACAGGAGAGACGCTGCTTCTCTGCTCGGTTTGGAGTATCCTGTCTCCCTCGTCCTGCCATTCAGATCAGCGCAGAGAGGAGGGGCCTGGCACATGGCTGTCCGTGTGCTGCCAGACTTTGCCTTGTGCCAAGAGGGGAAGAGTACAGAGCTGGGGACAGTGCTCCACAGTCATTGTCAGCATTATTGCTAATAATTGTTTGGTTTGACTCTGACCCTAAGCCACTTAAATGATTTCCGTGGGCTACAGTAGAAGGGCCAAATCCCTACTTTCCACTTCTGAAGCAGGGGCCAGGGCTGGGCAAGGTCCCTCCCCTTGGTCTTGGAGAAGAAACTCCTCTGGCAGACTGGCTGTGCCGTTAAAAGGCACCAAACAGCCAAGTCCTGTCAGCACCTCTCAGAATCAGAGAACACCGTGATTCCTGGATGGCTTTAGCCATCCTCGGCATTTCAGCTTTGCACTCCCGGGAGCTGCCGAAGGGTGTCCAGGAGCCAGAGGAGGTGCTGGAGGGCATGCGTGCTGTGGTCTCACATCTTCCTAAGTATGAGGAAGTGGGCAGTGAGGTTCAGCCGGGGCTAAAAGCGAGGGAGGCCAGAGAGAAGGGAGCAGCAATAGTGCAAGGGGATAGCAGAAGAGCAGGCGAGACGGTGATAGACACAAACAGCTGGAAGAGACACAGGACAGCCACAGAAACATGGGAGATGCAGGAGTCTCCTGGGAAAAGGAATTTGCATTGTCCTGAACAGGACCATTGTTCAGTGGCAGCAGTTCCCTGAAGGACTGTGAACAAAAGCTGCAGTATGGGGCTGGGCAAGGGGAGGCGGCGAGTGGATTCCGCTGGGAGCGGAGTTAGGTCCAGACTTCGTTAACAGCTGCATGAATAATCTGGCATAGACAATAAACAGTGCACGAATGTAATCCCTGGTGCACCAAGGAGAGAGCGCCGACCAGATCCTCAGCTCCGTTCCAGCAGCACAAAGGAGCCGTAGAGCTGCCTTTAGCAGCCCCCTGAGATTCCACTGCCTCCATGTGTCTCCGCCACCCCCACTCCCAGGCTCTGACCTAGCAACTGTGTCTAGGAACCAAGGGGCCATGGACAGCCAGTGCAGTTTACAACAGGCATGAGGCTGCTCTAAGTTGTGTCCAGAGCTGACCTGGGTCCTGGCCAGCCCCAGCACGTCCCCGGGGGCGGGAGCTGTACCTTTAAGTGTCTGAGCTCTCCAGACAGGGAGTGGGGGAGGGGTGCTGCAGAAGCCCATGGACCTGTCACAGGGGCCCCGGGTCAGCACTGGAGCTGGGGTGAGGCCAGGCTGGAGCAGGCATCCCTGTACCAGCTCTGCGCTGGACATGAGTACGCCGCTCGTGCCACTGGGGCTAGAGGCGCTGGCCACCCTGAGTGCATCCCTATGGCCTCCGACTGATACACGCGTGGGGACGGCTAGTCCCCGCCTTGGCACACTAGCTAGATTAGAGTTAACAGGAGTGTGTCTTGAGCTGAGACTCTCACTCCCAACTCCAAGTGTAGACGTACCCTAATAAAAAGAGGCTCGGTCTCTAGCACTGAGGGCCCCCCATGATTACTGAGCACAGCACCCCCCTCCTGTGGCCCTGGGATGAGTGGCCCAGAGATGGCTAACGGGCCCTGGCCGTTCTGGAGGGGGATCAGTGATGGGCAGATTGCTGCTGCTCCCGGATTTGTCTTGGAGCTCAAGTGACCACTTCTTTGGTGACGCTGCTGGAAGGGGTGGGATGCAGAAGGGGGGTGACAGTCACGCCTGCCTCACCCTCAGCCTAGGCTGTTCTCACAATGCTGGAGCATGGTGCAGCTGGTTCATGGAGAGCTTTGTGATTCTGATTATTGGCTATAACGCCTCAGTGCTGACAATGCTCGTGGTGCTGGACACGGTGCTGCGGCAAAGGCATTCTTTGCCCAGCAAAGAGCCCGAGCTGACACACAGACCTAGGCCTGTAGGAACTGGAACTGAAGGGCAATAGGGATTTCAAAGCAGTGGTTTGGAAGAGATGGGACAAATGCTAAGCCATTGGTCTCTTTCTTTGAATCTTGCCTACTCTTCAGTGTTTCACTAGTAGACTTTTAATTCTCTTCAAAAAGGACTTTCCCACTTCTTTCTTCTCTGAGCAGTGTTCACGGGTGTTATAGAGTTGGATCATAGATAATCTGTGTGCTGTGTGGGAACATCTTACAACCTGTTTCCAGCTTCCAGTCTGCATCCCATCTACAGTGAAGAGAGTTCGCAGGGTTGTTGTCCAGAATAGATTTCTTCTGCTGGCTCCATATCCTTTGTAGACTTCTAATTTGCTTAAGGCTTGATGTCCTAGGAACAGTATTTGTCTTAATAAATTATCTATGGTGGAAGCGTTATAGCTAAAAGATTTAAATTGTTCTGTTTGGCTAAGGGCTTTGTCCTGGTCTTTCTGATACACTGTGGTGTTGGGTTAGAGTTCATCACGCTTTCCCCATTAATTATTTGTATAAGTCTCCTCCGTTAATCAGATCCACACAGTGATTTGTAGGTATTGTGTTTGTACCCAACTTCCCTTTAGCCTCTTGCCTCTCCCTGAAATACTGTTATAGATGGGTGCACAAGACTGCATGAAATGGTATGCTGTTTGAAGCGACTGGGTGTAATTAAGACTGCATTATATTTATACTTCAGGGATGATCTGAGTGTAGAATCCTTTTCTGTTGCTATACTCAACTGCTTTATATTGTTGTAAATGTCCTGTATCTGCCAGGACTGTCTCTCCATGAATGGAGTCTGTCAGTAGGGGCTGTTCATGACATTAGCAGAGATGTGTTCTCTCTGAAATGCCTTGTTCTGCAGATCACCGTAATTGTAGCTGTGTAAATGCTCCTAGTCACAATCAAATCCCCGTGGAGAACAACACACATAGCTACATAATACAACGTATTGCTGCTTACACATGAGAGTATTTCAAAACAAGCCAGGCACAACACACAACCAGTGAGGTTCAGGCAGCAATCCCAAACATTGAAGGATCAGTCTCCATCAGAACATGGTGAATAGCAGAACCACAAGGGATAGAAGATTCAGTTTGGATAACAACACTGGGAAAACTTAAAGGGAAACAGTTTTAAAAGCTGGGAAGAAATTAGATAGCTGTATGTCTGAATGTGATTACACTTTAAAGTAGTCTCTTGCTCCCCTCCCCTCCCACCACTGGCCACTTTGCTCTGCTTCTCATGGGGTGGTGGAGAGTGATTCTCATGCTGTCCTTTCTAGCCAAAAATTAGACCTTGTCCAATGGCTCCATGTCTAGTTGGCAGCCGGTATCAAGCGGAGTGCCATAAGGGTCGGTCCTGGGGCTGGTTTTGTTCAATATCTTCATTAATGATCTGGAGGATGGCGTGGACTGCACTCTCAGCAAGTTTGCAGATGACACTAAACTGGGAGGAGTAGTAGATACGCTGGAGGGTAGGGATAGGATACAGAGGGACCTAGACAAATTAGAGGATTGGGCCAAAAGAAATCTGATGAGGTTCAACAAGGACAAGTGCGGATTCCTGCAGTTAGGACGGAAGAATCCCATTCCCTGTTACAGACTAAGGACCGAGTGGCTAGGCAGCAGTTCTGCAGAAAAGGACCTAGGGGTTACAGTGGACGAGAAGCTGGATATGAGTCAACAGTGTGCTCTTGTTGCCAAGAAGGCCAATGGCATTTTGGGTTGTATTAGTAGGGGCATTGCCAGCAGATTGAGGGACATGATCATTCCCCTCTATTCTGCATTGGTGAGGCCTCATCTGGAATACTGTGTCCAGTTTTGGGCCCCACACTACAAGAAGGATGTGGAAAAATTGGAAAGAGTCCAGTGGAGGGCAACAAAAATGATTGGGAGCTGGAGCACATGAGTTATGAGGAGAGGCTGAGGGAACTGGGATTATTTAGTCTGCAGAAGAAAAGAATGAGGGAGGATTTGATAGCAGCCATCAACTACCTGAAAGGGGGTTCCAAAGAGGATGGATCTAGACGCCTCTCAGTGGTAGCAGATGACAGACCAAGGAGTAATGGTCTCAAGTTGCAGTGGGGGAGATTTAGGTTGGATATTAGGAAAAACTTTTTCACTAGGAGGGTGGTGAAGCACTGGAATGGGTTCCCTAGGGAGGTGGTGGAATCTCCTTCCTTAGAGGTTTTTAAGGTCAGGCTTGACAAAGCCCTGGCTGGGATGATTAAGTTGAAGATTTGTCCTGCTTTGAGCAGGGGGTTGGACTAGATACCTCCTGAGGTCCCTTCCAACCCTGATAGTCTATGACTCTATGATTCTAACTCCAAGGTAGCTGTTTATTCCTCACAGCCCCTGGGAGGGAGGGAGGATCATTGCCCACGTTAAGGGTGAGGGAGCAGAGTGGAGGTGAAATGCCTGGCCAGTGTCACGGGGAGTGTCGGTGTTAACTGCTCAGTGAGCCTGGTGCTCACATTAGGAGACAAGAACTGACACTTTGATTGAAGATGACGAAGAACAGATTGCAGGGAGATGAGGCATTGCTTCTTTAGCTTAATGGCTGTTGCCTGCTGTGCCGGAGACTTGTGAGTGCACAGGTGCAAGAGGGAATTTCTGCAGACACAACAAACAGTCCAGTTTGATGAGGTGTTAATTAGCCCATTCATGGAGCCTGAGCTGTTGCACAGCAGACATGTTAGCTACCTACTGTGCTCCCAGGACTAGGAATCCCAGAATGGCAGAGTTCTTTGGTTGGGAAAAGGTTGTGGGATTGTAAGGAATTCATGTCGATTTTAATAGCAGCTCAGGCGCTGGCACATGGAGTAATGCGTGGCCGATGCACACGGCAGTGCTGGGAAAGAAGTAGACAATAGAGCCGCATTGTCGGACTCTGGAATTCCCAAGGGTTCTGGCAGCCACGTGAAGAGTCAGCGTCGCAGGCCTCACTAAGCTGGCAGGAGTGCTGACTCTTCTGAGTCACTCTGGATCGTTAATAACGAAGCACGCGTACCTCTGTTGCAGCCAAACATATTTCTGCGCTTCTGGCTCCTGCGGCCCATAGCCTGATGTCACGTGGGCCTCTGAATGCCCCTGACTTCTGCCTGAACCACAGCACACTAACAAGGTCAAAGCAGACAATGGACGCCAGTGCCAAGGTCGGGCCATCCATCAGTTCATGAACTGGGAACCCCCCCGCCCTCCACATGTGGCAGCCATGCTGTGAGAGAGCTAGCCCTGCTTCCATCTCCCTGGAGCTCTGCTCTAGTCTAGTCTAGTCTACATAGGCTCTTATTCCATCCTCAGCCCACTTTCAAGTAACGTATTAAGAGATGTGGCTATCATCGGTCACGTGTGGCTTGTTCTTTTGTTCATCCTCTCCCGGCTGGGAAAGTTGTGTGCACAGGGACGTGTTTGCTTTGGAAGGTTTGCTAGGGAAGTTTTGGTTTTTGTTTTAAATGTCCATGCTACTCTGTGCATGTTAGAGAAGACAGGTTGGAGCAGTGTCCTGGCACTTGGAGCAGAAGGTGGGAAAATCTGAGATGACCCTTAGCTCCGGTGGGACGGGCCCCAGGAAAAGCTCTGTCTCCTTTGCGAACAGGGGCTGCTAACAGGGAGTTTCGCAAGGGAGTTCTCCAGGTGAAGGAGGAGCAATACAGCAACCTTTTGGGGTAAGTGACTGTCTGTAGTGTGTGTTTGTTTGTGTTTGAGGGTTACTTGCTGTGTGCTGAGCTTGTGTTTGTCAGTCTGTTTGTTTGTTTTGGTTGTTTGAAGGACCGTGTGCTGTGGCTGGCAGTTGGAAGCTGTGAGCTTCAAAGGAAGGTTTGAAAGCTAGAAGCCTCTGGTAAGTGGCTGAGCCTTAATCAGTGGGCGGGGCATTCATACAGGCCAGGGCTTTATAAAGCAGCGCACAAGCGACCAGGGAGCTTTGCGAACAGGGGCTGCTAACAGGGAGTTTCGCAAGGGAGTTCTCCAGGTGAAGGAGGAGCAATACAGCAACCTTTTGGGGTAAGTGACTGTCTGTAGTGTGTGTTTGTTTGTGTTTGAGGGTTACTTGCTGTGTGCTGAGCTTGTGTTTGTCAGTCTGTTTGTTTGTTTTGGTTGTTTGAAGGACCGTGTGCTGTGGCTGGCAGTTGGAAGCTGTGAGCTTCAAAGGAAGGTTTGAAAGCTAGAAGCCTCTGCTGACGGGGCTGCAGACGGGAGTTTGACAGAGGGAGGCTTACGATGGTTAGGAAGACCCGCAACACCTGTGCCAGCACTGCTGCTGTCTCCTCCACCTGTGCCTGTAGCCAGACAGAGTGCCTAAGCATGGATGCCTCTACCCAGATCCTGGTGTGGTTTTGCAAAGACTGTAACTTGCAATTTCCACTTACGGATATCCAGGCTGGGGGGACCATCCAATGTGAAAGGTGCCTGCTGGTGGAATCTCTCAGGCAGCAGGTGAGAGAGCTACAGGAGGAGGTGGCTAGGTTGAGGAGCATCCGTATCCACGAGCAATTCCTCGACAGTGTCCATGTGGAGACAGCTGAGGTAGCTGTCCCAGTACACAGGACTGCTGATACACCACTGGTGGAGGAGGAGATGGCTCAGGGTGGACGCTGGCAGCTGGTTACTTCTGGCAGCAGGCAGTGCTCCACCCTTGCTCCGAACCCTCCTGCCGTGGTTATAGGTAACCGTTATGCTCTTCTTGATACAGGAAAGAAGGAATCACTCCCTACAGTAAAGGAGGAGAAGCCTTGTACCCCTAAGGCTGGAGAGTCTGCTGCCACCACTGCGAATAGGAAACGTAGGGTAGTGGTGGTCGGAGACTCTCTGCTGAGGGGGACGGAGGCGCCCATCTGTCGCCCTGACATTTCATCTCGAGAGGTATGCTG
The DNA here is from genome assembly GCF_027887155.1 of Malaclemys terrapin pileata. NCBI lineage: Eukaryota > Metazoa > Chordata > Testudines > Emydidae > Malaclemys > Malaclemys terrapin. The sequence goes on along the minus strand of NC_071511.1, from coordinate 127,604,031 downwards.
CCTGCCGGGGGCCCGTATCCGAGACGTTACGGAGGCATTGTCGAGGATTATCCGGCCCTCTGACTACTACCCCATGCTACTCATCCATGTGGGCACAAATGATACTGCGCGGTGTGACACTGAGCGGATCAAGAGTGACTACAGGGCTCTGGGAGCACGGGTGAAGGAGTTTGGAGCACAGGTGGTATTCTCTTCAATTCTTCCTGTTAAAGGTAGGGGCCCGGGCAGAGACAGATGCATCATGGAGGTGAATGCCTGGCTGCGAAGATGGTGTCGCCAGGAGGGCTTTGGCTTCCTAGACCACGGGATGCTATTCGAGGAAGGACTGCTAGGCAGAGATGGCGTTCACCTTTCGAGGAGAGGGAAGACCCTATTCGGACACAGACTGGCTAACCTAGTGAGGAGGGCTTTAAACTAGGTTCGACGGGGACAGGTGAGCAAAGCCCACAGGTAAGTGGGGAACATGGAGACCGGGGAAATGAGTCGGAAACAAGAGGGAGTGTGGGCTATATTGGCAGAGAGAAAGGAGAGTCAGGAAAAAACTGGGAGGAAAGATCAAACCAGTATTTTAGATGCCTATATACAAATGCGAGAAGTATGGGGAATAAGCAGGAAGAACTGGAAGTGCTAATAAATAAATACAACTATGACATTGTTGGCATCACTGAAACTTGGTGGGATAATACACATGATTGGAATGTTGGTGTGGATGGGTACAGCTTGCTCAGGAAGGATAGACAGGGGAAAAAGGGAGGAGGTGTTGCCTTATATATTAAAAATGTACACACTTGGACAGAGGTAGAGATGGACATAGGAGACGGAAGTGTTGAGAGTCTCTGGGTTAGGCTTAAAGGGGCAAAAAACAAGGGAGATGTCATGCTAGGCGTCTACTACAGGCCACCTAACCAGGTGGAAGAGGTGGATGAGGCTTTTTTCAAGCAACTAACAAAATCATCCAAAGCCCAAGACTTGGTGGTGATGGGGGACTTCAACTATCCGGATATATGTTGGGAAAATAACACAGCGGGGAACAGACTATCCAACAAATTCTTGGACTGCATTGGAGACAACTTTTTATTTCAGAAGGTTGAAAAAGCTACTAGGGGGGAAGCTGTTCTAGACTTGATTTTAACAAATAGGGAGGAACTCGTTGAGAATGTGAAAGTAGAAGGCAGCCTGGGTGAAAGTGATCATGAAATCATAGACTTTGCAATCCTAAGGAAGGGTAGAAGGGAGAACAGCAAAATAGAGACAATGGATTTCAGGAAGGCAGATTTTGGGAAGCTCAGAGAGCTGATAGGTAAGGTCCCATGGGAATCAAGACTGAGGGGAAAAACAACTGAGGAGAGTTGGCAGTTTTTCAAAGGGACACTATTAAGGGCCCAAAAGCAAGCTATTCCGCTGGTTAGGAAAGATAGAAAATGTGGCAAAAGACCACCTTGGCTTAACCACGAGATCTTGCACGATCTAAAAAATAAAAAGGAGTCATATAAAAAATGGAAACTAGGACAGATTACAAAGGATGAATATAGGCAAACAACACAGGAATGCAGGGGCAAGATTAGAAAGGCAAAGGCACAAAATGAGCTCAAACTAGCTACGGGAATAAAAGGAAACAAGAAGACTTTTTATCAATACATTAGAAGCAAGAGGAAGACCAAAGACAGGGTAGGCCCACTGCTTAGTGAAGAGGGAGAAACAGTAACAGGAAACTTGGAAATGGCAGAGATGCTTAATGACTTCTTTGTTTCGGTCTTCACCGAGAAGTCTGAAGGAATGCCTAACATAGTGAATGCTAATGGGAAGGGGGTAGGTTTAGCGGATAAAATAAAAAAAGAACAAGTTAAAAATCACTTAGAAAAGTTAGATGCCTGCAAGTCACCCGGGCCTGATGAAATGCATCCTAGAATACTCAAGGAGCTAATAGAGGAGGTATCTGAGCCTCTAGCTATTATCTTTGGAAAGTCATGGGAGACGGGAGAGATTCCAGAAGACTGGAAAAGGGCAAATATAGTGCCCATCTATAAAAAGGGAACTAAAAACAACCCAGGTAACTACAGACCAGTTAGTTTAACTTCTGTGCCAGGGAAGATAATGGAGCAAGTAATTAAGGAAATCATCTGCCAACACTTGGAAGGTGGTAAGGTGATAGGGAATAGCCAGCATGGATTTGTGAAGAACAAATCATGTCAAACCAATCTGATAGCTTTCTTTGATAGGATAACGAGCCTTGTGGATAAGGGTGAAGCGGTGGATGTGGTATACCTAGACTTTAGTAAGGCATTTGATACGGTCTCGCATGATATTCTTATCGATAAACTAGGCAAATACAAATTAGATGGGGCTACTATAAGGTGGGTGCATAACTGGCTGGATAATCGTACTCAGAGAGTTGTTATTAATGGTTCCCAATCCTGCTGGAAAGGCGTAACGAGTGGGGTACCGCAGGGGTCTGTTTTGGGACCGGCTCTGTTCAATATCTTCATCAACGACTTAGATATTGGCATAGAAAGTACGCTTATTAAGTTTGCGGATGATACCAAACTGGGAGGGATTGCAACTACTTTGGAGGACAGGGTCATAATTCAAAATGATCTGGACAAATTGGAGAAATGGTCTGAGTTAAACAGGATGAAGTTTAACAAAGACAAATGCAAAGTGCTCCACTTAGGAAGGAAAAATCAATTTCACACATACAGAATGGGAAAAGACTGTCTAGGAAGGAGTACGGCAGAAAGGGATCTAGGGGTTATAGTGGACCACAAGCTAAATATGAGTCAACAGTGTGATGCTGTTGCAAACAAAGCAAACATGATTCTGGGATGCATTAACAGGTGTGTTGTGAGCAAGACACGAGAAGTCATTCTTCCGCTCTACTCTGCTCTGGTTAGGCCTCAGCTGGAGTATTGTGTCCAGTTCTGGGCGCCGCATTTTAAAAAAGATGTGGAGAAACTGGAAAGGGTCCAAAGAAGAGCAACAAGAATGATTAAAGGTCTTGAGAACATGACCTATGAAGGAAGGCTGAAAGAATTGGGTTTGTTTAGTTTGGAAAAGAGAAGACTGAGAGGGGACATGATAGCAGTTTTCAGGTATATAAAAGGGTGTCATAAGGAGGAGGGAGAGAACTTGTTCACCTTAGCCTCTAAGGATAGAACCAGAAACAATGGGTTTAAACTGCAGCAAGGGAGGTCTAGATTGGACATTAGGAAAAAGTTCCTAACTGTCAGGGTGGTTAAACACTGGAACAAATTGCCTAGGGAGGTTGTGGAATCTCCGTCTCTGGAGATATTTAAGGGTAGGTTAGATAAATGTCTACTAGGGATGGTCTAGGCAGTATTTGGTCCTGCCATGCGGGCAGGGGACTGGACTCGATGACCTCTCGAGGTCCCTTCCAGTCCTAGAATCTATGAATCCTACACAGCCACAGACCTTCCACAGAACCCACCCTCAGCGACCTGGACCTACATTGCCCAGAGGGCACCCCTAGGGGAAGGGAGTGATGTTATGACACCAGGGTCTCGAACCTGGTGTCGCGGAGTGTGGGGGAGTCAGGGCCCTGCACCCCTCTTCCTGAGATTCACTGTGACTCTCAACCAGCCAGTAAAGCAGAAGGTTTATTTAAGGACAGGAACACAGTCTCAAGCAGAGCGTGTAGGTACGACCAGACCCCCTCAATTAGGTCCCTCTGGGAGGTTCAGGGAGCTTAGACCCCAGCTTGGGGTTCCCTGCGTTGCACCACCCAGCCCAAACTGAAACCAAACCAAACCTCCTCCTGCAGCTCCTCTCTTCCTCCTCCCCCCAGCTCCTCCTCTCCTTTGTTCAGTCTCCAGGGCAGAAGGTGTTAATTCTCCCCACCCCCTCCTGGCTCAGGTTACAGCTCAGGTAGCTTCCTTCAAGGGAAGTCCCACATCCCCACTGCAACCCCCCTGCAACATTCCCAGGTCAAATCTGCCCCGCTCCCTGCTCCGTCACACCTGGGTCTGCAGGGTTTATAGGAGCATCTGGCAGCCTGCTGATGCTTGCTTCCCTGGGACCCATGAAGCCCAGCCCCAATTTGAGGCTCTGCCCCTGCAGTCCTATTGGTGGTGTCACAGAGCAGCTGATTGGCCGGCTGGCCCTACATAAGCCAGGAGCCAGGAACAGGACGCTGTCTGAACAACTGGGCTCCAGCCTGTTCTGGACTGTGTGCCTTGTGTTTCCTGCTCCCCTGGCATGATTTCCTGGCCTTCTGACCCGGTGTGACCCCTGGCATCTGATTTGTGATTCTGACCTCCTGGTATCGTGACCCAGCTCACGCCTGTCTTGTCACTGTGGACTCCGGTTCTGACTATTGGGTCTGGCTACCCACGATCTGGCTGTGACAAAGTTTGCAAACAATGCAAAAAAAGTAATGAAGAGGACAGGTCACTGATTTAGAGAGAGCTGGCTGCAAGCAAACAATAGGCATTGTAATATGGCTAAATGTAAATGTATGCATCTAGGAGCAAAGAATGTAGGCCAGTGGTTCTCAACCTATTTACCACAGTGGGCTACATATGCAGCTATCTCTGCATTATATGGGCCGCATCCACAGAATAGATATACTACCTGGATGGCCCTGAGGATGTCACATGGGCCGTAGCTCTGTGCTGATTGTGCTGCGGGTTGAGAACCACTGACGCCGGCCATACTTACAGGACGGGGGTCTCAGTCCTGGGAAGCAGTGACTCTGAAAAAGATTTTGGGGTCATAGTGGAAAATCAGCTGAACTTGAGCTCCTAGTGTGATGCTGTGTCCAAAAGAGCAAATGCCATCCTGGGCTGCATGAACAGGGGACTCTCAAGTAGAGCAGAGTGGTTATGTTACCTTGGAATGTGGCCTTGGTGCGGCCAGTGCTGGAATCCTGTGCCCAGTTCTGGTGCTCACAACTCACGAAGGATGTGGATAAATTGAAGAGGAGTCAGAGAAGAGCCACGGGAATGATTAAAGGATTAGTGATAAACTCAAGGAGCTCGATCTGTGTATCTTAAAAAAGCAACAGTTACGGGGTGACTTGATTACAGTCTACAAGTACCTACCAGGAAACAGATATGTAATAATGGACTCTTCAGTTTAGCAGAGACAGGTGTGACATGATCCCGTGGCTGGAAATTGAAGCTAGACAAATTCAGACTAGAAATAAGGTGTAAATTGTTAACAGTGAGCGTGATTAACCCTTGGAACAATTTACCAAGGGTCACGGTGGAGTCTCCATCACTGACAATTTGTAAATCCAAGATTGGATTTTTTTTAAAGCTCTGCTCTAGTAATTATGTTGGGGGAAGTTCTCGGGCCTGTGCAATGCTGGACGTCAGACCATGATCACAATGGTCACTTCTGGCCTTGGAATCCGAGTCTATGGACTGCTCTGCCAAGCCTCTTTGCTTGGGTGACAGGATCTTCCCTTGACTCACAAACCAGCGCCCTTCCCCCTGCTCCTGACCAGTCCCTTGAGAACCCGCCACCCCCCATTCACAGGCATCCCGTCACCTTTTAAATATTTGTAGTCCTTTGATCTGATAACTCCCAGCTTTGGCAAAACAAGGATTGCAGTTTGTTGGAGACAGTAGGTAGGACCCTCAAAGTGAAGAGTTTTCCCCATTGCCTTTCAAGGGTGTGCCTGGTGTCACGGAGTCCCCGGGCGATGCTCTGGAACTGCTCCCTACGAAGCCGGGCAGCACTCTGGGGAGCCTCCTCTCTCTGAGCAGACCGTCTCCAGGCAAGAAGCTTCCCCAGCTTCCACCTTCCTGGGTCTGACCTCGGAGCATTCAGCCTCCCCCTTCTCACACCGGGCGCTTCCCGCAGCGAGTCCGCCCTGGCGGGCTCCTGGGGAAGCCAGAGGGCCCTGCCCCCCAACTCCACAGTCAGACGTGACTCTCAGCCAGCCAGTAAAACAGAAGGTTTATTAGATGACAGGAACACAGTCCAGAACAGAGCTTGTACGTACAGAAACAGGATCCCTAAGTCAGGTCCATCTTGGGGCAGGGAGGCCAGAGCCCCATCTGGGCCTCCCTCCATTTCCCCAGCCAGTTCCAAACTGAAACTCTTCAGCCCCTCCTCTGCCTTTGTCTCTTTCCTGGGCCAGGAGGCCACCTGATCTCTTTGTTCTCCAACACCTTCAGTTGGCACCTTGCAGGGGAGGGGCCTAGGCCATCAGTTGCCAGGAGACAGGATGTCGACTATTCTCTGTGCAGACACCATCGCACTGGCCCTCTCGGGCTCTGTAACCATCCCACACACCCATCCCACACACCCAGAGACTTAAGAAATGCATAGGGGAAATTGAGGCACCCACACAGGATTCAGAGAAAACATTAAGAACAGTCCCACTTCATCACACCTGGATCTTCTTATTGGGACAGTCGTTCTGTTGCCTTATACAGTCCCCATTGAATTGAAGCATTAAGGGCATATGATAAACATACCACTTCCCCCAATACACTGTGACAAAGTTCCCCCTCTATCTTGGTGGGTCCTGCACTTATTGGCGGATTTGTTCACCTCAGAGATTCACCATGTGGGTCAGGGAACAGCCCAGAGACCTTCCCCTCTGGTAGAACCCACAGTCAAGGTCAATTCCTCCTGTGTCTGATCAGGAGTTGGGAGGTTTGAGGGGAACCCAGGCCCGCCCTCTACTCCGGGTTCCAGCCCAGGGCCCTGTGGACTGCAGCTCTGCGTGACAGCTACAACTCCCTGGGCTACTTCCCCATGGCCTCCTCCCAACACCTTCTTTATCCTCACCACAGGACCTTTCTCCTGGTGTCTGATAATGCTTGTACTCTTCAATCCTCCAGCAATATGCCTTCCCACTCTCAGTTCCTAGTGCCTCTTGCTCCCAGCTCCTCGCCTGCACACTACAGGCGGGGGAGGGATAGCTCAGTGGTTTGAGCATTGGCCTGCTAAACCCAGGGTTGTGAGTTCAATCCTTGAGGGGGCCACTTAGGGATCTGGGGCAAAATCAGTACTTGGTCCTGCTAGTGAAGGCAGGGGGCTGGACTCAATGACCTTTCAAGGTCCCTTCCAGTTCTAGGAGATGGGATATCTCCATTTATTTATTTATTTATTTATTTACAAACAGAAATGAGGTCCTTTTTAAACTCAGGTGCCCTGATTAGCCAGCCTGTCCTAACTGATTCTAGCAGTTTCTTCTCAATTGGCTCCAGGTGTCCTAATTAGCCTGACTGCCTTAATTGGTTCCAGCAAGTTCCTGCTTGTTCTGGAACTGCCCCTGTTACCTTACCCAGGGAAAAGGGATCTACTTAATCTGGGACTAATATATCTGCCTTCTAACACTCTCCTGTATCCATCTGGCCTGACCCTGTTACAATACGTTATACAGTCTACCTCAATAACTAAGTTACATGTCAGCATTCTTAGATTATTACATAGCAGCTCCATGACGTCACACCTGCTGGACAGAATGCAGGTTCACTAATGTATAAATATCAACATGTACTTCTCAAAATGGATTTAGCTACTAGTTTCTGAACTTCCTTCTGTGGAATTAGTTACTCTGAAACTAGGTTTTTACTGATAGCCCTAGTCTTTCAGCAGCATTTGTGTGGTGGAAGAGTGACATCCTAGGGTTGGTTAGATTATCTGCAGCTGCATGTGTTCTCCTGCTGGTCCAGCACTCAAGTATCAAACTCTTCCTGCTTGTAGGGAATAGCAGTATGCTAACGGATGGGGCGGCTGTTCTCTCTCTAGGAACTGTGGGAATGTGACTGTTTGTTTTTTCAGTGTAACACCGAAGCCTGGTCTACGCTGAAAAGTTTTGCCGACTTTGCTGTCAGTTTAGAATGAGGAAAAAATCGCTGCCCCTAACTGACACAGCTGTATGTGCAAAAGCCCCAGGGTGGACAAGTTTATACCAGCAAAAAATTATTTTGCTGACACACTTATTTTATTCAGGGAACTGTTACATGTTCTACTGGCAAAAGAACTGTGCATCGGGTACAGCTGCATCGCCCCGAAGAGGGTTTGCCGGTCGTCTTATACCGGTGAGTGCGTTCAAGAGCAGTCAAGGCTGCTCTAAGCCACACCGCACAGGAACCAATGCAAAAGGCCAGGGAGACGGTTATTCCTTATTATAATACGGAGCGCTACTCCTCAAGAGATGAGGCCTGATGATACACCTCTACCCTGATATAACGCGACCCGATGTAACACAAATTCGGATATAACGGTAAAGCAGCGCTCTGGGGGGCCGGGGCTGCGCGCTACAGTGGATCAAAGCAGGTTCGATAGAACGCGGTTTCACCTATAACGCAGTAAGATTTTTTGGCTCCCTAGGACAGCGTTATATCGAGGTAGAGGTGTAGTTCTAACATACCATTACAGCAGAAGGGTCACCAAGAATAATCATCCTCTTGAACACTGGGAGTCTTTGGGGTGAAAGGTGTTCTATAAAATGTCCGGTACTAATGTAAGGGCGCAGGTAACAACCACCTCTAGTTAAAGCTGCTCATTACTCCGTTATAAGACCCTGGTTTTCGGTGCTTATAACTTTGCCAAAGTTTCACCATTTGGGGTGGCTGCCTCAGGCGGAAGTTGTTTGGAGGCTGTTTTAAAATTATTCAGCCATTTGTCAAAATGAGGTTATATGAAAATACATTGTTTGGCCATGTTAAAAAAAAATCTCACAGCCATTTAATTGAGACCCTGTTACACCCCCATGCTTTGGAGCAGGGTCTTGAAGTTTGGCAGGGAAGCACCTTTGCCATTCCCATGGAAAATCTGCCCAAATCTGGCTGAGTTATGAAGCATTCATAGAAACACAGAATCTAAGGGTTGGAAGGGACCTCAGGAGGTATCTAGTCCAATCCCCTGCTCAAAGCAGGACCAATCCCCAACTAAATCATCCCAGCCAGGGCTTTGTCAAGCCTGACCTTCAAAACCTCTAAGGAAGGAGATTCCACCACCTCCCTAGGTAACCCATTCCATGCTTCACCACCGTCCTAGTTAAATAGTTTTTCCTAACTTCTATAGTGAGCAGATTCTGTCTATCCTTTAGGGCTAACTCAGGCAAAACAGCTGGGGACTCCTGGTTTATGCTTAGAAATCCTCACCCCTCAGAGTGCAGCAGCATAGGAATAATAAATTTTTAACAGGCATTTTTATTCCCTTCCCCCAGCATTCGAGCTGTGTTGGGACAAGGGCTTGGGCACGTACCCTCTCCAGGCTGTGGGGGAAGCAGTCAAAAAAGTCTTTTGTCCACAATGGCTTGTCTGATTTCTGTAGACCTTCTTTGGTTGGGGAGGAGATGTTCATTCACCACAAGAGGGGTTATGTCACACTTGATAGTGTTTCTTCCCGGACTGGGGGGATTTAGTCTTACCAAACATTTTTACAGTTACAGAGCAAACAATTAAACCTTATTTTATAGTGTGGGAGACAGACATTATAAGTAGGATTAATACAGTACTTGCAGCATCCTACTAGCATTCCATAAACACATTCTTCAACTCTAATATCTATTTTAATAATTCGAACACACAGGTGAGTCAGCCTGGTTTCCAGATACGCATTTGTCAGTGTTGAGTGAGGCCTGAGGCCTTGGCATGAGCTGGTACCTGGTGTGCCAGCGTCACAGCAGCCATAGAAGATTAGGACACACTTAGCAACAAGGGCACACTGCTGACTCCTATCCAGCTTCTTGTCCACTGTAACCTCTAGGTCCTTTTCTGCAGAACTGCTGCTTAGCCAGTTGGTCCCCAGCCTGTAGCGGTGCATGGGATTCTTCCTTCCTAAGTGCAGGACTCTGCACTTGTCCTTGTTGAACCTCATCAGATTTCTTTTGGCCCAATCCTCCAATTTGTCTAGGTCCCTCTGGACCCAATCTCTACCCTCCAGCATATTTACCTCTCCCCCCAGCTTAGTGTCATCCACAAACTTGCTGAGGGTGCAACCCTTCTTGTTACCCTTCACATCCCTTGCTACTGCAACTCCAGTTGTGCTGTGGCCTTCCTGATTACATTCCTGCATGCTCGAGCAATATTTTATACTCCTCCCCAGTCATCTGTCCAAGTTTCTTCTTCTTGTAAGCTTCCTTTTTGTGTTCAAGTTCAGCGAAGATTTCTCTGTTTAGCCAAGCTGGTCGCCTGCCATATTTACTATTCTTTCTGCACATCAGGATGGTTTGTTCCTGCGCCCTCAATAAAGTTTCTTTAAAATACAGCCAGCTCTCCTGGTCTCCTTTGCCCTTCATGTTATTCTCCCAGGAGATCCTGCCCATCAGTTCCCTGAGGGAGTCCAAGTCTGCTTTTCTGAAGTCCAGGGTCCGTATTCTGCTGCTCTCCTTTCTTCCTTTTGTGAGGATCCTGAACTCAAACATCTCTTGGTCACGGCTGCCCAGGTTGCCACCCACTTCTACTTCTCCTACCAATCCTTCCCTGTTTGTGAGCAGTAGGTCAAGAGGAGCATGGCCCCTCGTTGGTTCCTCTGGAACTTGCACCAGGAAGTTGTTCCAAACACTCTCCAAAAACTTCCTGGATTGTCTGTGCACTGCTGTATTGCTCTCCCAGCAGATGTCAGGGTGATTGAAGTCCCCCATGAGAACCAGGGCCTGTGATCTGGAAACTTCTCTTAGTTGTCCAAAGAAAGCCTCATTTACCTCCTCCTCCTCCTGCTCTCGTGGTCTATAGCAGACACCCACCACGACATCACCCTTGTTGCTCTCGCCTCTAAACTTAACCCAAAGACTCTCAACAGGCTTCTCTCCAGTTTCATACTGGAGCACTGAGCAATCATACTGCTCCCTTACATACAGTGCAACTCCTTCACCTTTCCTCCCTGCCTGATTGAGAAATCATTGATTTGCAACTAATTATAACCTTTGCACTAAATGTGATGCTTCTTTTTGCTTGCCAGGAGAATACATTATGTCTATACACATTTATTTAAACAATCGTATAGCTTAATTTACATTTCTTTGATTTCTTTTTAAATTTTTTTAATTATGTTAGAAAACAGTTAATGATGCTTTTCTTTATGAGATTAATTTTTTTACTTGTGATTTGTGTCGAGCTCTACTGAGATGAAATTTCAAATGCAATTAAAAATGCACAAAAACAGCATTCTATTTTTTTATTAAATAAACGACCTTAAATGTGCTGGATACATAAGCTCTTTTCTTATCAAAACATATTTTTTGTTTAAAACTAACAGATTTATTAAACAAAGGCAATATCATCTGTAGTTAATGAATTGAACTAATTTGTTTCTGGTCACCATGTGCTTCAAGATTTTAGAACTAGTAGATCTCATCCTCACGCCTAGTTTTTATTCAGACTGGAAGAGGAAAATAAGCTTTCCTGCTTTTTCAGCTTCCAGTTGGTTTTGTAACTTTGAATAGACTAGTCATTGAGCTGAACTAGGTGAATAAACAGACATGAAGAAAATATTCTCTCTGTACCTGCAAGAGAGGTTCATAGAATAAGAGAAGATCAGGGTTGGAAGAGACCTCAGGACGTATCTAGTCCACCCCCCTGCTCACAGCAGGACCCAGCCCCAACTAAATCATCCCAGCCAGGGCTTTGTCAAGCTGGGCCTTAAAAACCTTCAAGGATGGAGATTCCACCTGTCTACTGTTGTCAACAGCTGGTTTAGCACTTCAACAAACTCTGGTTCTGGGTGCTTAGCAAGTGATTTCCACCAGTTCAGTAGTTTGAGTTTTCTTTAAAACGTGACAGCAAACATGTACAGCTTAATATTTTTTGTGTTTAATGTATAGAATCATAGAATAATAGGGACCACAAGAGTCACCTAGTCTAACCCCCGCAAGATGCAGGATTTAAACCATCCAAGCCAGATGGCTCCAGCCTCCTTTTGAAAACCTCCAGTGAAGGAGCTTCCACACCCTCCCCAGGCGTCTGTTCCATTGGCCGACTGCTCTGACAATTCGGAAGATTTTCCTGAAATGTAATCTAAATCTGCTGTGCTGTAGTTTGAACCCACTGCCTTTTGTCCTGCCCTCTGTGGCAAAAGAGAACAACTTTTCTCCGTCTCTTTTTATGGCAGCCTTTCAGCCACAATCATATTCCCCCCTTCATCTCCTCTTTTCCCAACTGAACATACCCAGTTCCTTCAGCCTTTGCTCATATGGCTGCATTGCGTCCCTTGGATCATGGGTGGCAAGGGAGCTGCTCATTTGGGGAGGCTAGCCCCTGGCCCCGCCCCCGCCCCTTTGACCTGAGGCCCTGCTGACCCTCCATCCCCAGCGCCCCTAGCACTGGGCGGCATACTCCCAGCCCTGGGAGGTGTGGTCCCAGCACCCGGGGGCCCCTCAGCGCTGTGCGGCCCCAGCCACCCCGAGTCCCAGCAGCAGGCTGGCCCGCCCTAGCCCCAGTCCCAGCCCGCTTCCAGGAAGAGGAGCAGCTTGCCAGAGCTCGGGCCAAGGAGGGAGCGGCAAGCAGGAAGGAGTCTGGGGGCAGAGCATGGGCAGGGCTACCTGGGGCTGTTTGAGGAGGCGTAGCCTCCCCCAGCCTGCGGTACCTGCCACCCATGCCTTTGATCATCTTTGTCACTCGCCCCTGGATCCTTTCCAGTTTCTCTACATCCTTTCTATACATTGGTGACCAAAATTGGACACAGTTCTCCAGCTGAGGCCTACCCAGCACCAAGTAGAGCGGTACTGTCACCTTCTGTGACTTGTGTGCTGTGCCTCTGTTCATGCAACCTGACATTGCATTTGCTTTTTTTACAACAGCCTCGCACTGTTGACTCATGGTGGATCACAACCTTAACATAACCCCCAAATCCTTCTCTGCCGTGCTGCTGCCAAGCCAGTTATCTTCCATTCTGTATTTGTGCGTTTGGTTTTTCTTCCTCAGTCCCTTGGTTAGATGCTCCCATTAGTATTAGTCCATAGTCCAGAGGTTTGGGCAGGAAAGAGGAAAAATGAAGGTGTTTCCAGCACCTTTTATAGCTTCTGCCATGTGGCGGGAATCCCATTGTTTCAAACCAAGCCCTCAGCACAGCTAGTGGAAAATTACAGGTAAAAGGTGGAGTTTGGAGTCACATGTCCATGCCTGATTTCTCTTAGTCATTAGCAGGAAAGCCAATTATCTGTAGATAGGTGTCTCCCATGGTCCATTGTGAGTTAAGTGTTCCTTGATGAGCCACTTAATTTGAATAGTCTCTTCAAGATGTGCAGGCTAAACACCTTGTGGGTGCTACCCAGGAGCAAACATTTGAAATCCAGGTATAGCGCCAATACTCATAACTTCAGGTACAACAAAGGTACATGCATACAAATAGCATAATCATATTCAGTTAATCATAACACCTTACTTGACACACTTTGTATAAGATTTGTTGCAGTTATATAACAGTGGTAGCAACAATGATCTGCATGGTCATATTTTAATCAGATAATCCCCCCTCAAAGAATTCTAGTAGATTGGTGAGACATGATTTCCATTACAAAAACCATGTTGACTCTTCTCCAACAAATTATTTTCATCTATGTGTCTGACAATTTTGTTCTTTACAGTTTGCGTGGTATTGAAGTCAGGCTTACCTGCCTGTAATTGCCGGGATCACTTCTGGAGCCCTTTTTGAAAATTGGCATCACATTAGGTATCTTCCAGTCATTTGGTACAGAAGTGGATTTAAATGATAGGTTACGAACTACAGTTAGTAGTTCTGCAATTTCACATTTGAGTTCCTTCAGAACTCTTGGGTGAATCCCATCTGCTCCTGGTGACTTATTACTGTTTAGTTTATCAATTTGTTCCAAAACCTCCTCTAATGACACCTCAGTCTGGGACAGTTCCTCAGACTGGCTCAAGTTTGGGAATCTCCCTCACATCCTCAGCCGTGAAGACCGAGTTTGCAAATATTATTGCCAGTGAGTCTGCGATTTCTTCAGCTAATTCCTCCAGCACCCTCGAGTGAATAGCATCCTGCCCCACTGATTTGATTTCATTCAAATTGGTCAGAAGATCTCTGACGTGTTCTTTACTTATCCCGATCTGCCTCCCTTCCCCTTGATTGCCTATAATAACTTCGCTAGTCGTCTGGTCACATGGGTTTTTTTTGGGAGAAGACTGAAGCAAAGTTGACATTGAGCAACTCTGCCTTCCGATCATCTTCTGTTACCAGCTCACCACCTCCACTGAGCAGCGGACCCACACACCATCCTTGAGCTTTCTTTGTTGTTATTTGAAGAACCCCTTCTTGTTGTCTCTAACATTCCTTATGAGCTGTAACTCATTCTTTGCCTTGGCTTTCCTCATTTTGTCCCTACATGCTCATGCTACTCGCTTGTCTACTTCCCTGGTGACATGCCCCTTTCTCCATTTCCTGTATGGATCCCTTTTGGTTTTTAGATAGCTAAAAAGCTCCTTATGCAGCCGAACTGGTCTCCCGTGGCTCTTATCTTTCCTCTGTGTTGGAATAGCTTGATGTTGAGTCTCCAATTTACATCTTTTAGGAACTGCCAGTCTCCTTCAACTCCTTTTCTTCTTAATTGGTCTCAGGGCCATCCCTACCCATATGCAAAGTACACAGCTGCGTAGGGCACCAGGAAATTTGAGCAACCACATTTCCTGATATCCTGTGCAGCTTGTGCTGCTCCAGCCCCTGCTCCGCCTCTTCCCCATGCCCCCTCCTCCCCGCTCTGCCCCAGCCCCTGCTCTGCCCCCACACCTGTGAGGACGGCTGAAGGGGCCGGGCCTGCACTCACCACATGGTAAGTGGAGCGACCTGGCCCCAGCCCGCTCCACTCCCCTGGCTCCTAGCAGGGGGGCTGCGTAGGGCACCAAAATGGCTAGGGAGGGCCCTGATTGGTCTTTCCATGGGATCTCGCCTGCTATTTCTCGGAATCAGTTGAACTCGCCTGTCTGAAGTCCAGTTTTGCTGTTCTCATGTCCTTCTTTCCTAGGATCTTGAATTTTATCAGATCGTGATCACTTCCTCCCAAGTTCCCGACCACTTTCCCGTTCCGAACTAATTCATCCCTGGGGGTCAAAATCAGATCCAAAATGGATGACCCCTTAGTTGTTTCCTCAACTTTTTGAATTAGAAAGCTGTCCCCTACACATGCTAAGAACTTGCAGGACGTATTATTGTTACGCTGCAATCATAGGTGCCAGCTCCATGGGTGCTCAGCACCCACCAGTGGGGCCCACTGATCAGCTCATGTGCTTCAATAGCTTGAATGGGTTATAGTTTGTCAATTTCAAATTTAATTTTAAGTAGGTTTATTTTTATGAATAAACCTGTCTTTAATTTAAATAACCTGATTTAAATCAATTTTTTAACTTTTTAAAAATGATCAATTTTTGTCCATCCTGACCTGAACACCTGCTATTTTTTCAAAGGGATCACGGTCTAAAAGTATTTCCATTGGGCAGAGATTTCTGGGAATAGATGGCTCTTTGATTTAGCAGGAAAAGGCAGCTGGAGATCCAATGGTTGGCAGCTGACGCTAGACAGATTCAGACTAGAAATAAGGTGCAGGTTTGTACACTGATTCATTAACAACCTAGAGGGGGTGGGTTCTCCATCCCTGGCAGCCTGTAAGGCAAGACTGGGTCTCTTTTCCAGAGAGACACTGCAGCTCAAACAGCCGGAGGATCATAAACGGTCCCTTCTGGCCTGAAATTGATGACTAACCCTACGGGGCGTGTGTGCTACTCTAACAATAACAATGTCTGTTCAGGCACAGCACAGCCGTGCTAGAACGACCCCCTCGGGATCCAAGCCATTTCTGTGTTAGTGCAAAAGAGACCTGTGGGGGCGGGGGCTGACAGCTCCTCCAGCCCCAGCACCGCAGTGGGGCTCGAGGGGGGATCCAGGGACCAGGTTCGTTGTAGTCCAAGGTTCATTATTGTGAAGAGCGTTATAGCGAGGGTGTGCTGTACGTATGTGCCAGCAACATCTGCCCAGGAATTACATTACACACTAGTAAGAATCCTTGTCGAGCGCTTGTCATGCCTAGATCTGGCTCTGCTAGGGAGG
Source organism: Malaclemys terrapin pileata (assembly GCF_027887155.1). Classification (NCBI taxonomy): domain Eukaryota; kingdom Metazoa; phylum Chordata; order Testudines; family Emydidae; genus Malaclemys; species Malaclemys terrapin. The sequence continues at coordinate 127,588,050 of NC_071511.1, read as the reverse complement.
TTACGGATCACTACTCTTATCTCTAACTATGGAGTTTAACTGAGTCAGAAGGGTTTAGTTTAATGGGATCTTTAAGGCTTTGATTTTTGCCATTTTACTGATATTTGTACATAACAAACTCAAAGTTGAACCCTGAGCAGAATTAGAATCTTTCACAGTCGTCTGAACGTTGATTTTATGCAGAAAGAATTAGAAGAGTTCCAAAATGGTCCCTTTTTCCCCCTGAAGTTTTTTCACTTGATTATCTCATCTTTGCTCTGTATTCATTTCGATGGCATAAATGGGCCCAAAGAGTCAAAGACGTTAACATGACCCTGTCATTGGCCAACATTAACCGGTGCTAAACCAGGTTCGGGGTTTGGTGTACAGAAACCACAGCCTGCTTAGTATCATGGCAAAAGCAACATTCAACAACCTTTTAAGCGTTTATTAATGATAAGGGGAGCGGCGGGGGGAGGGGGAACAGTTAAAACATTTCGAATGTTATTAAATAAGAGTTTCATTTGCACAACATCCCTTGTTCCTCCACCTTTTAGCTGGAGAGAGATTTTAGAAAGAAACCTTCCTGGTCTGACCGAGTCTTAGATGGGATTAAAGGTACCAACAGCTGTCCTTTTGGGCAGGGTTGCCAGGTGCCCGGTTTTCAATCGGAACACCCGGTCAAAAAGGGACCCTGGCGGCTCTGGTCAGCACCACTGACTGTTAAAAGTCCAGTCGTCAGTGCTGCGGGTCTAAGGCAGGCTAGTCCCTACCTGTCCTGGCTCCTAGGCAGGGGGGCCACGGGGCTCCACATGCTGCCTCCACCCCGATCACCGGCTCCGCATTCCCATTGACCAGGAACCATGGCCAGTGGGAGCTGGGGGGAGGTGTCTGCTGGCGAGAGCAGCGCGCGGAACCTCCTGGGCCCCCCGCCTAGGAGCTGGACCTGCTGGCCGCTTCCGGGGTGAAGCACGGTGCCAGGACAGGCAGGGAGCGCACCTTACCCCTGCTGCGCACTGACCAGAAGCCGCCAGAGGTAAGCTCACACCCCTGCCCCAGCCTTGAGCTCCTCCCAAACCCAGAGGCCCTTTCTGCGCCCCAAACCACTCATCCCTGGCCCCACCCCAGAGCCTGCAACACCAGCCAGACCCCTCATCCCCCCTTGCACCCCAACCTCCTACCCAGCCCAGAGCCCCCTCCCACACCCTGAACCCCTCATCCCCGGCCCCACCCCAGAGCCTGCACCCCCAGCCCAGAGCCAGTACCCCATCCTGCACCCCAACCCCCTGCCTCAACCCGCAGTCCCCTACCGCACTCCGACTCCCTCGGCCCCACCCCCCAGCCTGGAGCCCTCTCCTGCACCCCAAACCCTTCATCCTCAGAGCCTGCCCCCCACTCCCACCCCCCTGCCTCAACACACAGCCCCCTCCCACATTCTGAATCCCTCAGCTCCACTCCCCAGCCTGGAGCCCCCTCCTGCACCCCAAACCCACTCAGCCTTACCTAGCACCATGATCAGCACACGGTCCCCCAAACAACAGACCATGGCATATTTCAGTCCAGCAGCAAGCACACCCCAATAAACTGTGACGTTATGAGTGTAATATAATATCTCATTGAAAGATGACAGGGCCAGAAAGAGTTAATTAACTCACAGACTGACCTGACATGGCTGAACTTGAGACTGGTTAGGAGGATCTGTAAATGAACAGAGCTTTGAAATGCAGCCGGCATTCTTAGAGGTAGAAGGGTAAGTGTTTGCTCAGGTCTTGTGATGTAAGCAAACAAGTCTTGTCTATTGCTATAACTTTAATTCAAAGATCAAAAAAGGAGTATTAACATTTAGGAAGACACTTGAGGGAAATAGTATTATTGTCTCTATGTCTCTTTGAAGGTTGTGGTAACCTGTATCTGAACTGTGTAATGGATAAATTACCCTGTGCTAATTGCCAGGATGTTTGGGAGAAGGAGAGTTAGACCTATTGTTTTCTCAGGCCGAAAGGTGCTGGAAATGTATAAGAACCCTGGGACACGATTCAACATCATCTTAGATCTGCTTTGGGTTTCAAGAGGGGGAAACCTTAAGCCACGAGGATTGAGATCCCCAGTCATTGACTGGAGCCACCCTGAATATGGACATTGGACTATAACCTATGAACTATTTCTAAAAGGACTTTTGGCAACGACAAGCTCATCTCTGCCATGTATCTGAACCTCAAGAATTGAATTCAAGTCTGTCTGTATATTGATCTTTTAACCAACACTCTCTCTCTTTTCTTTTTTAATAAATTGTAGTTTAGTTAATAAGAATTGGCTATAGTGTGTATTTTGGGTAAGATCTAAGTTATAATTGAACCTGGGTATGTGGCTGATCCTTTGGGGTTGGAAGAACCTTTTCTTTTATATGAAGAGATCAGATTTTCAGTAATCATCATCATATCTGACGTGTCTGTCTGAACAAAGGCCTAAGGCTGGGCACTTTAAGAAAACTGCATTGTTTAAACTTCTGAGTAACCGGTGAGGTAATACAGAAGCTGTTTTGAGCTGGTTGGTAAATCTAAGTATTGGAATAACCACCAGCGTTTGGAGTTTGTCTGCCTCGTTCTGTTTGCAGTTCACCCTGATTGAGTGACCTCAGCTGGCTCCCATGGGCAGCATTGATTCACACACACACACACACACACATACACACACACACACACACACACACACACACACACACACACACACATACATAACAAACTTACCCCAAGGGTCAACTACCCCCATGTTGACTGGGTACATGTCAGCTCAGGACGGGATGCAGAGATAAAGTTTCTTGACACCTTAAATGACTGCTTCTTGGAGCAGCTAGTGCTGGAACTCACAAGAGGAGAGGCAATTCTTGATTTAGTCCTAAGTGGAGTACAGGATCAGGTCCCAGAGGTGAATTGCTGGACCGCTTGGTAAAAGTGACCATAATATAATAAAATTGAACATCCCTGTGGTGGGGGAAACACCACAGCAGCCCAAGCTTTTAATTTCAGAAAGGAGAACTACACAAAAATGAGGAAGTTGGTTAAACAGAAATTAAAAGGTACAGCACCAAAAGTGAAATCCCTGCAAGCTGCATGGAAACTTTTTAAAGACGCCATAATAGAGGCTCAACTTAACTGTATCCCCCAAATTAAAAAACATAGTAAGAGAACCAAAAAAGTGCAACTGCGGCTAAACAACAAAGTTTAAGAAGCAGTGAGAGGCAAAAAGGCATCCTTTAAAAAGTGGAAGTTAAATCCTAGTGAGGAAAATAGAAAGGAGCATAAACTCTGGCAAGTGAAGTGTAAAAATATAATTAGAACATAAGAGCGGCCAGACTGGGTCAGACCAAAGATCCAGCTAGCCCAGTATCCTGTCTACCGACAATGGCCAATGCCAGGTACCCCAGAGGGAGTGAACATAACAGGTAATGATCAAGTGATCTCTCTCCTGCCATCCATCTCCACCCTCTGACAAACAGAGGCTAGGGACACCATTCCTTACCCGTCCTGGCTTATAGCCATTAATGGACTTAACCTCCATGAAGTTATCTAGTTCTCTTTTAAACCCTGTTATAGTCCTAGCCTTCACAACCTCCTCAGGTAAGGAGTTCCACAGGTTGACTGTGCGCTGTGTGAAGAAAAACTTCCTTTTATTTGTTTTAAACCTGCTGCCCATTAATTTCATTTGGTGGCCCCTGGTTCTTATATTATGGGAACAAGTAAATAACTTTTCCTTATTCACTTTCTCCACACCACTCCTGATTTTATATACCACTATCATATCCCCCCTTAGTCTCCTCTTTTCCAAGCTGAAAAGTCCTAGCCTCTTTAATCTCTCCTCATATGGGACCCGTTCCAAACCCTTAATCATTTTAGTTGCCCTTTTCTGAACTTTTTCTAATGCCAGTATATCTTTTTTGAACTGAGGAGACCACATCTGTACGCAGTATTCAAGATGTTGGCGTACCATTGATTTATATAAGGGCAATAAGATATTCTCCATCTTATCTCTATCCCCTTTTTAATGATTCCTAACATCCTGTTTGCTTTTTTGACTGCCGCTGCACACTGCGTGGACGTCTTCAGAGAACTATCCACGATGACTCCAAGATCTCTTTCCTGATTAGTTGTAGCTAAATTAGCCCCCATCATATTGTATGTATAGTTGGGGTTATTTTTTCCAGTGTGCATTATTTTACATTTATCCTCATTAAATTCCATTTGCCATTTTGTTGCCCAATCATTTAGTTTTGTGAGATCTTTTTGAAGTTCTTAACAGTCTGCTTTAGTCTTAATTAGGAAGCCAAAAGAGAATTTGAGGAACAGTTAGCCAAAGACTAAAAAGTAAAAGCAAAAAAATGTTTAAGTACATCAGAAGTAGGAAACCTGCTAAACAACCAGTGGGGCCCCTGGACGATCGAGATGCTAAAGGCGCACTCAAGGACGATAAAGCCATTGCAGAGACACTACATGAATTCTTTGCATCAGTCTTCACAGATAAGGATGTGAGGAGATTCCCAAACCTGAGCCATTATTTTTAGGTGACAAATCTGAGGAACTGTCCGCGACTGAGGTGTCAGTAGAGGAGGTTTTGGAACAAACTGATAAACTAAACAGTAATAAGCCACCAGGACCAGATGGGATTCACCCAAGAGAGCTGAAGGAACTCAGATGTGAAATTGCAGAACTACTAACTGTAGTTTGTAACCAGCATTTAAATCAGTTTCTGTACGAAATGACTGGAGGATAGCTAATATGATGCCAATTTTTTAAAAGGGCTCCAGAAGTGATCCCGACAATTACAGGCTGGGAAGCCTGACTTCAGTATTGGGCAAACTGGTTGAAACTATAGTCAAGAACAAAATTGTCAGACACGTAGATGAACATACTTTCTT